>NC_041385.1:748558700-748710367 GCF_002162155.2 Triticum dicoccoides | reverse complement strand
CAAGCGCTCCGGGCTCAGGGCGGCTGACGTATTAGCCTCCGGCTTCGGAAGATCCGGACTCCTATGTGACGACACCTCCGTGTCGCCCGCTTCATGAGGCGGAGAGGTGGGTGGAGTCTCACTCTCCATCATCTCTGAACGAAGGTCCCCCGAAGACGAACTCTGTTGAGAAGAGCTGCTCGCCGGACTACAAAAGGCGAAGTCCTGGTTATGGATCTCAGAGTAACATCACACTTTCAAATTAATGAATAACTTACGGCTCGGTGGAGGGCAGGCCCGTTTTTGGGCATGACGCGGTGAGGGTGCCCGTCGCGGCAGAGCCCCCTGGTGATGCTTTCTTCCCTTGCTTGGGCGTCTCCGCCTCCAAATCTTCGGAGGCATCCCTCTTCTTCCCGCGTGGGGAGGAGGATTTGGCCTCCCCTTTCCGGCTATCCTCCATAGGAGGGGTAGCGATTCCCCAGTCTGGATGTGTAGTGCGTGAAGTTCGACTTTACTGCCCTTTCCTTCGCCTTTCCCTGAAGGGATTTTGCTGAGCGCCCGGCCCACCATCTTTGCAATAGTGGGACCAGGCGAGCCTTTATGAAGTGGCGCCGGACACCTAATTCTCTCCGCCTTGTTGAGCCTTTCCTAGCCATGGAAGGATTTTCAGAATAATGATTATGATAAATATAAATGAAGTGTCCGGCTTTAAGGTTACTTACTTGGGCATCTAGGCGATTGCAGCTTAGGCCCGCATCCTCGGTGGTGTCCGGACACTTTACATGTGGTCCGAAGAATAACTTGCACATCCCTTTGAGTGTCAGGCCGAAGAAGTGCTTAATAGTCCGCGGACCCTTCGGATTAAACTCCCACATCTGGAGAGGCCGGCGTTTGCACGGCAACATCCGCTGGACTAGCATTACCTGAATTATGCTGACAAGATTTATGTCCCTCTCAACAAGCCCCCAGATGCGATCCTGCAGTTCTGGTACATCGCCAGCAGATCCATAATTCTATCCCACATCGGTCCAAGACGCCAACTGTGACGGAGGGCCTGAGTGGAACTCGGGGGCAGCTACCCACTTTGTGCCTCTGGGAGCAGTGACATAGAACCATCTCCGTTGCCATACGTCGGATACTTTCAGAAAAGAACCCTCTGGCCATGGGGCATCAGCGTTTCTGCTTATTGTAGCGCCTCCGCACTCCACATGTCGCCCCTAGATCATCTTCGGCTTCATGTTGAAGGTCTTCAGCCATAAGCCGAAGTGTGGGTTGACGTGGATAAAAGCCTCGCGCACGATAATGAAAGACGAGATGTGGAGGATGGCGTCTGGAGCCAGATCATGAAAATCCAAACCATAGTAGAACATGAGCTGCCTCACAAAGGGGTCGAGGGTGAGGCCCAGGCCTCGGAGGAAGTGAGGGATAAACACGATGCTCTCGTTGGGCTTCGGCGTGGGGATAACTTGCCCCGGAGTAGGAAGCCTATACTGGATATCGGCCATTAGGTATCCGACCTCCCTAAGCTTCGCAATGTCCTCCTCTTGAATCGAGGAGGACGCCCACCGGCCTGTTACATCGGATCCGAACATACTGGGGGACCTGGGGCGTTGGAGCTAAGGTTTTGAGTACCGGAGCTCGAGGGGCGAGAAGGGGCAGGAGAGGTGGAGAAGAGGCGTAGGCCTTGACCCGTTTATAAAAGGGATGAATACCAAGAGTCCTCAGCGTGACCGCTTGAGACTTATCTAAAATACACGGAATCATACCAACGGTCACCGTGGGGTCACATATGCCCATATTGATAAAGGGGCCCGTATTAACGGGGACACGATCTCTGCTTTGGCAGGACGTGCCAATGAAACCGCCTCGCAACATGAGTCGAGGTACAGCAGGAGACGCCGGTTCGTGTTGGACCAGGCCATGATGCAAGGGCACGACATGCAAAAATTGCCAGCAGAGCGGATTTATGCTAGGGTATGTGAAGATTATCTTGCAGATCCAGACACGGTCTACGTGTTCAATAACCATCTTGGAGTATTCGGAGGAGGAACCCTCCTTGCAATGCCGAAGACAAGACTGCGCGCCAGACTCATCGTCATTGAAGCCTGATTCATGGGCTACTAAGGGAGTCCTGGATAAGGGGGTATCCGGACAGCCGGACTATACACATCGTCCGGACTATAGAAGCGTCAAGATACAAGACTCAAGACTTCGGCTCGTGTCCGGATGGGACTCTCCTTTGCGTGGAAGACAAGCTTGGCGATCCGGATATTATGTTTCCTTCCTTGTAAATAACTCCATGTAAACCCTAGCTATCCGGTGTGTATATAAACCGGAGAGGTTAGTCCTTAGAAGGCCAATCACAATTACAATCATACCATCATAGGCTAGCTCTTATGGTTTAGACTCTACGATCTCGTGGTAGATCTACTCTTGTACTACTCATATCTTCAATATTAATCAAGCATGAAGTAGGGTTTTAGCTCCATCGAGAGGGCCCGAACCTGGGTAAACATTGTGTCCCTTGCTTCCTGTTACCATCAGCCTAAGACGCACAGATCGGGACCCCCTACCCGAGATCCGCCAGTTTTGACACCGAGAGCAAGGAGGACGTAGTCTCACTTTTTTGCAAAAACTGTACGGACAAAGGAATCCTTAATGCTATAAGTCACCGTGACATAGTACGCCTTGCTGACTTAGCAACCATAGTACAAAAATACTGTGCGATGGAAAGCACCTGGAAAACCCAAACATAATTTTGGGACAGTACGACCCTCACTAGAACCTTTGTCCAAACTAAATGGGCGAACTCTCGTAAGTCGGCCGATCCAGTTCCAAAGAAACCGAAGCACACCCCAGGGCGGGAACCGTATTGGGAGAATGGCTCAATGGGCCATGTAAATTCCATAGCGCTCCGGACACAACACCAACTCATAGCCTTAGGGCATGTTGGATACTCCGGCAAGTTGCAAAAAGTGGCAAGGATCTTCTTGCGGGCCATAAAGCAGAACAACATCCCGCCAACAAGCACAATACGGTACTAACGGTCTTCGAGACTTTCGCCTCAAACAATAGGCGCAAGCGAGCTCATCGAAGCTCCACTGAAATCTGCCATGTGGCAAAAATAAACCCCTGGAACGACACTGCTATAACTTTCAATGCCAGTGATGAACCTCGATTCCAGACTGTTCGGACACCAGCCGCTCTGGTCCTTAGCCCAATCATGGACGGCTTTCGGCTCACTAAAGTACTCATGGACGGCGGAAGCGGATTAAACTTGATCTATGAAGAAACGCTCAACAAGATGGAAATTGACAAAAGCCACATTGAGCAAAGCGGCACAACCTTCAAGGGAATTATCCCTAGTCGGGCAGCATGGTGTGCGGGAAAAATCACACTCGATGTGGTATTCGGCACCCCGGAGAATTATAGGTCTGAAGAAATCACATTCCAGGTGGCATCTTTTAGCAGCGGATACCACACCCTTCTAGGGCGGGACGTGTTCGCAAGATTTCAAGTTATACCCCATTACGGGTACATGAAGCTTAAAATGCCCAGGCCCAATGGAATCATCATTCTAGCCATTGATCCGGACGTCGCACTTCGCGCCAAAAAAAAACCCACAGCACTAGCCCTAGAAGCACTATCCGAAGCCCTAGCAGCCGAAGAATTAACAACGCTGCGGGCCACCATGGACAGGGATGACGTGATACTCGTCAAGCGACCCAAGTACACCTCATTTAAACCTGCGGACGAAATAGCCAAATTCCAAGTCCATCCAATGGACCCCACGAAGACAGCTTCCATCGGGACACAGTTGAACCCCGCAATGGATGCCGCACTATGAGACTTTTTACGCCAAAATTGGGACATTTTCGCCTGGCACCCATCGGACATGCCAGGCATCCCACGCGGATTGGCCGAACATAGCCTTAACATACTAAAGGGATACAAACCTGTCAAACAGACCCTAAGGCGATTTTCAGAGCCTAAACGACAAGCAATGGGAAAGAGCTAGCCAAGCTACTTGAGGCCGGATTCATCAGAGATATCAAACATCCGGATTGGCTGGAAAATTTGGTAATGGTACCAAAGAAGGACAAATCCTGGCGCCTATGCGTCGATTTCAAAGACCTCAACAAGGCTTGCCCCAAGGATCCCTTTCCCCTCCCTCGCATCGATCAAATCATCGATGCCATAGCTGGACACGACTCGCTGTGTTTTCTCGATGCATAGTCTGGATCCCATCAAATAAAGATGGCAGAGTCTGACCAAGCTACATCAACTTTCATAATGCCATATGGCCCTTTTTGCTTCAACACTATGCCTTTCGGGCTTAAGAATGCTGGTGCAACCTATCAACGCATGATTCAAACATGCCTGGAAAAACAAATCGGCAAAACAGTGGAGGCATACGTGGATGACGTGGTCATAAAAACAAGACATGTCGAAACCCTAATATATGACTTGAGGCTTACATTTGATAACCTCCGGACATACGACATCAAGTTGAATCCGGAAAAATGCGTTTTTGGCATCCCTTCGGGGAAACTGCTGGGTTTCATTGTTTCCAATAGAGGAATTGAAGCGAATCCGGCAAAAATACGAGCTCTATCATAGTTGGCTATACCAACAGACGTCAAGCACATCCAGAAACTAGCTGGATGCATGGCCTCTTTAAGCCGCTTTATCTCCAGGCTAGGAGAAAAGGCATTACCTCTTTACCGCCTCCTTCGGCGCACCAAACACTCCATGTGGACGGATGCAGCCGCGTCAGGACTCAATGAAATAAAGACCTTACTGGCCAGTAATACAGTCCTAACAGCGCCAAACATCGGCGAGCCTACGCTACTGTACATAGCTGCAACACATCAAGTTGTAAGCGCAGTGCTCGTTGTCGAATGAGATGTTGACGGATACAAATTCCCACTCCAAAATCCGGTTTATTACGTATCCACGGTCCTCACCCCATGCAAATCCTGATGCCCACACTACCAAAAAATAGCATACGCGGTCTTCATGGCATCCCGTAAGCTGCGACACTACTTTCAAGAGAGTTCGATTATGGTGGCCTCCGAAGTACCACTCAATGACATAATAAATAACCACGATGCTACGGGCCGGATTGCTAAATGGGCCATTGAGCTCCTTCCGTTCGACATAACATACAAACCATGGCGGGCCATCAAGTCGCAAGTACTGGCAGACTTTGTCGCCGAATGGACAGAAGCTGAACTCCCTAAAGAGTACGGCGCGTACTCCAACTGGATCATGCACTTTGACGGCTCTAAAATGTTGGCCGGATTGGGAGTGGGTGTAGTCCTGATGTCTCCCACCGGAGACATGGTCCAGTATGTCCTCCAAATATTATACACAGACTCCAACAATGCAGCCGAATATGAGGCTCTGTTGCACGGTCTTCGGATGGCAGTCTCTATGGGCATCCAACGCGTGGAAGTGCGCGGGGATTCAAACCTCGCAATATCACAAATTAACGGAGACTTTGATGCCAAGGATCCGAAAATGGCTGCCTACCATAATGCCATCCTCAAAATGTTAGCTCGGTTCGAGGGGCTGGAATTCCACCATGTGGCTCGAGAAAACAATCAAGTGGCTGACGTCCTCGCCTGCATCGGCGCTAAACGCGACCCTGTTCCACCTAACATATTCCTGGAAAGGTTGTTCAAACCATCCGTAGTATGGGAAGGGGAGTCCGACAATACTAGCACGGACCCGAACTCACCCCTAGATTCCGAACCGTCAAACATAATCGTAGGCTCTGCCACCGAAATTACATCTTCGGCCCACAAAACCATGGCCGTAGTTGCCCCGTGGACTGAACCCTTCCTGGCCTACCTAAATAGGCAGGAGCTCCCCGAGGACCAAAATGAAGCACGCTACATCGTCCAGTGTTCTAAGGCTTACAAGGTCCACGAAGGGGAACTCTACAAGAAAAGTGCTACCGGAGAGCTCCTAAGATGCATCTCCGAAGAGGAAGGGCGGCAGCTCTTGGCTGAAATCTATGCCGGACAGGGCGGGCACCACACCGCGGCTCGAGCACTAGTCGGCAAGGCCTTCCATACAGGCTTTTATTGGCCAACGGCCCGAGCAGACACACAGGACCTTGTCCAACACTGTGTTGTTTGCCAGCTCTTCGCCAATCAGAGTCATATGCCCCCTACCGCTGTCCAAACAATCCCCATAACTTGGCCCTTCATGGTCTGGGGGCTGGATATGGTCGGACCTCTGAAAGGGGGAAGCCATAAGAAAAAATAATTATTGGTTATGGTAGACAAGTTCACCAAATGGATAGAAGTCAAACCAGTCAAAACGGCCGAATCCAGACCAGTAATAAACTTTATATCCGGGGTCGTACACCAATACGGTGTCCCCCACAACATCATCACCGATAATGGCTCAAATTTGCCGGCCGATGAAGTGAAAGCTTAGTGTGGCAAAATGGGCATTAAGCTCGACTACGCTTCCGTCTACCATTCTCAAACAAACGGCCAGGTCGAACGGGCAAGCGGTCTCATCATGAGCGGCATCAAACCCAGACTAGTGCGATCCTTGACAAAGTCGGACACGCACTGGGTCGAGGAGCTCGACTCCGTACTCTGGGGGCTGCGGACCACGCCAAATCACACCACTGGATATACACCATTTTTTATGGTGTACGGCGCAGAAGCAGTACTACCCTGCGACATAATACATGATTCGCCACGCGTACACATGTACGAAGAGAAGGAAGCCGAGTTAGATCGGCAGGATAACTTGGACGCCCTGGAGGAGGATCGCGACATCGCGAAGGCCCGCTCCTCATTCTATCAGCAACAGGCTCGATGATACCAAAGCAGAGAAGTGCGGGCCAAAACTTATAATATTGGCGAGCTCGTTCTACGCTTATCAGAGAAGAAGAAGGACAAGCTCAAACCCAAGTGGGAAGGTCCCTTTGTCATTGACAAAGTTCTCATAGGAGGATCATTTTGCTTACATAATGTGTCCGATAACAGACTCGAGCCGAATCCATGGAACATGGCCAGACTCCGAAGTTTCTACGCCTAGCGCCGAACTCAGTGTTTGTCTCTTTACCTCCTCCTTTTTAATTATGCTCCCTCCCTTTGCCTTTCTCGACCTTTTTTTTCTTCACACAAAGTATTTAATACAGTACAGACTCCCGATTACTCCGGCCGCACTATGTGTGTAAGCAATACCTGGGGGCTTCCTATATGGAAGCTAAACATAATTACTCTAATGGCTTTTCGCCCATCACATGTGCATTTATTTTCCACATGTGCCTTTTCTTCACCATTATAAGCATCGATATGACTTAAGATGTGGCCAAGCTGGGTTGCCTGGCTCTTGTGTTTATGCCCTATGTTCCCATTAATTCGGCTAGGGCATAAGGGGAGCACCTCTGCGATTGTTATTGCCGGTTCAGCCGGATGTGTACCTCAGACTGGGTGAATCCGAAAGCTAGTTTCCTTAAGACAATATTCGGTCGGTGAACAAAAGATGTATTCGTTTATTACAACGTAAATCCCCAGAAGTCTTGTATCCTGCGCCATCGTTCGCAGGCTGGAAATGTGCATTGTCGCATGCATACCCAGGGAAAGGAACCCCTAACGGAACTATTCTCCCTGGAAGATGTTTCTTACTATCCATGTTATATAACATAACTAGTTGGGTACTTGTCTGTTCAAGCACTTATGACCCCTATGCCTAGTTTCCACGCATACCCCGGTTTTGTATAACTGAGTGGGTATTCGGACACACCCCGGACTATAGTATCCGGGGGCTGAAGCGAAAAGGTCCGCCATGACAAATGATTTTAATCCGGCTAGGGGCTACTTATGCCCATCGAATTACACAGTCACTTAGACTGACTATATTCCTCCTCTATACCACCCAACAGGCTATCTAGCTTACAATCCTATTGAGAATACTTGGCGGCTAACGCTACCTGGTCATATACCAGACTTACGGGAATTTCTTGCCCATTAGGCCCCGTCGGTCCTACTTCGGCCATATGGTTCGGGTCCAGCCTGGTGTAGCGCGTCTTCACCATAGCCCAGGCTTCTCTTGCACCTTGCCAGCAAGCTGACACCTTCCACAATCGGAAGCGCCGCCGTGCTCCTTGAAGCATATCCACAAGCTCCCTCATGCCATTCGGCAGGGAACTTGTTGGCCACAAGGCTTGAGCAACGTCGTGCATCACCCGCCCAGCTCGCTCGAGCAACTGTGAAAAGTCTTGTAGCAAATCGCCCGCAGATGAGGGCATCTCCTCCCCGAGGTGACCCGTTAACATTCCTACAAGCAAAACTCTTTCAATATACTTCCTCGCCGAACTATAATCTTGTTCGTCTGGATACT
The DNA here is from genome assembly GCF_002162155.2 of Triticum dicoccoides. Lineage (NCBI taxonomy): Eukaryota > Viridiplantae > Streptophyta > Magnoliopsida > Poales > Poaceae > Triticum > Triticum dicoccoides. The sequence goes on along the minus strand of NC_041385.1, from coordinate 748,702,015 downwards.
TACCATAAATTCCGCATCCAAGCTTTTTATTCTCCTTCACGGAATCCGCCAGCTGAGCACGGACGTCCTTCAATTCCACGCCCAACCGGACATTGGCATCTTGAAGATTGTTCTTCTCCTGCCTAACTTGCGTAAGAATGCGCTCGCCATCCTTTAGCTGCCTTTGGAGATGCGAGTCGTCATCCGTTACGCCCTCTGGATTCACCCCGGGATTGTCTGCAGAATTCTCTGTTAGACTTGTTATACAAATCATTTAATACCTGGTGCATCTTCGTACAATTGAGACAAACGTTACCAGATGAGGCCTTTTGGGATTCCTCTAACTTGGCAACCGTGTCCCTCAGCTGGGACTTGCATTCCTCTAGCTCTCGAGCCAATTTCTCATTCTTATCTACAAGGATCTGCGCATAAATTGATCCTTAAAACAGTTGTTCCAACCATTTCAAGTCTCAGGGGCTACTGTTATACATACTTATCAAAATTTCTTACCCGTATATCTTTGGTATACTGGTCCATCGCTCGGGCAAGCCTGCCTTGAGCTGCTCTGATGTATGCGTCCCTCGAATTGAAGGCATTAAATGCCTCTTCGGAGAAGATGTTGTTCCAGAGCACGGCCCTCCGGCGCCGGTGATTCATGGCGCTCTCTACTTCGGAGTTCGTGGCCGATAGCATATCAGCATCCTCTGTCAGAGAACTATGCGGTTCTGGCCCCGTGTCCGCCTCCGCTCTCGAAGCTGGTTCTAGAACCCGGCTGGTGGAGGCGTGATTGGCGGGATCCCCGGATATAGTCCGGCTGCTCCTCTTCCTTCCAAGACATGAAGGGCGTTGTTATACTTCAAATACAATAATCGCAGGACAGGTTTTTGCTTTACCTATGCAGTGGAGTGTCGACTCTCACCGCCTTCCTCTTGAGCCTGCCCGATCCGGACGCCCGTGGTCGACGAGTCCCTAGGGGCTCGGCCCCATGCTCCAATCGTCGTCTCTGCAAACAGCACAACACCTTAAGGGTAAGGCATGACACCTGAGGGGGTCCTCTTCGGAGGATAGAGTCTTCGGCTTGGCTTACACGCGACATTGGTAGCAGTACGGGATAATCGATAGTAATAGCCACTGCGGCACCGTCACAGCTCGCCCGATAAAATATCCCGTTGACAAGTTGCACGGTCATATCCGGATCTTCTTCGAGTCCTGGATCCAGGGCCCTTTCGGGGTCCTCTGGCTGCGGGGAAGGGCTGGAGATTCCTTCTATGGCCCTCCTCAGTTCCTGCTTGGAAATATCGAGGCAGATAATCTAAGCGAAGAACGCCACAATAAGTGAAGTGGGAAAATGAATGACGACTTACCCAGTTTGGGGGATTGTACATGGAGAATCCGTCCCGCGGTTTGATGTGAAGGAATTCTTCCTCTTCTCCTTTGTATAAATCGGATAGTATCCTTGCCAAAGCAGTGGCGGAGTCCGGACCCTTACGGCCACAATGGGTGGCATCGTCTTCCCCGTTGAAATGCCACATGGGATTGCCCCGATATTGGAGCAGTTGCACCCCCTACATTATGCATATTGTCATAACCTCCACTATCGCCAGTACGGATTTGGCCAGTAACTTTATCCTGCTCATCAGGAAGTGTATCTCCCTGGTGTCCTCCTCTTGGGGGCCTCGGGGGCGCCAGCTTAGACGTGCTCTTGGCGGGGCATTACTGAACCTGAGGAGACCTGTCCGGACTAGATCCGGGAGGGGAACAACATCAATGTAGAACAACTCCGAAGGCCAGTTCTCTGGTGCCTTTTGGGAGTGCCGGATAGGTATCCGGTATCTGCGATATGCCATACTTCGGCCCCACCCACTTGACATAGGGACTCTCCCTGGTTACGGGGGACAAGGCAGAACAGCTTCTTCCATAACCCAAAGTGAGCCTCGCAGCCTAGAAATAGCTCACAAAGGGTGATGTACCCTGCTATATGTAGTATGGAAGCTAGGGTAAAGTTGTGCAACTGGAGGCCGTAGAACTCCAGGAGCCCGTGAAGGAACGGGTGGATAGGAAACCCGACGCCCCTTAATAGATGCAGAATGAGGCATATTCGCTCCTCTGGAGACGGATTAGGAGATCTCTCCGCTTGTTCCCCGCCATTATAGGTGGCTATTCCGGCTCGGATGGAGGCCATGAACACCGGAGAGAGAAACCCTTGGATTTGTAACTCTATCAAACGGCTATGAGGAGCTGAACACTCTTCCCAGTCCCCCGGCTCAGGGCAAGGGGAGCAAGCAGAAGAGCTGCAACGACCGGCCATGTTGGAATGGTTTTTCCGGGGTGCTCTGTTGGATGCTTGCTCGAGGGGGAAGAGTGAGGTTCGGATCTGGGAATCCCCGTCTCTTCAAATAGACGGCTAGCCCGAAGGATCGGGGGTGGCAAATGCAAAAATGCCTTGACTCCTCGCATTCGCTCGACACGTGGAAATGGTCATTATTGAGGCACTGAAGCTGAGGAGAACAAAATTGATAAGAAGCCGGACACTGTTAGTCGTAATAGGTACATTGGAGTATTCGGAGATGGAACCCGCCTTGCAATGCCGAAGACAAGACTACGCGCCGGACTCATCGTCATTGAAGCCTGGTTCAGGGGCTATTGAGGGAGTCCTGGATTAGGGGGTATCCAGACAGCCAGACTATATACATCATCCGGACTATTGGAGCGTGAAGATACAAGACTCAAGACTCCGGCCCGTGTCCGGAGGGGACTCTCTTTTGCGTGGAAGACAAGTTTGGCAATCCGGATATTATATTTCCTTCCTTGTAACGGACTCCATGTAAACCCTAGCGCTCTCCGATGTCTATATAAACCGGAGAGGTTGGTCCTTAGAAGGCCGATCACAATTACGATCATACCATCATAGGCTAGCTTCTAGGGTTTAGCCTCTACGATCTCGTGGTAGATCTACTCTTGTACTACTCATATCTTCAATATTAATCAAGCAGGAAGTAGGGTTTTACCTCCATCGAGAGGGCCCAAACTTGGGTAAACATTGTGTCCCTTGCTTCCTATTACCATTAGCCTAAGACGCACAGATCGGGACCCCCTACCCAAGATCCGCCGGTTTTGACACCGACAGTGATGACCAGAATTATGGAGGTAGAAGAGGAACTCAAGTCTACACGCGATGCATATGAGGAGGAAATGAGAATACTAGTGGAGAAGAATGACAACCTGACGAGGAAGCTAGGAGCATTCATGGGAGACCCTGTGCCAGGAGGAGATGACGACCATTCCAAGGACATTCGTTCTGAGGACTACATCATCATCGATGACACCAATTCTGACCCCGATGATAGCGATGATGACTATGAAGACAAAGCTGGAGCGGATATCATGGAGTCATCCACCGATCAAAAGTTCTAATCGACCACCACATCATTAGTAGTATACCCCATGTATATAGTATTAGTCCGAGCACTTTGTAACAGTAGTTAGATCGTTTGTATGCCCTTGTTTGAATTGATTGGTGTGATATGAATATGTTTGTCTCATGTGCATATGGGTAGTGTTTTCCCTTTAGACCTCATTCTATTTGTTTTCTCACCTTTTCTAAACCCATCAGATGCCTATGAGACATGACAATGGATTTGCTTTCCCACCGGAGCTCACTTAGTTGATCCAGCAGCAGAATACCTTGATGCAGCTACTAGTTTAGAATCAGAACCAAGGCAACAACAACAACAACCCACCACCACCACCACCTATTGATCACTTAGCCTGTTTCCTAAGGCTGAATCCGCCAATGTTCTCTAGTAGCACCAAGCCAATTGTTGCAGATGATTGGCTCCGCAAGATTGGAAGGGAGCTGACCACTGCAGGATGCACAGACGCGGAGAGAGTGCGTTTTGCCGCACATCAGCTTGATGGACCCGCAACATCATGGTGGGAGAATTTCACTGCTACTTACCCCATTAACACTGTTACATGGGATCAGTTTTAGCAGGCTTTCCGACTGCCCATGTTTGAGCAGGAGCTATGAACATGAAGAAGCGCGAGTTTCGCAACTTGCGCCAAGGAGGATGCACAGTGGGCCAGTATGTGGATGAGTTAAGTAAGTTAGCATGATATGCCCCTGATGACGTAGGTACAGATGCTGCTAAGCCGGAGAAGTTTCTAGAAGGATTGAATGATGAGCTGAGCATGCAGTTGATGGTGGCAACATTCATACCAGGAGTTAGTAGATAGAGCTCTTATGATTGAAGGGAAGCAGCAACAGATAGAGAGCCGCAAGAGGAAGTATGGACAAGGGGAGTACAATTCAGGAGCTCAGCAGAGACCTCATTTTACCCCGAACTCGAGAGGACACATTCACCATAACCATGGAGGCCACACTACCGATGGGGGAAGTTAGCATAACCATAGTGGCCCCAAGAATGGGAATGGGAATGGAGGAAGCAACATCCAGAACCGTTCTAACCTAGCAATGCCCGCCAAGAAGGATCTAAGTCACATTACTTGTTTCAAGTGCGGGAAGAATGGACATTACGCCACCAAGTGTTCTGAAGCAAAGAATGGAAATGGAAATGGAAGCTCTGGGAAGGAGCCCAACCCTTTCAACAGGGGACAAGTGAACCACGTTAGCGTGGAGGAGGTTGAAGAGTAGCCAGATGCAGTTATAGGTAAGTTTTTGGTTAAGTCATTTACTGTAATCATTCTTTTTGATACTGGTGCATCGCATTCATACATATCAAGGGGATTTGTGGATAAGTATAAGTTTCCCACCAAAGTTCTTAGGACACCTATGTTAGTAAGCTCGCCAGGAGCGGAGCATATGGCAACCCAAGGATGTTTTCAGATGCCATTGACCATAGGTAGGCATGTTTTCCCCTCAGATCTGATAATTCTGGAGTCACAAGGATTGGATGTGATATTGGGTATGGATTGGTTATCGATGTATGGAGGAAACATTGATTGCGCCCGTAAGTTAATTATGCTCACCACCCCATAAGGAAGAAGGATCAAGTATGTATCTCGACATGTGTCGAAGAGGACTCAAGTAAATTCCTTATCAGGAGTTGTACAGGAGGAAGTACCAGTGGTGAAGGATTACCCAGATGTATTTTCGGAGGAGTTACCAGGCATGCCACCGGATAGGGACATTGAATTTTTGATTGAGCTTTTGCCAGGCACCGAGCCAATATCAAAGAGACCGTATCGGATGCCTGCAAAGGATTTGGAGGAAATCAAGAAGCAGATCAAGGAGTTACTGGATAATGGTTACACACGACCAAATTCGTCACCTTGGGGAGCCCAGTGCTTCTAGTGGAGAAGAAGGATGGATCATTAAGGATGGTTGTTGATTATCGTGCGTTGAATGAAGTGATGATCAAGAACAAGTACCCACTACCGATGATCAATGATTTGTTTGACCAGTTGCAAGGAGCTAAAGTATTTTCCAAGATCGATCTGCGATTAAGATACCACCAGCTGAAGATCCGAGAGCAGGATATACCTAAGACAGCTTTTACCACAAGGTACGAGCTATACGAGTATACCGTTATGTCATTTGGTCTAACTAACGCGCCTGCCTATTTCATGAACATGATGAACAAAGTTTTACGGAGTTTTTGGATAAGTTCGTCGTGGTGTTCATTGATGACATATTGGTCTACTCGAAGAATGAAGAGGAGCACAAGGAACATTTGCATTTGGTCCTTGAGAAGCTCAGGGAACACCAATTATATGCCAAGTTCAGCAACTGTGAGTTTTGGTTGATGGAAGTTGGATTTCTCGAACATGTTATATCCGTAGAAGGAATAGCAGTAGACCCCACCAAGGTTGTTTGTATGACTAAATGGGTGGCACCCACATCAATTGGAGACATCAGGAGTTTTCTCGGACTCGCAGGTTATTATCGGAGGTTCATTGAGAATTTCTCCAGGATTGCAAAGCCCATGACAGAGTTGTTGAAGAAGGACACCAAGTTCAAATGGACTGAGGAGTGTGAAGCTAGTTTTCAGGAGTTGAAGAAACCTTTGGTTACAGCCCCAGTGTTGATTCTTCCAGATCAATGAAAGGATTATCAAGTGTATTCCTATGCTTCACGTCGAGGACTTGGAGTAGTGCTTATGCAGGAGGGAAGAGTTGTTTCATATGCCTCACGACAGCTTAAACCTCATGAGCTAAATTATGCTACTCATGATTTGGAGTTAGCAACCATAGTGCATGCGCTGAGGACATGGAGACATTTTCTCATCGGAAACCACTATGAGGTATACACAGACCATAAGAGTTTGAAATATATCTTAACGCAGAAAAAGTTGAACCTCAGGCAAAGGATATGGTTGGAGCTCATTAAGGATTATGATATGAAACTGCATTATCATCCCAGAAAGGCCAATGTAGTAGCAGATGCGTTGAGTCGCAAGAGTCATGTTAATATGCTCATGACCGCAGGATTACCTAAGGAGTTAGCAGAACATCTTCGTGAGCTATGTTTGGAAATAGTTTTGAGAGGTTACGTAGCAGCATTGGAAATTCAGTCCACTTTGATGGGTAAGATCAGAGAAGCTTAGAAGACTGACAAGGAGATTGCGGAGATAAAGGAAAGGATGATCAAAGGAAAGGCTAAAGGATTTCGTGAGGATGAGCACGATACTTTATGGTTTGAGGATCACGTATATGTGCCTAATGACCCCGAGATCAGGAAGTTGATTCTGCAGGAGGCCCATGATTCGCCGTATTCAATTCACCTAGGAAACACTAAGATGTATCTGGATTTGAAGGAAAGTTTTTGGTGGACAGGAATGAAGAAGGATATTGCCAAGTATGTAGTAGTATGTGATGTATGTCAGAGAGTTAAGGCAGAGCATCAAAAGCCAGCGGGATTGCTACAACAATTGCCGGTACCCTAATGGAAGTGGGATAAGCTTGGCATGGATTTTATCACTGGATTGCCCAGGACTCGTTCGGGCTATGACTCTATATGGGTTGTAGTTGATCGATTGACGAAAGTAGCTCATTTCATCCCAGTGAAGACCACCTATACGAGTGCTAAGTTGGCAAACATATACATGACTAGGATCGTATGTCTGCACGTAGTTCCGAGGACCATTGTATCAGATAGAGGAACCCAGTTTACCTCAAAGTTCTAGAATTAGTTGCATGAGACTTTGGGTACTAGGCTAGAGTTCAGTACAACCTTTCATCCATAGATAGATGGGTAGACCGAGAGAGTCAATCAGATTCTGTAGGACATGTTGAGAGCTTGTGCGCTAGATTATGGATCTAGTTGGGACAACAACTTGCCGTATGCAGAGTTCTCTTATAACAACAGTTATCAAGCCACTTTGAAGATGGCCCCTTTCGAAGCTTTGTACGGAAGGATGTGCAGGACACCATTATTGTGGGATGAAGTTGGAGACCGTCAGTTGTTTGGACCAGATCTGATTGAAGAGTCCGAAGAGAAGGTTAAGCTGATTCGTGATAGACTCAAGGTAGCCTAGTCTAGGCAGAAGAGTTATGCGGATTCTAAATGCAAGGAGACAGTTTACGAAGTCAGAGACAGAGTATACCTTCGTGTGTCACCACTTCGAGGAGTTAAACGTTTTGGAGTTAAGGGAAAGCGAGCACCATGTTTTGTGGGACCATACCGACTTTTGAACGTATGAGAGAGGTTGCTTACAAGCTGGAATTGCCAGAAGGATTGTCAGGAGTTCACAATGCGTTTCACGTTTCCCAGTTGAAGAAGTGCCACGCAGAGATGGCCGATATTCCTCTGAGAGATACAGTGCCACTTGAAGCGATTCAGCTGCATAGTGATCTGACTTGCGAGGAGAACCCAATGAAGATTCTCGAGTTTAGCAGCCGAACCACACGCATCAAGGTTATCAAGTTTTGCAAAGTTCAGTGGAGCCACCATACCGAGGATGAAGCCACCTGGGAACGAGAGGAAGATCTACGGAAGGACCACCCACACCTATTTTCTAGCCAACCTGAATCTCGAGGGCGAGATTCATCTTAAGGGGGGTAGGTTTGTAACATCCCAAATTTTCAATTTGGAATGTTATACATAGGTCATCATATGCATTTCATATTTTAATTGCATTTTGGTTTAATCCTACAAATTCTAAGCAACTCAAGGACCCACAGAGAGAGTTGGGGATTTCATGTATTTTCATATTTGAATTTTTCTCAAATTTGAATAGAGGATCATTTTGGTTTCAATGTTTTTCTTCCCGAATATTTCCACTATTAAAATAAAAGAGAGGGGATAAAATGACTTCTCCAAAATAAAAGAAATATTGGAGGAAAATGTTAAATTAAATAAATATTTTAATTGGATTTTCATTGCTATTTTATTTGGATTAGAAAATATGCATTTTTTTAAAATTGCATTAGTAGCCCAAATAAATGCACTTTGTCCGTGAAAATATTATTAGAGGACCATGAAAATTTATTTCGGGATTTTTGGACTTCGATTGGTATTTCTTTTATTTATTTTACTCCGTCCGTTAAAAAAATCGCAATCGACCTACGGGCCGTGCCCGAGCCGGACTCTTCCGGCCGGCCCCTTTATAGGGCGAGCCCCAGGCCCGACCTCAGCCCAGCCGCCGCCCCGCCCCAAACCCTAGCCGCCGCCGCCCGCCACCCGCGCCGCGCCGCCGTCGCCTCGCGCCGCCGCCGCCGCGCGCCGCCGCCGCCTCCCCGCCTGCCGGAGCCACCGCTGCCGCTGCCCACCGACACCGCCGCCGCCCACCGACATCGCCGGAGCCTCGCCGGAGGTAGCCGTCGCCGCCGCCGGTCTTTTCGCTCGGTTAGGTAAAACCGTTCGGTTTTTTAAACCCTAGATTGGTTTTTTTATTAGATCGGTTTTTCTGCGGTTACGTTATTTTGCGAACGCTTGTTCGTTAGCTCGTTTTAACGAACGAATTCGTTCGTTTGTCTCCGTTAGAGGACGATCATCCGTTAGATTTTTTTCTTTTTCTATTTTTTCGCCAGGGACCTATCCATGATTATTTTATTGCAGCTTAGCTCCTAATCTTCAAACCCTCGCAACTTTTTAACCGCTAGTCGGAATCCAGTGAAACCAATGCCAAAATCTTCATCTCGAGCCCCTCTTTCCATTTAATTGACTTGAACATGATTTTGACAAATTAAAATTTGGTTCCAAGAAGTTTTGGTTTCGATCTTCTTTTGAGCGTAGTTTGAGTTTCGTAGCTCCGTTTTGGTTGATTCTATTTGCAAATCGAAGCTCTTCAGTTGAACTTTCACATTGTATCTTCTTCTTTTAGTTTTACCGGTGCATATATGCTTGAGTGCTTATGTATGTTATTGTTTGTTGCGATAGAATTCCCGGAGTGCGAAGCGTGCTACTATGAGTCTCTAGGGTTTGCAGATCGTCAGCAAGGCAAGTAACACTTTAATCATATCCCTTTACTACCTAGTTTTATTGCATTAGTTCCAATCCTCAAACATTGCATGGTTAGGACCTATATAGCATGTGGGTTTGGGAAGTAGATGATGAGGTAGAGCCTATTGCCCTCTTATTATCAAACCTTTGGGAGTTACTTGTACGTTATGCTCAGGTTGCTATGCTATGCTTGTAGACGTGGAATTGTTGAGTGTATCCATGACAGATGTGAGAATTGTTAATTAATGGTTAACTTAAGGTGGCTACTTAAATACACATCTGGGTGGATTGGTTGTGGGCACCTGGGGAATCCAGTGTTGTCCAAGGGATATGCCAGAGTACCCGTTTGATCATCCTACGGTTCGCCACCCAGGCTCAAAGGGATCATAAGATTATTCATGCTAGAAACTTTCGTGTGCAGCCACAAGCTATTATGGGCTCCAGTATAGTTGAGTAGGTTGCATGATCCCTTTAAGTGGTGGGCTAGCAGATGTAGGGGAAAGTAGGTGTCACTGCCCATCCAAATTAAAGAGTTAATGTTTCTGAAAGACTGTGTCTCGGTCATCCGTTTCTCAAACACCATGTAGTGCGAGAAATCCAACGGAGGATATCGAGTCTTGTGAGGAAAAGTGCGCAAACCTCTGCAGAGTGTACAAACTAATCATGGTTAGCCGTGTCCCCGATTATGGACATCTTGAGTATCTGGTTCTTGGATTATCATGTTGATCTCATCACTCTAAATTAATTTGTTGGGTTAACTGATACATGTTTAATTGGGATTGAGTTGGAGGAACCTTCTCAATGTTTAACAACCACCATGATAGTTAAATAAAATTTATTCCCATGTTGTAGGAAAAAATGGCTTTATGCAAAACCTTAACCATAGAGCTCTCCACCAGCCATATATCCATGTAGTGATAGCATTTATTCTATTCATTGCTATTTTGTGTTACATTGCCAGCATATTCCATGTGCTGACCCGTTTCGGGCTGCAACATATCATGTTGCAGACTTTTCAGACAAAGAGTAAGGTGCGCTATGTCATTGTCGTTCACTCAGCGATGCCGTTGGAGTTGATGGACTCACTTTATCTTCCAAGCCTTCCGCTGTTATCTTATTTAGATGGCCTTAAGCCATATTATTGTAATAAGTTCTCTTTTGAGACATTCAATGTAATAAGTGTGTGATTGAAACTTTGTTATAAATCCTCGAGTATTGTGTGTGTCCGCATTACCGATCCAGGGATGACACAAATGCACAGAGACTTGACCGTTTGAGGTCTGGTCGCTACAGAAACCACTTTTCCACTGCCGCAACCTTCTGTACCCATGAGATCCTATCTTGGGGCCTTTTCCGGCGATCTGCTGGAGGGGGATTCGATCACAAAGGGCTTCTACATCAACACCATTACATCTCTGATGAAGCGTGAGTAGTTTACCATAGACCTTTGGGTCCATAGTTATTAGCTAGATGGCTTCTTCTCTCTCTTTGATTCTCAATACAAAGTTCTCCTCGATGTTCTTGGAGATCTATTCAATGTAATATTCTTTTGTGGTGTGTTTGCCGAGATTCAATGAATTGTGGATTTATGATCAAGATTATCTATGAATATTATTTGGTTCTTCTTTGAATTCTTATATGCATGATTTTATATCTTTGCAAGTCTCTTTGAATTATCGGTTTAGTTTGGCCTACTAGATTGGTCTTTCTTGCCATGGGAGAAGTGCTTAGCTTTGGGTTCAATCTTGTAGTGTCCTTTACCAGTGAAAGTAGGGGAAGCAAGGAACGTATTGTATTGTTGCCATCGAGGATAAAAATATGGGGTTTATATCATATTGCTTGAGTTTATCCCTCTACATCATGTCGTCTTGCTTAATGCGTTACTCGGTTCTTATGAACTTAATACTCTAGATGCATGCTTGATAGTGGTCGATGTGTGGAGTAATAGTAGTAGATGGAGGCAAGAGTCGGTCTAATTGAGACAGACGTGATGCCTATGTTCATGATCATTGCCTTATATGTCATCATAATTATGAGCTTTTCTATCAATTGCTCGGCAGTAATTTGTTCACCCACCATAATACATGCTATCTCGAGAGAAGCCACTAGTGAAACCTATGGACCCCGGGTCTCTTTTAAATTATATTAAGTCTCTTTTACATATTATTGAATCTCGTTTACTATTTTGCAATCTTTACTTTCCAATCTATACATAAAAAATACCCAAAAAATTACTTTATTATCTCTATCAGATCTCACTTTTGCGAGTGACCGTGAAGGGATTGACAACCCCTTCATCGCGTTGGTTACAAGTTCTTGACTGTTTGTGCAGATATTCGGTGACTTGTGCATCGTCTCCTACTAGATTGATACCTTGGTTCTCAAAACTGAGGGATACACTTACGCTACTTTGCCGCTTCACCCTTTTCTCTTCAAGGGAAAACCAACACAAGCTCAAGAGGTAGCAAGAAGGATTTCTAGCACCGTTGCTGGGGAGATCTTCATCAAGTCAAGCCATACCAAGTACCAATCATAAACTCTTCTCCCTTGCATTACATTATTTGCCATTCGCCTCTCGTTTTCCTCTCCCCCACTTCTAAAATGGTTTTTGAAAACCTTTGCCTTTTCTTCGCCCCTCTTCCGTTCATCTCTTTCCACTTACTTCTTGTGCATTCATGTGTTATATCATTTGTTTCGCCCTCATGGATAGTCCTCCTATCGTTGTTAGTACTCCCGATATTGAAGTTCTCAATTTTAAACAAAGGGAGGGAGAAAATCTAAAATATGCTTGGTATAGAATTTGCAATGCTCAAAATAGATCTACTTCCATTCTTCTTCGCAATTTTTATGTAGGCATTACTCCTTGGAATATATATGTTCTTGACACCATTACCGGAGGGAATTTCTTGGGAAGCCATACTTTTGATTCTTATAATGCCATGATAGATTTGTTAGGCCCACCACCTCTTTTGGTGAATGGAACCATTTTAACCTTGGAACATGTGATGCAAAGGCTTGATATTATTGAAAATAAAATTGCTACTATAGAGTTAACCGAAAATTTGGATAAAACGATTCATAATCAAATCACTCAATATGGATCTAAGATAGGAGTTACCTTAATGAATCTTAGGGAAAAAGAACCCATAGTTAACGAAAAGATAGATCAAGATTCTACTAGAATTGATAAACTCGAAGATATTATTACCAACTTGGGTTCCGCTTTTTCTATCATTAAAAATACCTCAAATCCTCCTCCTGCCAAAGTTGCCAAGTTTATCTACATTCCTAAGAATAATGGTGAATCTTCTAGTAAGGAAAATGAAGATCTCAAATCAATATGTGTTCACCCCAATTATTTCGATATCATTAAGGAACCTTTTGCCACAAATGAATTTCCTTGATTTCTTGCCTAGGAATTTGTTCATTAACAAAACTAAAGAACCTCCTAAGGACTATGTGTGTTCAATTGAAGGATTACATACCAAATATAGCAACACCTAGATCTATTCTTGCTTTTATGCCTAGCTAGGGGCGTTAAACGATAGCGCTTGTTGGGAGGCAACCCAATTTAATTTTTGTTCTTTCCTTTTTGCTCCTGTCTAGTAATAAATAATTCATCTAGCTTCTGTTTAGATGTGGTTTTATGTTTTAATTAGTGTTTGTGCCAAGTAGAACCTTTGGGAAGACTTGGGTGAAGTCTTTGCGATCTTGCTGCAAAAAACAGAAACTTTTGCGCTCAGGAGAATAGCTGTCATTTTTTTTACAGAGGAGTGATTTTAGGTTGATTCTCTTTGCATAAGATTAATACACAAATTACTCATGTACACCAATTTATTTCAGAGTTTTTGCAGTTACAGAAGTATTCAAAAGTTACAGATTGCTATAGGCCATTCTGTTTTTGACATATTCTGTTTTTCGTGTGTTGTTTGCTTATTTTGATGAATCTATGAGTAGTATCGGGGGGTATGAACCATAGAGAAGTTGGAATACCGTAGGTTTAACACCAATATAAGTAAATAATGAGTTAATTACAGAACCTTAAAGTGGTGGTTTATTTTCTTATACTAACAGAGCTCATGAGATTTTTCTGTTGAAGTTTTGTGTTGTGAAGTTTTCAAGTTTTGGGTAAAGATTTGATGGATTTTGGAATAAGGAGTGGCAAGAGCCTAAGCTTGGGGATGCCCAAGGCGCCCCAAGATAAAATTCAAGGACAACCCAAAGCCTAAGCTTGGGGATGCCCCCAGAAGGCATCCCCTCTTTCATCTTCGTCTATCAGTCACTTTACTTGAGGCTATATTTTTATTCACCACATGATATGTGTTTTGCTTGGAGCGTCTTGTATGATTTCAGTCTTTGATTTATAGTTTACCACAATCATCCTTGCTGTACACACCTTTTGGGAGAGACACGCATGAATCGTGATTTATTAGATTACTCTATGTGCTTCACTTATATCTTTTGAGCTAGACAATATTTCTCTAGTGCTTCATTTATATCTTTTTAGAGTACGGAGGTGGTTTTATTTTATAGAAATTGTTGATCTCTCATGCTTCACTTATATTATTTTGAGAGTATATTATAACAGCATGGTCATTTTCTTTGGTTATAAAATTAATCGTAATATGATGGGCATCCAAGATGGGTAAAAACTTCCATATAAAGTGCGTTGAATACTATGAGAAGTTTGATTATTTATGATTGTTTTGAGATATGAAGATGGTAGTATTAGAGTCATGCTAGTAGAGTAGTTGTGAATTTGAGATATACTTGTGTTAAAGTTTGCGATTCCTGTAGCATGCACGTATGGTGAACCGTTATGTGATGAAGTCGGAGCATGATTTATTTATTGATTGTCTTCATTATGAGTGGCGGTCGGGGACGAGCAATGGTCTTTTCCTACCAATCTATCCCCCTAGGAGCATGCGTGTAGTACTTCGTTTCAATAACTAATAAACTTTTGCAATAAGTATATGCACTCTTTATGACTAATGTTGAGTCCATGGATTATACACACTCTCACCCTTCCACCATTGCTAGCCTCTCTAGCACCACACAACTTTCACCGGTACCATACACCCACCATATACCTTCCTAAAAACAGCCACCATTCCAACCTATTATGGCATTTTAGTACCATTCCGAGATATATTGCCATGCAACTTTCCACCGTTCCATTTATTATGACACGCTCCATCATTGTCATATTGCTTTGCATGATCATGTAGTTGACATCGTATCTGTGGCAAAGCCATCGTTCATAATTTTTCATACATGTCACTCTTGAATCATTACACTTCCCGATACAACACCGGAGGCATTCACATAGAGTCATACTTTGTTCTAAGTATTGTAATTCTTGAGTTGTAAGTAAATAAAAGTGTGATGATCTTCATTATTAGAGCATTGTCCTAGTGAGGAAAGGATGATGGAGACTATGATTCCCCCACAAGTCGGGATGAGACTTCGGACGAAATAAAAAACAGAGGCCATAAAAAAAAGAGAAAAGGCCCAAAGTAGCACTTGTGCTTCAAAGTAGCACCATGATCTTCATGATAGAGAGTCTCCTATGTTGTCACTTTCATATACTAGTGGGAATTTTTCATTATAGAACTTGGCTTGTATATTCCAATTATGGGTTTCCTCAAAGTGCCCTAGGTCTTCGTGAACAAGCAAGTTGGATGCACACCCACTTAGTTTATTTTTTGAGCTTTCATACACTTATAGCTCTAGTGCATCCGTTGGATGGCAATCCCTACTCACTCACATTGATATTTATTGATGGGCATCTCCATAGCCCGTCGATATCCCTAATTGATGTGAGACTATCTTCTCCCTTTTTCTCTTCTCCACAACCACCATTCCATTCCACCTATAGTGCTATGTCCATGGCTCACGCTCATGTATTGCGTGAAGATTGAATAAGTTTGAGAACATCAAAAGTATGAAACAATTGCTTGGCTTGTCATTGATACGTCTCCAATGTATCTATAATTTATGAAGTATTCATGCTACTATATTACCTGTTTTGGATGTTTAATGGGCTTTACTATAGACTTTTATATTATTTTTTAGGACTAACCTATTAACCAGAGGCCAGCCCGGATTATTGTTTTTGACTATTTCAGTGTTTCACAGAAGAGGAATATCAAATGGAGTACAAATGGAATGAAACCTTCGGGAGAGTTATTTTTGGAACGGAAGCAATCTAGGAGACTTGGAGTAGATGTCAGGAAAGTTTCGAGGAAGCCATGAGGTAGGGAGGCGCGCCCTACCCCCCTGTGCTTGCCCCCACCCTCACAGGCCCCTCGTGGCTTCCCTGACCGACTTATTTCGCCTATATATGTCCATATACCCTAAAACCTCTTAGGAACACAATAGATCAGGAGTTCCGCCGCCGCAAGCCTCTGCAGCGACCAAAAACCAATCGGGACCCTGTTCCGGCACCCTGCTGGATGGGGGATCCCTCACCAGTGGCCATCTTCATCATCCCGGCGCTCTCCATGACGAGGAGGGAGTAGTTCACGCTCAGGGTTGAGGGTATGTACCAGTAGCTATGTGTTTGATATCTCTCTCTCGTGCTCTTGATTTGGCACGATCTTGATGTACCGCAAGTTTTGCTATTATAGTTGGATCTTATGATGTTTCTCCCACTCTACTCTCTTGTAATGGATTGAGTTTTCCCTTCGAAGTTATCTTATCAGATTGAGTCTTTAAGGATTTGAGAACACTTGATGTATGTCTTGCCGTGCTTATCTGTGGTGACAATGGGACGTGGTCTACTTGATGTATGTTTTGGTGATCAACTTGCGGGTTCAATGAACATATGCATAGGGGTTGGCACACGTTTTCGCCTTGACTCTCTGGTAGAAACTTTGGGGCACTCTTTGAAGTACTTTGTGTTGGTTAAATAGATGAATCTGAGATTGTGTGATGCATATCGTATAATCATGCCCACGGATACTTGAGGTGACATTGGAGTATCTAGGTGACATCAGGGTTTTGGTTGATTTGTGTCTTAAGGTGTTATTCTAGTATGAACTTTATGATAGATCGAACGAAAAGAATAGCTTCGTGTTATTTTACTACGGACTCTTGAATAGATCGATCAGAAAGGATAATTTTGAGGTGTTTTCGTACCCTACCATAATCTCTTCATTTGTTCTCTGCTATTAGTGACCTTGGAGTGACTCTTTGTTGCATGTTGAGGGATAGTTATATGATCCAGTTATGTTATTATTGTTTAGAGAACTTGCACTAATGAAAGTATGAATCTTAGGCCTTGTTTCCTAGCATTGCAATACCGTTTACGCTCACTTTTACCACTTGTTACCTTGCTGTTTTTATATTTTCAGATTACAAAAACCTATATCTACCATCCATATTGTACTTGTATAACCATCTCTTCGCCGAGCTAGTGCACCTATACAATCTACCATTGTATTGGGTGTGTTGGGAACACAAGAGACTCTTTGTTATTTGGTTGCAGGGTTGTTTGAGAGAGACCATCTTCATCCTACGCCTCCCACGGATTGATAAACCTTAGGTCATCCACTTGAGGGAAATTTGCTACTGTCCTACGAACCTCTGCACTTGGAGGCCCAACAACGTCTACAAGAAGAAGGTTGCGTAGTAGACATCAAGCTCTTTTCTAGCGCCATTGCCGGGGAGGTGAGTGCTTGAAGGTATATCTTTAGATCTTGCAATCGGATCTTTTTATTTCTTGTTTTATCACTAGTTTAGTCTATAAAATAAAAACTTCAAAAAAATGGAATTAAGTTTGCCTCATACACTTCGTCTTTTTAATATCTTTCGTGAGAATGATGGAAAGGAAAATTGTGCTCAAGTGCTAGAAAAAGAAATCTATAAAATGTTTGGCACTAAATCTTTGAATGATGAGCATGATTGCAATGTTGTTAGTATGAACTCTTTGAATATCCATAGTACTAATGATGATTGCACTAGTCATGACGAAAATGTCTCTTATAAGCATGTCAATTTTTGTGGAGTTGTTGGGGATATGACTACTGAGTTCAAACCGCCCAGGAGGGGCTGGATTACACTCACAAGGAATCCTGTATAAGAGCCCACGAAGATGAAGGCTATGGCGCTATAACTATGGAGGCTTAGAGGCCCGGAGCCCAATGGCGGATTAGGGCCCATAGTAGTAAACCGCCATAGATGTGTAAACTTGTATTGTAAGTTAGGGAAAGAAAGAAACCGAGCCAGACGCTTGTATGAGCCGGCCTCGGGATTCTGTAGACCGGCCGAGCGTCAACCTGTGTATATATAGGGATGACCCGGCGGTGGTTCAAGGACAAGAAACAACAACTCGAGAAGTAGGCAAAGCATATTTGCTCCCTGGTAATCAAGACCACATCAAAACACCACAACTGTATCATAGGCTTTTACCTTCACCGCAAGGGGCCAAACCAGTATAAACTCCTTGTGTCCTTTGTCCGGTTTAACCCCTCTAAGCTAACCCAACCGCAATGGCTCCACGACTAAGTCCTTTCACTAGGACATCTGACGTGATAATTCCACGACAGTTGGCGCCCACCGTGGGGCTATCGCTCGATGGTCTCAAGTTCTTGGAGGGCAAGTTCGAAGGGCTCAAGGGATACGCAGTGGGCCGGATGACTAAGTTTCGTCATGGCAAGCTCTACATCGACGACGCAGGTTGGGGCCCCGACGCCAGCTCAATCGAGTACGGGTACCGGGTCCCCTTCGGATGAATTCACGTCTTCATCGGCAAGATCGGCGAACCGGGCCCTGAGCCGGACATCTGCACCAACCTCATTGAGATGGCTCAGCGTGCGAGCCCTACCCGGGTTCAGCCCGCCATGAAGCGTGCGTTCGTAGGATTCATCCATTGTGCCGAATCTGAACCAGTAACTGATGGTGAGGCGACCGTCTATTTCGATGGCGATTCATCCACCGGCGAGACCGAGTCTTTGTATCAAGTTCAGGATGGCCTGTTTGGGGGTTATTACGATGGCGGCAGTATTCCGGACTCCTTTGAACCGCCAAACCGGGTTGTAATCTTCATGGCCGGTACCCAGCTCACACCTCAATCTTCAACAGTGGCGGCGATGGTTTCCGGATTAGCAGCCGGGGCAGGAGGCCCTGCGCGCCCGCCGGTTGAAGTCTTGTTCGGGTTGTTGGACGCTTTAGCAACATTGTTGACCGCTGAGGTTAATCCAGATAATCAGGATGAGCATAATGCAGAAGTCAGAAAGTTGCAAGATCAGATAGCTCAGGCTAAGGAGGACATGGCTGCTGAAGAGACCAGGATGGCTGAGGAGCGGGTTGCTTTGGATGCTTAGGCTCAGCGGGTTCATGCGGAATCTTACCGGCTTATGCTGGACCAGAACGCTTCAAACGAGGTGATGAGGAGGAGGCACTAGTCTCGACTGCCACCGGTTTACGAAGCAAGGAATCTCTTTACTACGCCAGGAGCGGGCACCAGTAACCCGCCTGTGGTGAACCAGATTGAAACACCCAGGACAGGAGCGCCGGATCAACCGGGCATGATGGGCCCACCTCAGCAGAACCGTGATCCTCCACAATACGTGGCACCACCACTGGGTTACTTCCCTACCCCTTTGGACAATATGATTGCTGCGGCATCAAGATTGGCTACTATTCCAATGGAAGGTGACTCCCCCACGGCAATTGAGACACGATGGGCGAGAGATCTACTCCAGACAACAATGGTTTAGCAACAGGCTTATTCATACAGTCGGGATGGGATTCACTCTACCCCTCGTCCAAGCCAAAGTTACAGCAAGCATGTTGAAGAGCCAGCTGTGTCAAGCAGTGGACGGAATCATAATACGCCACAGAGGCCTAACTCGGCTAGGGGAAGGAATGAAGCATAGGATTTAGTGGAGCAAGGACGAGCACGCCGCGGTGCCGGATGGACTGCGCAGGACATGGAACGTCAACTTACGCCGGTTCGAGCAACTACTAAAGTGGAGCCAGGGGTTACTTTTACCACTTTGGGGGTGCCATGTCTCACACCGGCCCTGCGCAATGCGCGGTTGCCAAAGGACTTCAAGGGCCCTCGAAAGGTACCCAATTACACTGCTGATTTACACCCCGAGTCATGGGTAGAAATCTATGAGATGGCCATGGAGATGCTGGACGTGGATGGAGCGGTGTGTGCTAAGTACTTCACTATGATGCTAGAAGGAACAACTCGCACTTGGCTAAAGAGTTTAGCGCCCAATTCAGTTGGGTCATGGGACGAGCTGAAGAGCCGGTTCATCAACAACTTCAAGGATACTTGCAAGCAACCGATGGCAATTGTTGATCTGGCCGCTTGTGTTCAACGAGAGGGTGAATTGACTACCCATTGGGTACGCCGAGTTTCTAAGATCTTGCAATCATCTGACCGCATCAATGCAGATTCAGCAATCATAATGTTGGAAGGCAATTGCAAGTTCAAGCCTCTGAAGTTCAAGTTGGGGCGGATGAAGTGTCACTGCAATGATATGGGAACACTCATGGGGTCTCTAGTTAAGTATGCTGCCTATGATAGTACCAAGGATCCCGAGTCTGACGAGGAAAAGCCGGTGAAGGGAAAGAAGAGCGGCAACACCAAGGGACAGCAACCTAACCCGGCGGGCAATAGTAAAAATGGTAAACATAAAGCGGGCAATTCAGATTTTGTGGCTAACACCAATGTGCAGGATAAATATCAACATCGTAAGGGTAAACCGCCCCAGCGCGGTGGTGGTATGAATCTGGAGCGTTTGTTCAATCAGCCTTGCCCGAAGCACGGGACAAAGGAGGTTCTAACCACGCACCTCTAGAAGGACTGTTTCATTATGAGAGAGTTCAAAAACTCTAATCTTTTCCGGTATGATAAGGGTCCATCTGGCGGTTCAGGATCTCATAGGACGGGTTACGCGGTGGCGGTTCAAACTCCGGATTCTAGGGCAATCAAGGCAATCAGGGCAATTAGAACAACCAAGGTAGTTATAATTAATAGAATAATCAGGGGAATCAGCAGCAGTCAGGTTATCAGAGTCACCCGAAGCAATTGAGTAGTGGGCAGTATCATGTTTTCACCACTAGCTTGTGCAAGCGCAATCAGAAGCTCCACAAGAGGGCAGTAAACGCTGTTGAATCGGAAGTGCCACGTTACTTACGTTGGTCCGAACAGCCCATTGTGTGGAGAAGAGAGGATCATCCACCCCGGGTTGATAATCCGGGTCATCTGGCTTTGGTGGTGGCGCCTCAGGTTGGAGGTTATAAGTTCACCAAGGTGGTCATGGATGGAGGGAGCAGTATCAATATTCTGTATTATGAAACCTTCCGGCGCATGAGATTGATGGATAAAAATGTTAAACCGTCAAACACTATTTTCCATGGAGTGGTACTAGGTAAATCGGCATACCCGGTTGGTAAGATAAATTTGGAGGTGGTATTTGGAGATGACCGTGATTCTAGGTCAGAAACCTTAACCTTTGAGGTGGTGAAAATCCAGAGCCCATATCACTACCTGTTTGGACGGCCGGCTTATGCAAGGTTCATGGAAAGGCCCTGTTATGTTTATCTACAACTCAAAATGCTAGGTCATAAGGGGACCATTACATTACATGGGAGTGGAAAGATAGCCTTGGACTGTGAAGAAGGTGATGCGGCTTATGCTGAATCAGTTTGTGCGGCAGAAGAGTTGAAGTTCTACAAGGACAATGTTGATCCGGCAGATATGACTCCTCTGAAGAAGCCCACCACAGAACATGACCCGGCCCTGAAGTTCAAACCGGCTGATGAGACTAAGTTGGTTGATTTTGTTCCTGGCGATTCATCCAAACTATTTAGTATCAGCACTAATCTGGATCCGAAATAGGAAAGCGCACTCATCGAGTTCATCCGTGAGAACCGGGACATCTTTGCATGGAAGCCTTGTGACATAGCAGGTGTACCAAGGGAACTCGCTGAGCACAATCTCAATATTGATCCCAAGTTAAAACCGATCAAGCAGTTTCTTCATCGCTTCAACGAAGAAAGGCACAAGGCCATTGGTGAAGAGGTCGCCCGACTGTTGGCTGCTGGGTTTATCATTAAGGTTTTTCATCCAGAGTGGCTGGCCGATCCGGTGCTAGTGCTTAAGAAGAATGGCAGTTGGCGCATGTGTGTGGATTACACGGACTTGAACAAAGCTTGTCCGCTCGATCCTTTTGCTCTCCCTCGTATTGATCAGATCATTGATGCTACGGTGGGTTGTGAGTGTTTGAGTTTCTTGGATGCTTATTCTGGTTATCATCAGATCAAGATGGCAGTTAAGGACCAGGAGAAAACAACTTTCATCACTCCTTTTGGAGCCTTCTGCTATGTATCTATGCCCTTTGGGCTCAAGAGTGCCCACGCGACTTATCAGCGCTGCGTGTAGAATTGTCTTCATACCCAAATTGGGCGCAATGTTCATGCTTATGTGGATGATATTGTGGTTAAGTCCAGGAAGAAGGAGACACTGATTGAAGACTTGAAGGAGACCTTTGACAATCTTCGGGTGTATAAGATGATGCTCGATCCGGCCAAGTGCGTCCTCGGTGTTCCGGCAGGCAAGCTTTTAGGTTTCCTGGTGTCTAACAGGGGCATTGAGGCTAATCCGGAAAAGATCAAGGCTATTACATCTCTGGCTAAACCGGCATGTATCAATGATGTTCAGCGGCTGGCAGGTCGAATCGCAGCCCTGAGCCGGTTTATCAGCCATTTGGGAGAGAAGGAAATCTCTTTGTATCAGATGCTGAAGAAAACAGACACTTTTGTCTGGAGTAACGCTGCTGATGTGGCGTTTGAGGACCTGAAGAGGCAGTTGGCTGAACCGTCGGTCCTTGCTGCTTTGGTCGACAACGAGCCGCTATTATTATATGTGTTTGCTAATGCCCGGGGTGTCAGCGTGGCTATTGTGGTCGAGCGCAAGGAGGCTGGGAAGGAATATCCGGCTCAAAGGCTGGTTTACTATATCAGTGAAGTACTCATCGAGTCAAAACAAAGATATCCGCATTGGCAGAAGCTGGTGTATGGAGTTTTCATGGCGAGTCGGAAGCTTAAGCAGTACATTCAGGGCCATCCCATCACAGTGGTCAGTTCTGCTCCTTTGGGTGATATAATTCAGAACAGGGAGGCAACTGGCCGGGTTGCAAAGTGGGCTATTGAGCTTGGACCGCAGGGGTTGAAGTATATGCCTCGGACACCTATCAAGTCTCAAGCGCTTGTCAACTTCATCAATGATTGGACAGAATTGCAGGCACCGGAAGACAAACCGGATAACATATACTGGATTATCCACTTCGACGGGTCTAGGCAATTGGAGGGCTCGTGGGCTGGAGTTGTCCTTACTTCCCCTCGAGGTGATAAAATTCATTATGTTCTCCGCTTAATGTTTCCTTGTACTAACAATGCAGCTGAGTACGAGGCCTTGCTCCACAGTCTTCGCGTGGCTAAGGAAATGAACTTAAGCCGGGTACGATGCTTTGGAGACTCTGATCTGGTGGCTCATCAAGTTTCTAGTACTTGGGACTCTAAGGATCCACTCATGGCGGCTTACAGACGAGAGATGGATATTGTGGCTGGTCACTTCAAGGGTTATCAGGTTGAGCACATTGATTGGTGCAAAAATGAAGCAGCAGATGCTTTAAGCCGGCTGGGGTCTCAGCGTAAACCGGATCCGCCCAATACCTTTTTGGATGTCCTGCATAACCCGTCAGTTAAGTTGCCTACAGAGGAGGACTTGGCTGTTCCTGGTCCGGAGGCACAGTTGGTGGCCGCTTTACATATTATTCTGGATTGGATGGTTCCCTATTTGGCGTATGTGAACCGGGGCGAGTTACCAGAAGATGAAGTTTTGGCCAGACGGATAGTCCGACGGTCCAAGTCCATGGTTATTCACAATGGCGAGTTACACCACTGCAGTGTCTCAGGTGTGTTCCAGCACTGTGTTTCTCCTGAAGAGGGGCAAGAGATTTTGCGCGAGATCCAAGAAGGAGACTGTGGTCACCACGCCGGTTCAAAATCTTTGGTTGCTTTTCGTCATGGTTTCTATTGGCTGACGGCTCATGCTGATGCTGAGGACTTGGTAAAGCGGTGCGACGCTTGTCAGAAATTTTCACGCCGAGCTCACATTCCGACTCAAGAACTAACGATGATTCCAATCACTTGGCCATTTGCTACTTAGGGGCTTGATATGGTAGTACCTTTTAAGTGGTCCAAGGATAAGAAGACCCACCTGTTGGTGGCGGTTGATAAGTTCACTAAATGGGTTGAAGCAGAGCCAGTAAGCAAGTGTGATGCAGCCACGGCGGTTCAATTCATCAAGAAGGTGATCTTCCGTTTCAGTTTTCCACACAGCATCATCACAGATAATGTCACGAACCTCTCCAAAGGTGAGATGGAGGATTTCTATCAAAGAGAGCACATCAGGCTTGATGTGTCATCAGTGGCCCACCCCCAGTCTAATGGTCAACCTGAGAGAGCTAATCGGGAAATCTTGAAGGGTATCAAGCCCCGGCTTATGGTTCCTTTGAAAAGGACGCCGGGTTGTTGGGTGGAGGAATTACCTTATGTGCTATGGAGCATAAACACCACCCCCACTCGATCTACATGGTATACACCTTTCTTCATGGTTTACGCCGCAGAGGCGGTACTCCCAAGTGATATTCGTCATGACTCGCCCCAGGTTGCCAATTATGTTGAAGCGGACAACGAGCAAGCACGTCAGGAAGCACTGGACCTGTTAGATGAAAAACGGCACATGGCGTTGGCTCGTTCGACGGTTTATCAGCAAGACCTGCAGCGTTATCACAGCCGCCGGGTTAAGACAAGAACCTTTCAAGAAGGCGACTTAGTGCTTCAGCTCATCCAGGATCAGACCGATATGCATAAGTTATCCCCACCTTGGGAAGGGCCCTTTGTGGTCAGCAAGAATCTGCACAACGGATCATACTACCTCATCGATGTTCGAGAGCACGCAGACTCACGCAAATCTGAGGAGGAGACCCGGCGGCCGTGGAACATAGCTCTCCTTCGACCTTACTACACCTGAGCCATAAACGCCTCTTACGTACATATTTTGACAATGTATATATTATTATCAATATAATAAACCGGCATCCTTGCTATAAGTAGGGCCTCTACTGTTTTTCTCATATTTCTTGATTACATGGGGGCTTCAGCTGACAAAGCGGAGTTCTGTCCGTTAATCCGGCTATCACGGCACAATACAGCTTGGGAGCTTCACACCCAAGGGGCCAAAGAGAGTCTTGTTGCTACGCACAACTCAAACATGGGCACCCATAGAGCACAGCTCACAAAGTTACTTGGGGGCTCTTTGTGCAATGCAACAAAGAGTTTGAAAGGACCCTTGTAATATGCTATCAAGCATGGCTTGGAAGCCTGGTGTATTCACCTAAAACCCCGGGTTAACATGCCTTCATCAAGTAAGCCACTCCTTTCCAGGTAATCCTGGCATGACCCGCCGAACGTTTGACAAGTCAATCTTGTACAGACCCTGAACTTGTCAAAGTTAAAATGATGATTGGTTAGTTGGAGGCCCATCTTGAAAGGCTTTGTGAGATGGTTTAACTCAGTGGCCTGGCAGCCCATGAAAAGCCTCGAATTTGGGCCCGGCAGCCCTTGAAAAGCCTCGACTACACTGTTTTATTTGCCTTTGTCAAGATTTTTCTCTTTTGATGAAATTTTATGATGAACCGGCGTCTATTGACCCAGCATGGCTATCAGTCATCAAATTAACCTGGTGTTTGTTAACCCGGCTTGGCTTTTAGCTACAAGTTGTCAGACCACATTCAATTTTAAACCGGGGTTTATTAACTCGGTCTGGCATTGACTATATGATGCCAGGATGATCATCCGGTGTTTATCATAACCCGGCATGGCTTATTATACGCCACCACAACATGGTGTGAGTTATCAACACTCAAGATTTGGGTTATCGCCCTTACTACAAACAAGTTGGTAAAGCCAACAATATGATTTAATATCACAGGTATGATCTATTTCATATTTTGATATTCTTGCAGCCTAGGTTATAAACCAGGCTTTGTATTGGGCATTATGACCTGTCCGGCGGTAAACCGCTAGGACAATGTTTTTATGCAGAAACAAGGATTGCATGAAATTACCAAGGCATATAAGCAAGCATAGCAACAATCATGGCAGATTAAACAGTGTCATGTAGCAGTGCACGATGGCAGCATATCAAAGTAATGCAACTAGCCTATTACAAGGCAATTTGACGCCCAAAATAAAGACTGTTTGTTGCATAGAACGCAGTCTGCGGAAATCAAGCCGGCTGTTGGATCAAGATTCATCACCAGGCTGATGTGAAGTTGAAGGATCATCTTGCGCCGGTTCACCCTCCTCCTCCCCATCCACTGGCTAGAAGTCAATGTTTGCCTAGTCAATTCCAGACAAAGCTCGGAAGACAGCTTCATCACTTATAAGATCTGACGGTTCAATGTCAGGGGCATAAGTGTGCTTACGGATTGGTGGAATTAGATTTTGCACTTCATTGACAGATTCCTCAATCGACTTGTTGTCCGCGTCATAGTTGGACCGGTGGACAGACAAGTCAACTTCTTCCGCTAATCTGCTGGCAAGCGGGCGCATCTCCTTTGACAAGACTTTGAGGGCTTCATTGTCAAACTCTGACCCGTCTTCTTGTTGGCTAGGATAGCCATTTCCAATGTCTACCGGATCAAGATCAGCTATCCAAGCCTTGGCCCGAGTCAGTATAGATAAAGCGCCAGCCCTTGCAGCAGATCTCTTCATCTCTTCTAGCTGAGCAGGAGTCATAGATAACTTGGCCAACGTATCCTTGATTAAGGTTGGTGGTGGTTTGTTGTATGAGGCTGCGCAGATGACTCGTTGAGTGCCGGTATACAGTTATTCTATCAAGGTATAGGCTGCTTTCAACTTCTTGCGCATATCCGAGCCCAGATGAGCAACACGACTGCCTGCAATCGTTTAAAAAATTGCTATTAACCAGGAAGTGTCAAAGATGTTTACTAAAAAAACTGAAGAAGAGTACTTACCAAAGATAGCAGAAGTCATAGCATTGATTTGCCGCTTTAAGCCACTCAGCTCTCCTGCTACCGGTTTAAGTGACGCTTCAGCATCTTTAGCCCGTTTCATCAAAGCGGCTTTTTCAGTTTCCCAGCCCGCCCGCTCGTTCTTAAAGTTATCCTTCAGTTGCTCCATGGATGTTAAAGTGCCCTTCAGTTCATCTTCGGCTTTGGAGGTTTCAGCTTGCTGAGACTTAATATTTTCCTGGAGGTCGGCGATTTGGGAATCCTTATTGGTTAAGTCAGCCTGCACAAGACAGATAGTAATTTGGTAATAATTTTTCAAAGTCCCAAGCACATAACAAGTTATACACTTGGCACTTTGGGGCTAATGCGGATTGTTTCTTCCTAACTGCTATTTTAAGTCCCAAGGCTCAATACAAGTATTCATCTTGGCACTTGGGGGCTAATGCTTATTTGATCAGCCAGATATGAAGGAACTCAACAAGGATGAGCTTTACAACAGGAAGTACCAGTTCATCTTCAAGAGATAAACCGACCCTTGGGGGCTACACAGTTGAAGTTTTTCTTATTAAAGTACCGGTTCATCTTCACAAGATAAACCGGCCCTTGAGGGCTATAATGGAGTTGATATAAAGCAAAATGAAGAACTCTATGAAACGTTCAACTGGAATTACCTCATAGCGCTCCATCATCAAGTTGACTAAACCAGCCTCATAATCACGACTTGTATACAGGCGGTTTAGAAATCCAGAGTGAAGTTCCTGAGCGTTAAGGTTAACACAGCTGGATAAATCTGTTTCCACTTGCCTTTGCCCATAGCAGCAAGTTCTTCCTTGGCAGCATGCTTCGATAAGGCAACCGGGTTACCAGGAACAGTATGACCAGTACCAGTAATGACAACATCATCATCATCACCTTTGGCTGGGCTTGGCGGATTGTCAGCATTCCTGGTTGGGCTTAGAGGATTGACAATATTTCTGACTAGGCTTGGCAGATTATCTTCATCCTTGGCTGGGCTTGGCGGATCAGCATGCTGGTTCATGACATTTCTCTCGTCCGATTCAGCAAAAGTATCTTGAACCGGAGGTACTGGATCTTCTTGGACAACATCAACATTCGGATCATGAGGTTTAGGGGTCTGATTATCATCAGTTGGAATAGTCAGCTTAGCTTTCTTGCTGAGTCTGGCTTTGGCACTGAAAAGAATAAAAGTACAGAGATTAGTATAGTAAACCAGAGCAACATATAAAAGTAAGTTTATTATGCTTACCCAGGAAAGGTCTTGAGGGGAGGCATCTGTGTGGTTGATGAATCGCCGAAGGATGAATTAGAAGTTCCCTGATAATTTGAATCAGGCGAATTAAGAGGAAATCGAAAGCAGCCCGCCTTGGGATAAGATGTATTGGAAGTACAACAGACCTCTGGACGACGTTTGCGAACCGGAGAGTTTGGTAAACCGGAAGAAGTGACTTGTTGACCACTGTGCCGGGTTGTGCGACGATCTTCTTGTTACTATGTCTTCAAAGAAAAGTGCGGATCCAAATAAGCGAGAGGATGTGAATGTTTCACTTTCCGGACTGCACGATGGAGTTTTTGTACTGGCACATGTTCTGAATCGGAGGAAAGGGAAATTACCTCTACATTGTCAGCACGGCTGGCTTCCGCATCATCCTGATAGTGATCATTGTCAATAAGGTGCATGAAAAATGAGCCAAGTGAATCAAGTTCTACCTATGATTTCGAGTCATTAACATCTTCGGCCGGATCAGGGGACTCGGCGTTCTCTTCTTAGCTGGCCTTTTTGTGACCTTGGACTTAGCACGAGGTGCTCGCACTGGTTTGTCTTGTGCTTTTGCCGGTTTATCTAGAGTTTTCCTCTTCTAGAACGGATCATTGGACTGCAAAGATAAATAGAAGGCCATCAGAAAATATCAAAAGAGGACAGCTTAAAGTAAAAGATGCAATTCTTACAACTGGCGGTTTGTTGGAAGCATAAAAGGGACGCAACCTAGTTTTGCTGCACTCAGCTACCGGTTCGTCTAACATCTTCTTGATGGCTTCAGTAATCTCATCATCAGTTAACTGAATGTCAATATGACGTTGAGGTCTTTCAAATCTCCGGTGTACTTGCACACTAAACCGGGACGACGGCTTAAAGGCAAGACACTCCACGAAACCCAGCAGCGGACAAGATCGACACCAGTTAAACCGTTTGCCATAAAAGCCCGGATCTTAGAAATCTGTGTGGCATATTTCATTCGTTCCTTGGCAGTCGACCGTTGAGGTAGTGGATGTTCATTACTGAGCCGGTGAGCACGATAGCCCGGCAGAGGAGTTTCATCTTCAGGGGCAGTGTTTTGGCAGTAAAACCAAGTTTGGTTCCAATCCTTGGGGTGGCTGTGATGTTTGGCAGGAAAATTGACTTCTTTCCTTTTTTGAATCGATACCCCTCCAAGCTCTGTATTGGGGCCGTCAGTACTCAGTACGGCGGTTCAAGTGAAAGAAGTCTCTGAACAATTCAACACTCGGTTCTTCTTGCAGGTAAACTTCACAAAACACTTGAAAATTGCAAAGGTTAGACACAGAGTTTGGTCTAATGTCTTGAGGGTGGAGTTGAAAGCTGGCAAGTACATCACGGATTTTTTTGATCCGGGAGGGCTAAACCCTCAGTCCAGATGATGTTCAAACACAAGTACTTCTCTATCTTGAGGTTCAGGAGGACACTCAATACCTGGGACCCTCCAATGGATGGTTTCCTGTTTTGCTAAAGCGCCAGTCAAAACGTACCCAGTCAGATGCTCTTTAGTGACCCGGGAACGAACCCAATTGCAAGCAGAGAACTGTTTGGCCATTGTTGATGACGAGCTGTAAAAGAAGTTTGAAATGCTGGCTCACAGTTCAAAATTGATATGTATAAACCGGTGTCAAACCGGGGGATTCAATCAGAGCATATGTGCACGTTAAGTCGGATACTGATGTTCAGATAAAGCTGGCGGTTTGAGTGAGGGCTAATGGTACCTGGTGGATTGTAACTTTCTAAAAGTTAAACCGCATACGGTGGTATAGAAGAAACAAATCTGAAAAATTTCTAAGTACTGCAGAAACAAGTTTCACAGGCTAAAGCTATAGTTATGGATCTGGCGCAGTTCAAGAAAAGGATAAATTCTAAACTTAAAGGTTGCGACAGCAGAAGAACACATATGCTCGGACGGGATCTCTGGTAGTAAAAAATGTTTTCTAAGGGCGACTAGGGGTGTTAAACTATCACCATTACCTTTTGCTATTAGCTTCACATCTATCTATGAGATCTAGGGGAGAAAAAAGGATGAACAATGAAGAACAACCGACGAACAGCGGAACCCTAATGCCAATCTAATATTGGGAAAGAGGAATACTTACTGATGCTGCGGGGCAGCGGAGGAGTGTCGCAGTTTATCTGGTCAAGAACAGATTGATGCAGCTGTTGGGGAACGTTGCAGAAAATAAAAAAATTCCTACGGTTTCACCAAGATCAATCTATGAGTTCATCTAGCAACGAGAGAGAGGAGTGCATCTACATACCCTTGTAGATCGAGCGGAAGCGTTCAAGGGAACGGGGTTGAGGGAGTCTTACTCGTCGTGATCCAAATCACCGGAGATCCTAGCGCCGAACGGACGGCACCTCCGCGTTCAACACACGTACGGTCAGCGTGATGTCTCCTCCTTCTTGATCCAGCAAGGGGGAAGGAGAGGTTGATGAAGATCTAGCAGGACGACGGCGTGGTGGTGGATGCAGCAGGGATCCCGGCAGGGCTTCGCCAAGCGTCTATGGGAGGGAGAGGTGTAGCGAGGGGGAAGGGAGGCGCCAAGTGCAAGGGTGCGGATACCCTCCCTCCCCCCTTTATATATAGGGTCCCCAGGGGGGGGGGCCTAGGAGATGGGATCTCCTAGGGGGGCGGCGGCCAAGGGGGGTGCCTTGCCCCCCAAGGCAAGTGGAGGCGCCCCCTCCCCTAGGGTTCCCAACCCTAGGCTCAGAGGGGGCCCAAGGGGGGCACACTAGCTCACCAGGGGCTGGTTCCCCTCCCACTTCAGCCCATGGGGCCCTCCGGGATGGGTGGCCCCACCCGGTGGCCCTCGGGACCCTTTTGGTGGTCCTGGTACAATACCGGTGACCCCCGAAACTTTCCCGATGGCCGAAACTCGACTTCCCATATATAATTCTTTACCTTCAGACCATTCCGGAACTCCTCGTGGCGTCCGGGATCTCATCCGGGACTCCGAACAACTTTCGGTTTGCTGCATACAAATATCTCTACAACCCTAGCGTCACCGAACCTTAAGTGTGTAGACCCTACGGGTTCGGGAGACACGTAGACATGACCGAGATGGCTCTCCGGTCAATAACCAATAGCAGGATCTGGATACCCATGTTGGCTCCCACATGCTCCTCGATGATCTCATCGGATGAACCACGATGTCGAGGATTCAAGCAACCCCGTATACAATTCCCTTTGTCAATCGGTATGTTACTTGCCTGAGATTCGATCGTCGGTATCCCAATACCTTGTTCAATCTCGTTACCGGCAAGTCACTTTACTCGTACCATAATGCATGATCCCATGACCAGACACTTGGTCACTTTGAGCTCATTATGATGATGCATTACCGAGTGGGCCCGGAGATACCTCTCCGTCATACGGAGGTACAAATCCTAGTCCCAATCCATGTCAACCCAACAGACACTTTTGGAGATACCCGTAGTATACCTTTATAGTCACCCAGTTACGTTGTGACGTTTGGTACACCCAAAGCACTCCTACGGTGTCCGGGAGTTACACGATATCATGGTCTAAGGAAAAGATACTTGACATTGGAAAAGCTCTAGCAAACGAACTACACGATCTTGTGCTATGCTTAGGATTGGGTCTAGTCCATCACATCATTCTCCTAATGATGTGATCTCATTATCAATGACATCCAATGTCCATAGTCAAGAAACCATGACTATCTGTTGATCAACGATCTAGTCAACTAGAGGCTCACTAGGGACATGTTGTGGTCTATGTATTCACACGTGTATTATGATTTCCGGATAATACAATTATAGCATGAATAAAAGACAATTATCATGAATAAGGAAATATAATAATAATGCTTTTATTATTGCCTCTCGGGCATATTTCCAACAGTCTCCCACTTGCACTAGAGTCAATAATCTAGTTACATTGTGATGAATCGAACACCCATAGAGTTCTGGTGTTGATCATGTTTTGCTCGTGGAAGAGGTTTAGTCAATTGATCTGTGACATTCAGATCCGTATGTACTTTGCAAATATCTATGTCTCCATCTTGAACATTTTCATGGATGGAGTTGAAACGACGCTTGATGTGCCTGGTCTTCTTGTGAAACCTGGGCTCCTTGGCAAGGGCAATAGCTCCAGTATTGTCACAGAAGAGAGTGATCGGCCCCGACATATTGGGTATGACTCCTAGGTCGGTGATGAACTCCTTCATCCATATTGCTTCATGTGCTGCCTCCGAGGCTGCCATGTACTCCGCTTCACATGTAGACCCCGCCACGACGCTCTGCTTGCAACTACACCAGCTTACTGCTCCACGATTCAACATATACACGTATCCGGTTTGTGACTTAGAGTCATCCATATCTGTGTCGAAGCTAGCATCGACGTAACCCTTTACGACGAGCTCTTCGTCACCTCCATAAACGAGAAACATGTCCTTTGTCCTTTTCAGGTACTTCAGGATATTCTTGACCACTGTCCAGTGTTCCTTGCCGGGATTACTTTGGTACCTTCCTACCAAACTTACGGCAAGGTTTACGCCAGGTCTGGTACACAGCATGGCATACATAATAGATCCTATGGCTGAGGCATAGTGGATGACACTCATCTCTTCTTTATCTTCTGCCGGGTTGGGCATTGAGCCGAGCTCAATCTCACACCTTGCAATACAGGCAAGAACCCTTTCTTGGACTGATCCATATTGAACTTCTTCAATATCTTATCAAGGTATGTGCTTTGTGAAAGACCTATGAGGCGTATCGATCTATCCCTCTAGATCTTGATGCCTAATATGTAAGAAGCTTCTCCAAGATCCTTCATTGAAAAACATTTATTCAAGTAGGCCTTAATGTTGTCCAAAAGTTCTATATCATTTCCCATCAGAAGTATGTCATCTACATATAATATGAGAAATGCTACAGAGCTCCCACTCACTTTCTTGTAAACGCAGGCTTCTCCATAAGTCTGCATAAACCCAAACGCCTTGATCATCTCATCAAAGTGAATGTTCCAACTCCGAGATGCTTGCACCAGCCCATAAATGGATCGCTGGAGCTTGCATACCTTGTTAGCATTCTTAGGATCGACAAAACCTTCCGGCTGCATCATATACAGTTCTTCCTTAAGATATCCGTTAAGGTATGCCGTTGTCACGTCCATCTGCCATATCTCATAATCATAGTATGCGGCAATTGCTAACATGATTCGGACGGATTTCAGCTTCGCTACGGGAGAGAAAGTCTCATCGTAGTCAACCCCTTGAACTTGCCGATAACCCTTAGCGATAAGTCGAGCTTTATAGATGGTAACATTACCATCCGCGTCCGTCTTCTTCTTAAAGGTCCATTTATTTTCTGTCGCTCGCCGATCATCGGGCAAGTCTGTCAAAGTCCATACTTTGTTTTCATACATGGATTCTATCTCGGATTGCATGGCTTCAAGCCATTTGTTGGAATTTGGGCCCGCCATCGCTTCTTCATGGTTCGAAGGTTCACCGTTGTCTAACAACATGCTTTCCAGGACAGCGTTGCCATACCACTCTGGTGTGGAACGTGTCCTTGTGGACCTACGAAGTTCAGTAGCAACTTGATCCGAAGTACCTTGATCGTCATCATTAATTTACTCTCTAGTCGGTGTAGGCACCACAGGAACATTTTCCTGAGCTGCACTACTTTCCGGTTCAAGAGGTAGTAATTCATCAAGTTCTACTTTCCTCCCACTTACTCCTTTCGAGAGAAACTCTTTTTCCAGAAAGGATCCGTTCTTGGCAACAAAGATCTTGCCTTCTGATCTAAGGTAGAAGGTATACCCAATGGTTTCCTTAGGGTATCCTATGAAGACGCATTTTTTCGACTTGGGTTCG
This sequence comes from Triticum dicoccoides, assembly GCF_002162155.2. NCBI lineage: Eukaryota > Viridiplantae > Streptophyta > Magnoliopsida > Poales > Poaceae > Triticum > Triticum dicoccoides. Next base: position 748,668,430 of record NC_041385.1, on the reverse strand, counting down.
AGCTTTTCAGGTTGAAGTTTCTTGACATAAGCATCGCATCCCCAAACTTTTAGAAACGACAACTTAGGTTTGTTCCCAAACCATAATTCATACAGTGTCGTCTCAACGGATTTAGACGGAGCCCTATTTAAAGTGAATGTAGCTATCTCTAGAGCGTATCCCCAAAATGATAGCTGTAAATCGGTAAGAGACATCATAGATCGCACCATATCCAATAGAGTGCGATTACGACGTTCGGACACACCGTTACGCTGAGGTGTTCCACACGGCGTGAGTTGTGAAACGATTCCACATTTCCTTAAGTGTGTACCAAATCTGTGACTTAAATATTCTCCTCCACGATCTGATCGTAAGAACTTTATTTTTCGGTCATGTTGATTCTCTACTTCATTCTGAAATTCCTTGAACTTTTCAAAGTCTCAGACTTGTGTTTCATCAAGTAGACACACCCATATCTACTCAAGTCATCAGTGAGAGTGAGAACGTAATGATATCCTCCACGAGCCTCAACACTCATTGGACCGCACACATCACTAGTATGATATCCAATAAGTTGGTTGCTCGCTCCATTGTTCTGGAGAACGGAGTCTTGGTCATTTTGCCCATGAGGCATGGTTCGCATGTGTCAAATGATTCATAACCGAGAGACTCTAAAAGTCCATCTGCATGGAGCTTCTTCATGCGCTTGACACCAATGTGACCAAGACGGCAGTGCCACAAGTATGTGGGACTATCGTTATCAACTTTACATCTTTTGGTATTCATACTATGAATATGTGTAACATTATGTTCGAGATTCATTAAGAATAAACCATTGACCATCGGGGCATGACCATAAAAGATATCTCTCATATAAATAGAACAACCATTATTCTCGGATTTAAATGTGTAGCCATCTCGCATTAAACGAGATCCAGATACAATGTTCATGCTCAAACTTGGCACTAAATAACAATTATTGAGGTTTAAAACTAATCCCGTGGGTAAATGTAGAGGTAGCGTGGCAACGACGATCACATCGACCTTGGAACCATTCCCGACGTGCATCGTCACCTTGTCCTTTGCCAGTCTCCGCTTATTCCGCAGGTCCTGCTTTGAGTTACAAATATGAGCAACGGCACCGGTATCAAATACCCAGGAGCTACTACGAGCACTGGTAAGGTACACATCAATTACATGTATATCACATATACCTTTAGTGTTGCCGGCCTTCTTGTCCGCTAAGTATTTGTGGCAGTTCCGCTTCCAGTGACCCTTCCCTTTGCAATAAAAGCACTCAGTTTCAGGCTTGGGTCCATTCTTTGACTTCTTACCGGCAACTGGCTTACCGGGCGCGACAACATCCTTGCCGTCCTTCTTGAAGTTCTTATTACCCTTGCCTTTCTTGAACTTGGTGGTTTTATTGACCATCAACACTTGACGTTCCTTTTTGATTTCTACCTCTGCTGACTTGAGCATTGAAAATACTTCAGGAATAGTTTTCACCATCCCCTGCATATTGTAGTTACTCACAAAGCTCTTGTAGCTCGGTGGGAGCGACTGAAGGATTCTGTCAATGACCGCCTCGTCCGAGAGGTTAATGTCCAGCTGGGACAGGCGGTTGTGCAACCCAGACATTTTGAGTATGTGCTCACTGACAAAACTATTTTCCTCCATCTTACAACTATAGAACTTGTCGGAGACTTCATATCTCTCGACCCGGGCATGAGCTTGGAAAACCATTTTCAGCTCTTCGAACATCTCATATGCTCCGTGCTGCTCAAAACGCTTTTGGACCCCCGGTTCTAAGCTGTAAAGCATGCCGCACTGAACGAGGGAGTAATCATCAGCACGTGACTGCCAAGCGTTCATAACGTCTTGGTTCTCTGGGATGGGTGCTTCACCTAGCGGTCCTTCAAGGGCATATGCTTTCTTGGCAGCTATGAGGATGATCCTCAGGTTCCGGACCTAGTCCGTATAGTTGCTACCATCATCTTTCAGCTTGGTTTTCTCTAGGAACGTGTTGAAGTTCATGTTGACATGAGCGTTGGCCATTTGATCTACAAGACATTTTTTGCAAAGATTTTAGACTAAGTTCATGCTAATTAAGTTCATCTAATCAAATTATTTAACGAACTCCCACTCAGATTAAACATCCCTCTAGTCATCTAAGTGTTACATGATCCGAGTCGACTAGGCCGTGTCCGATCATCACGTGAGACGGACTAGTCATCATCGGTGAACATCTCCATGTTGATCGTATCTTCCATACGACTCATGTTCGACCTTTTGGTCTCTGTGTTCCGAGGCCAGGTCTGTACATGCTAGGCTTGTCAAGTTAACCTAAGTGTTTTTGCATGTGTAAATCTGTCTTACACCCGTTGTATGTGTACGTTAGAATCTATCACACCCGATCATCACGTGGTGCTTCGAAACAATGAACTGTCGCAACGGCGCACAGTTAGGAGGAACACTTTCTTGAAATTATTATTAGGGGTCATATTATTTACTACCGTCGTTCTAAGTAAACAAGATGCAAAAGCATGATAAACATCACATGCAATCAAATAGTAGTGACATGATATGGCCAATATCATATAGCTCCTTTGATCTCCATCTTCGGGGCTCCATGATCATCTTCGTCACCGGCATGACACCATGATCTCCATCATCGTGTCTCCATGAAGTTGCTCGCCAACTATTACTTCTACTACTATAGCTAACGATTTAGCAATAAAGTAAAGTAATTACATGGCGTTAAATCATTGACACGCAGGTCATACAATAATTAAGACAACTCCTATGGCTCCTGCCGGTTGTCATACTCATCGACATGCAAGTCGTGATTCCTATTACAAGAACATGATCTCATACATCACAATATATCATTCATCATTCATCACAACTTTTGCCCATATCACATCACAAAACAATTGCTGCAAAAAACAAGTTAGACGTCCTCTAATTGTTGTTGCATCTTTTACGTGGCTGCAATAGGGTTCTAGCAAGAATATTTTCTTACCTACGAAAAAGCCACGACGTGATTTGTCAACTTCTATTTACCCTTCATAAGGACCCTTTTCATCGAATCCGTTCCAAGTAAATTGGGAGAGACAGACACCCGCTAGCCACCTTATGCAACTAGTGCATGTTAGTCGGTGGAACCTGTCTCACGTAAGCGTACGTGTCGGCGTTCTAGGAACGGTGGTCCCCAGACTTGCCTGCCTGCGGCCTGTGGCGTGCCTGAAGGGGTGGCCCAGCATGGCCCATCTTCATCAGCACGAGCTCAAGACCCTCGCGAGGGGCCGAGCCTCACGGGGTGGACGACAGGAAGCTTCCTCAGGCACAGCCTCGTCAGGCTGGATCGCGAGGAGGCGGAGAGATCAAGGTGGGATACCTCACGAGGTGACCATGACGCAAGCCATGAAGACCAAGGGCGCCAGGCGGGCGCCAGGCCGCGCAGTGTCCTTCTTTCCTCTTTGGTGCAAAGGGAGCAAGCGCATGCGAAAGCGTCAAGCAAAGGCATCCATTTCGGTGCAACAAGACCAAGACCAGCAGAACGGCAGGACGGAGGTCATCGTGGAGCCCAAGCCGGCGTCACCACCAGAGCCTTTGGCAGGAGAGGACCAACTTTAGTCAGGATAAGTGTACTAGATGTTCCCCTTCAAAATTGCCAATTGTTGGCGCCCTTCCCGCTCAATATTTGAGAAGAGGCCCAGGGCCTTTGCCTATAAATAGGACTAGCCACTCCCAGGGTAGAGGCATCCAGAGGGCGACTGAACTCTCCCTAGCAGTTCATCGCACCAGCCAAGAACAGACCCTCGCGAGGCTGTTCTTCCTTGTATTGTTCATCATCAGCCCAAGAGGCAATCCACCACACCATGCACTGGAGTAGGGTATTACACCACAATGGTGGCATGAACCAGTATAAACTCTGTGTCTCTTGTGTTGTTCCTTTGATTGCTTAGATCGTTGCGAGGCGGTGAGGTGCAGGTAGGTGGTGGGTGAAATCTCTGCGCGCACCCCAGTGTTCCAATCTAGAGGGTCTGCCGGAACCCGAAATCCGACATTTGGCGCGCCAGGTAGGGGTGCGCCGGAATTCGTCTTCCGCCGCCGTGTTCTTCACCGACCATCGCGTCCATGTCAGACACTCGTCAGGCCCGCGCCGAGCGCTGAGCCGCTCGCGCTTCCCGCGTCGCCCAGACGGCCCCCGTCGGCGGCCACCCCCGCCGTTCCCCGTCGCCTGCCATCAACGCCGCCACCGGCCCGGCAGGGAACGAGCAGCAAGCATCGTCCAAGCATCCATCCATGAGGCAAGACGGCCACACTGCTACTCCCTCGCTCGCCCCGGCTGGTTCTTCGTCCCGCGTGCCCCGCGCGGCCATGGAGGCTCGAGCTGTGCTCATCACGGCAAACAAGCTCCTGCGCTACCGCCTAGTCGACGACGTGTACGAAGAGTGGCTCGACCGCGTCGCCGAGCTCGTCCGCCGCCGCAGGGGGCTCCCCCGCGCCGTCCTTCTTGCTGCACCGCGCCCCGCCCTGCGCGGGCAATGAAGCTCCGGGGGCGCCTCTGCCGCCTCCCCCTCAAGAAGGTGCCCTGGCCCCAAGGCGCGTGGCTCCTGGGCGGAACCCACTCCGTCCGGTGCTAGCGCAGCAAGAGCGGAGCTCCCAAGAGGTCCCTCATCCCCAAGAAGCTGCCCGAGTGCTCCCCACTCCGGCCCATCGGGACCACGCTCCTGTTCCAGCACGCCAAGACCCCACGCTGCTCCCAGCTGCAGCGCATGAGGAGGGCCCGCAAGACCAAGCTCCTCATCACCAGAGGCCTCCCGTGGCCACAACAGGCTGCCGCGCCTTCACCACCGAACTGCGCAGCGTCGCGTGGCCCTGCAAGTTCAAGCCAGACCTGCCTCCTCGCTATGACGGCACGGCCGACCCTACGGAGTTCCTCCAGCTCTACGAGCTGGGCATCGAAGCCGCCAATGGGGTTGAGCAGGTCATGGCGAACTGGTTTCCCATGGCACTCAAGGACGGGTCCTGCACCTGGCTCCTGAACCTGGCTCCAGGCACGATCTCCTCCTAGGACGAGATGCGCACCGTTTCATCGCCAACTTCCAAGGTACTCGCGACCGGACACCTGCCGTAAGCGACATGCGCCACATCAAGCAGCAACTAGGGGAGACCCTGCAGAAGTACATCCAGCGCTTCAACAACGCACGTCTCAAGATTCCCAAGGTGGCTAAGGAGGCCATCATCTCAGCCTTCTCCGAAGGCGTGCGAGACGTCAAGATGAAGGAGGAGCTGGCGATGCATGAAGATCTATGCACTTCCTTGGAGCTGTTCAATTTGGCGACCAAATGCACCAGGGCAGAGGAAGGGCGCCTTTCCCTCCTCGAGCTGCCAGCCGCAGACCCAGAAGAGAAGAAATCAAAGGCCAAAGATGTGAAGCGCAAGGGGGCTGTCGTGCTCACGATAGAACCAGACACCAAGCGGGGCAGAGATTAGCCAGAGTCTTTCAAAGGCAGCCGGTACTATGTGTACCACGACCTCCACACCCACAACACCAACGAATGTCAAGAGCTCCAAGCCATGCGAGAAGGGAGGAGCGGCCGACGCCCTGACCGCAACGATCGTGGCTACGGCCGAGGAGGAGGAAGGAACGCAGGACGGTGGGAAGACCGCGGCCCTCACCAAGGGTGGCACGACCAACCTCGCGAGGATCACCGGCAGGATTAACCTCGCGAGGGAGACTGGAGGGATCAGCCTCACGAGGATCATCCACAAGGAAACGCAGGCCTCTCTCCACTGCTGCCGCAGCCAAGGAGAAACGAGAACCATCATCAGGACGAGGGGGCTGGGGGATTCCAGGAGCCGCGTGCGATCGCCTGCATCCTGGGCGGAGCTCAAGCCCCAGCCTCTCAACGCATCTTCAAGCAGTTCGCCCGCGAAGTGAATGCAGTCCTCCCCAAGCTTGAAGCCACGCGCTCCCTTTGGTGGTCGGTGTGCACCATCACGTTCAGCTCAGCGGATCAACTCAAGTGCGCGGCCACAGCCGGAGTCCTCCCGATGCTTTGCTCCCCAGTCATCAGCAACGTGCAAGTCACCAGGACACTCATGGATGGCGGGGCAGGGCTCAACGTCCTGTCCATAGAGACATTCAACAATCTCCAAGTGCCTTACAATCAGCTTCAGCCAACCAAGCCTTTCTCCGGAGTCACCGATGGCTCCACGGTTCTGATTGGGCAGGTCCGCCTCCCTGTCACCATCGGGGCCGGGCGCGCAACAACTACCGCACTGAGCTCATCGACTTCGACATCGCCCACATTCGCCTGCCGTACAACGCCATCCTCGGGTACCCAGCTCTCGCCAAGTTCATGGCCGTGACTCATCACGGCTACAACGTCCTCAGGATGCCAGGAAGTGACGGAGTAATCACGGTGCCCTGTGAAGAAAGAGACGCAGTGTGCTCCCTCGAGCGAGCTTTTCAGGCCGCATCACTTGAAGACCCAGATCGCGGGAGCGGGAGGCTCCCTAAGACCGCTGCCAAGAAGAAGAAGACATTGCCAGGCCCGACCCCTCAGGAGGCAGGCCCCTTAGGGTCTGCGCCTGCTCAGGGGGCACCTCTTCCTGTCGCATAGGAAGGCGCGCCCGGCGCCCTCCTCAAGCAAGGCTCGGGGGCTCCCTCCTGGAGGGCCACCGACTTTGCTATGTCCACGAGGGAGGCGGTTGGGCACCACTTGGAGGCGTGTTTCAGAGCACGTTTCCCTCAGGAAGGAGCAAGGCAAGGAGGGCCAAACCCTCAGGAGTTCGTCAGTCAGATCACGCAGGAGTTGTAGGAGTCAAGAGTCATGAGTGGCAGCCGCCGCTTACCCGCTGCAGCTCCCCATCCAGGTGAGGATGGCGGGCTGCGCGTCTGCATCGACATCCCAGGGCTCAACCGAGCCGCCACTCAGGAGTGCTTCTGGCCCTCACACGTGGGGCGCTGCGAAGGCCCTCCCCACAGCTACGTTCGCATGCCCTACGGCTTGCCGAATGCGGCTGTTGTGCGCCAGCGCCTCATGAGGAGCATCCTGGAGGCTCAGGAGGCCAGGAATTCCGCAGTCCTGGCGGAGATGGAGATGGTTTGCGAGGAGCCACCAGCGCCTCCGGAGCCTCCCGAGGCTCCTGGCCCTGGGGGCTCGTGAAGATCAGTTTCCATGGCCCTCGACGTCCGCTACTCCAACACCCCTTTGTCTTCAACGCTATCAGGTGACATCCTTCAAGTTTCGTTTCCAGCTGGGAGCGCCCCCAGGGCTGCATTATTCCCAGGCCGCGTGGGTCCGTCCCTGCGGCATGTATCCCCTTTTTTACCTTATGTTCCTAGCTTACTTTGTTGGGGGCGCCCCTCGGGCTGCATCATCCCCAAGTCGCTGGGGCCAGACCCAGCAGCTTGTACCCCTCTTGCGTTTATTTTCGGGCCATGCATTCGACCCATCATGCTTGTTATTTGATGCCTGTCCGTGGCACCTCTTCTTCCTTCATGTCGGCCGCTTGCACGTTAAAGGGGGGGGGGTACCTGAGCATCGCGACTCAGAGCTCCTACTGGCTCTCCAGACCTCACACTCTGGCTTTGTCCACGGCATCGCGCCCTGGCAACCCAGCGACGGCTGAGACCCGCTCGAGGGCCGGGACCCGAGGACGTAGAGCGTCGACATCTAACCAAGCTTGCGCGTTAAAGGGGGGGGTACCTGAGCATCGCGACTCAGGGCTCCTACTGGCTCTCCAGCCCTCACCCTCTGGCTTTGTCCACGGCATCGCGCCCTGACAAACCAGCGATGGCTGAGACTCGCTCGAGGGCCGGGACCCGAGGACGTAGAGAGTCAATTTGCAGGAACACATCACAAGTTAAGGCCTAGTGCCAGGCGCAACCCACCTTGAGGTAGGGCCCCGTGAGTCCCGCGCTGGCTCACGGGTGCCCGGATGCACCTCGTCAGGCCTTTAGTGCCTCGTTGCCACTCCAAAACAACTAACGGCTAACCGCCGCTTGTCATAGCGGACTTTTGTTCTTCTTGTGGTGGGCCTACAGGATCCCTTCAATGAGCAGCGCCAGGCGAGGCCCTCACGGCATCCTCTTCACTCTCGTCCGCGCAAACTACTTGCACGTTAAAGGGGGGGTACCTGAGCATCGCGACACAGGGCTCCTACTGGCTCTCCAGCCCTCACCCTCTGGCTTTGTCCACGTCATCGCGACCTGGCAAACCGGCGACGGCTGAGACTCGCTCGAGGGCCAGGACCCGAGGATGTAGAGCAGAAAGGGGAGCAGAGGCGAGAGGGAAGAGGCACGCGGGGACCTCGCCAGGCAGCCCCTTGTCGGCCGATGCGCGGACCAAGCGCCGCACCAGGAAGCAGTTCCTGACTCTCGAGATCAGTCACCCTCCGGAAACACTAGCTATCGCAGCACCGTTCCCGCATCCAATGCAATCCCGTGTTAGCAACGTCGCGCTCCTTTCTCACCAAACAATGGCTGCTTGAGCGCTAAAGGGGACCTCCTGAGCATCGCGACTCAGGGACTCTTACTGGACCCCGGGCCGCTCACCTCCTGGCCTTGACCACAGCATCACGACCTGGCATACCAGCGACGGCTGAAGCTTGCATTGGGACCGGGACCTGTCGGCGTAGAGCATCGAGCCCTCACGAGGTTCGAAAGGAGGAACTAAGCTAAGGCAGGTTGAGCATCTCACACTACTTCACGATAAGGATCATATAGACAAAAGGAGCTACAGACACCTTACATGCCCCCACGGGGTGTGTTCTTGGCTCCTCGCAGGGACAAGAGACGCGTATCCTAAGGGGTCCTAACTATAGGAACCATCGCGGTAGACGCCATCATCAATAGTGGGCCGTCAAGCACCGGCTCCAACCTCATCCAGATCAGAGACGGCGGAGGCCTAACGGGCCCGTCCTGCTCCGAGAGCGGCACAGGCTCGGGGGCTCGTAGTTGTCGTCGCTTGTCTCTGGAGTTGCGAAGAGCTCGGCGGAGTCGCTGGATCCTCCAGCACTCCCGCCGCTTGAGGAGCTGCTGGAAGAACGTGCGACGGCAGGCGTGGTCCCTGCCCCTCCGGAGCTTCTACCACTGCCTCCGGGACAACACTCCAGCCGACGCCCATCTTCGTCGAAGACCTTGAAGAGCATCATGGAAGCGACATCGAACTCCAGGTGGATCACAAGGGCGCCCCTCGTCCTGCAAACCCGGGCGATCTCGCCCCAGCCCCGGGTCATGAAGACATTACCTGGAGCGACGAGGTCGACATTCGCATCGGTCGCAGGAGTCTGGCAGTCGACGTGCTGCAGCCAGAGCCTGAAGGGCCCCCTTGGCGGAATCTCGAAGGCGAAGGAAGGAGGAAGGCGAATCCAAGATCGAGGAGGCATGGCGGCGTGAAGCACAAACTCTCGGGACGAGCCCTCAGCGTGAACTCCAGGAGGGACAACGCGCGCCGCCGTGCCCCGCCGGTGCCGACGGCGGCGTCGTCCATGGCGCTCGACATCAACTCCTCCAGGACCCTCAAGGTGGGCGTACAAGGGTAGCAGGAACCCTGGCGGCGGCCGCTCGCACCAAGGCCTCGACACCTCCTTCCATGCACCCTCATCTCGGCGGCAGAGGACCAACCGCTTCTTCGGCGAAAGCGGGTCAGGACCCTCTCGGGGGGCCTTTCCCTTCTCTTCTGCAGAGAACCGGCGTATCGGAGCCATTGCGGCAAGGCGGAGCAATGACGAAGATGAAGAAGAGGAGGAGTAGCAGAGGAAGATGAACTGGAATGGCTCACGCCATTCCATACTTATAGCCAGGGGAGGCCAACCGCCGGCCTCCACGACCACAGGTAATCATGACCCGCTTTGCATGCAGGGACTTGTCAGTTCGCATAGTTGCCGAGGCATCATGGGGGAGCGGGGCACCCACGTCCAACCAACCGCCACGCGGCACCCGAGGCCGCAGGCTGATTAGGGCCTGCGGCACTTCGCACTTGCCCCTTCGCTTCTCTGCTCAGCCAAGTCCGGGCGCGCCTTGGGCCCAGGGGCTACTGTCGGCGTTCTAGGAATGGGGGTCCCCAGACTTGCCTGCCTGCGGCCTGCGGCGTGGCTCAAGGAGTGGCCCAGCACGACCCATCTTCATCAACACGAGCTCAAGACCCTCTCGCGGGGCCGAGCCTCGCGGGGTGGACGACAGGAAGCTTCCTCAGGCACGGCCTCGTCAGGCTGGCTTGCGAGGAGGCGGAGAGATCAAGGCGGGGTACCTCACGAGGTGCCCATGACGCAAGCCATGATGACCAAGGGCGCCAGGCGGGCGCCAGCCCGCGCAGTGTCCTTCTTTCCTCTTTGGTGCAAAGGGAGCAAGCGTAGGTGAGAGCGTCAAGCAAAGGCATCCATTTTGGTGCAACAAGACCAAGACCAGCCGACTGGCAGGATGGAGGTCATCGTGGAGCCCAAGCCGGCGTCACCTCCAGAGCCTTTGGCAGGCGAGGACCAACTTTTGTCAGGATAAGTGTACTAGATGTTCCCCTTCAAAATGGCCAATTGTTGGCGCCCTTCCCGCTCAATATTTGAGAAGAGGCCCAGGGCCTTTGCCTATAAATAGGACTAGCCACTCCCAGGGTAGAGGCATCCAGAGGGCGACTGAACTCTCCCTAGCAGTTCATCGCACCAGCCAAGAATAGACCCTCGCGAGGCTGTTCTTCCTTGTATTGTTCATTATTAGCCTAAGAGGCAATCCACCACACCACGCACTGGAGTAGGGTATTACACCACAATGGTGGCCTGAACCAGTATAAACTCTGTGTCTCTTGTGTTGTTCCTTTGATTGCTTAGATCGTTGCGAGGCGGTGAGGTGCAGGTAGGTGGTGGGCGAAATCTCCGCGCGCACCCCTGTGTTTGAATCTAGAGGGTCTGCCGGAACCCGAAATCCGATAGTACGTGTAAGGTCGGTCCGGGCCGCTTCATCCCACAATACCACTGAAGCAAAATAAGACTAGTAGTGGCAAGAAAGTTGAAAACATCTACGCCCACAACAGATTTGTGTTCTACTCGTGCAAAGAGAACAACGCATAGACCTAGCTCATGATGCCACTGTTGGGGAACGTTGCAGAAAATAAAAAATTTCCTACGGTTTCACCAAGATCAATCTATGAGCTCTTCTAGCAACGAGAGAGAGGAGTGCATCTACATACGCTTGTAGATCGAGCGGAAGCCTTCAAGGGAACGGGGTTGAGGGAGTCGTACTCGTCGTGATCCAAATCACCGGAGATCCTAGCGCCGAACGGACGGCACATCCGCGTTCAACACACGTACGGTCAGCGTGATGTCTCCTCCTTCTTGATCCAGCAAGGGGGAAGGAGAGGTTGATGAAGATCAAGCAGCACGACGGCGTGGTGGTGGATGCAGCAGGGATCCCGGCAGGGCTTCGCCAAGCGTCCGCGGGAGGGAGAGGTGTAGCAAGGGGGAAGGGAGGCGCCCAGTGCAAGGGTGCGGCTGCCCTCCCTCCCCCCTCTATATATAGGGTCCCCAGGGGGGCGCTGGCCCTAGGAGATGGGATCTCGTAGGGGGGGCGGCGGCCAAGGGGGGTGCCTTGCCCCCCAAGGCAAGTGGAGGCGCCACCTCCCCTAGGGTTCCCAACCCTAGGCGCAGAGGGGCCCAAGGGGGGGGGCACATCAGCCCATCAGGGGCTGGTTCCCCTCCCACTTCAGCCCATGGGGCCCTCCGAGATGGGTGGCCCCACCCGGTGGACCCCTGGGACCCTTCCGGTAGTCCCGGTACAATACCGGTGACCCCCGAAACTTTCCCGATGGCCGAAAATCGACTTCCCATATATAATTATTTACCTCCGGACCATTACGGAACTCCTCGTGACGTCTGGGATCTCATCCGGGACTCGGAACAACTTTCGGTTTGCTGCATACAAATATCTCTACAACCCTAGCGTCACCGAACCTTAAGTGTGTAGACCCTACGGGTTCGGGAGACACGTAGACATGACTGAGACGGCTCTCCGGTCAATAACCAACAGCGGGATCTGGATACCCATGTTGGCTCCCACATGCTCTGCGATGATCTCATCGGATGAACCACGATGTCGAGGATTCAAGCAACCCCGTATACAATTCCCTTTGTCAATCGGTATGTTACTTGCCCGAGATTCGATCGTCGGTATCCCAATACCTCGTTCAATCTCATTACTGGCAAGTCACTTTACTCGTACCGTAATGCATGATCCCGTGACCAGACACTTGGTCACTTTGAGCTCATTATGATGATGCATTACCGAGTGGGCCCAGAGATACCTCTTCGTCATACGGAGTGACAAATCCCAGTCTCGATCCGTGTCAACCCAACAGACACTTTCGGAGATAACCGTAGTATACCTTTATAGTCACCCAGTTACGTTGTGACGTTTGGTACACCCAAAGCACTCCTACGATGTCCGGGAGTTACACGATCTCATGGTCTAAGGAAAAGATACTTGACATTGGAAAAGCTCTAGCAAACGAACTACACGATCTTGTGCTATGCTTAGGATTGGGTCTTGTCCATCACATCATTATCCTAATGATGTGATCTTGTTATCAATGACATCCAATGGCCATAGTGAGGAAACCATGACTATTTATTGATCAACGAGCTAGTCAACTAGAGGCTCACTAGGGACATGTTGTGGTCTATGTATTCACACGTGTATTTCGATATCCGGATAATACAATTATAGCATGATTAAAATACAATTATCATGAACAAGGAAATATAATAATAATGCTTTTATTATTGCCTCTGGGGCATATTTCCAACAGCAGCAGCCTTGTTGGTGCAGATGCAAAGGTCGACGGTGGTAGTGAAGCTTGAGGTCTTCAGGGTCGCAAGGAAGAAGAAGAGGCGAAGAGGCAAGGTGGTGAATGGAAAGGACCCCCGATTTTATTTATAAAGGCAAAGGGATAAGTGACAGGCGCGAGAATCGAGGAGCCAAAAATTGGATATCTGATACAGCTGTCGCCTCGATGTTCGGATATCAATTAATAACAGGGAAGTCTTTATGAGTTTTTTACGCAGATGACGTCACGTCGGTTTACGGCAATTTCAGAAGATGACGTCATGGCGGTTTACAAGGTCAACACGAATATGTTTAAATCAAAGTTTCTCTAAGTTGAAGATTGGCATGAACAAGTTCAAACCAATCTGGGGCCTAATCTTGGGGATATGACTACTGAGTTTAAACCGCCAAGGAGGGGCCGGATTACACTCACCAGGAATCCTGTATAAGAGCCCACGAAGATGAAGGCTATAGCGCTTTAACTATGGAGGCTTAATTAGAGGCCCGAAGCGCAATGACGGATTAGGGCCCATAGTAGTAAACCGCCATAGATTTGTAAACTTGTATTGTAAGTTAGGGAAAGGAAGAATCCGAGCCGGACGCTTGTATGAGCCGGACTCGGGATTCTGTACACCGGCCGGGCGTCAACATGTGTATATATAGGGACGACCCGGCGGCGGTTCAAGGACAAGAAACAACAACTCGAGAACTAGGCAAAGCATATTTGCTCCCTGGTAATCGAGACGACATCAAAACACCACAACTGGATTGTAGGCTTTTACCTTCACCGCAAGGGGCCGAACAAGTATAAACTCCCTGTGTCCTTTGTCCGGTTTAACCCCTCTAAGCTAACCCGACTGCGATGGCTCCACGACTAAGTCCTTTCACTAGGACATCTGACGTGATAATTCCACGATAGGAGTGCATAGAGTTTGCAAGTACACACCAAATAGGGAAGATAGATTTTGCAAGAGGCATAAGTATTTTGAAACTAAATGGTTGCAAGAAAGGCTAGATGTGAGTGCTGAAAATTTAAAATTTCTTTACCGTACTTGTGAACTTTACAATGAACATGGTCATTTAAATCTTTGTTGCAAATTGTTTCATGATCGAATCGTGTCCAAAAATTGTGATGACTTGATTCCCTTGTGCATCATAATGAACTTAGTTTGCTTTTGGGTTATGAAGAAATGAAACGTTTAACTAAGCATATTCCAGAATTTAAAGAAATTTCTTGATATTGATATAGAGGAAAATTATATGTATTGTGCGGTGAATTTCATTGAAAATCCTTATATTGCCAATTTCATAAAGAAAAGAAAGCAAATAGAAGATGAAGAGAATACTAATGAAAGGGAAGAGACTTCCCAGTATCCTCCTATTATTTCTTATGATGGATCAGGTAACGAGGAGGAGCCTTCTATTCAACAATTCTCATTAATAAGGAGCTCAAAAAAGAGGGTTAAACCCACACATGATGTGAAGAAGAAAAAGAAAAGACGGAGAAGCAAAGGTATAAAGGTATCCCTCTCAAATGATGTTGCTCCTACTACTCATTATGATGATGATAATTGCTATACTATTGGTGCTATCCATACTATTAATGATGAGAGTGATTATGCTTATGATATAAAAAGGCCCAAGCTTGGGGATGCTATGTTTGATCAGATTGACATGTTTGAGAATATATTTGCTGCAATTAATGTTTGTCCCAAGCTTGGGGATGCTACCTTTAATGAGTATGATATTTTTAGCTTCCCAAGTTTCGATGAGCAAATTTATTATGATGATAGCATGCCTCCTATTTATGATGGTTATATTGATGAAAGTGGGTTTGGAAGAGTGTCAACTTTAGGAAGTAATGATCCCACTATTTTGGAGGGTGTTGAATCTTATAATATCTATGAAAGTGGATTTGGAGAGGTCATGACTTTATTTAGTGATGAATCCACTATTTTGGAAGTGGTTTCAACTGATTATATGAGAACAAAGTTGCTATTTATGATGATTATTTTGATGAAACTTATGCTATAAAAAGTAGTGATGATTATATTTATAAAACTTTTCATGATTATGATTACCCTTGTTCTGAACATACTCTTTTAATATGGAAACAATTTATAGTATTCGAGTCTCTTATGATACTCCCACTATTCCGAATAAGAAGAATTTTGCTTATGTGGATAGTAGTAAATTTTCTATGCAAGTAGATCATGAAAAGAATGCTTTAGGTATTGGTTATATTGTTGAATTCATTCACGATGCTACTGAAAATTATTATGAGGGAGGTACATATGCTTGTAGGAATTGCAGTAATATCAAGTTTCCTCCCTATGTGTTGAAAATTTTGAAATTATGCTTGTTTTGCCTTCCTATGCTAGTTGATTATTGTTCCCATAACTTGTTTGCTCAAAAAATACCTATGCATCGGAAGTGGGTTAGACTTCAATTTGCTAGTCATATTCTTCATGATTCTCTCTTTATGTTTCAATTCTTATCTTTTGTGTGAGCATCATTGAAATCATCATGCGTAGCTAGGGGCGTTAAATGTTAGCACTTGTTGGGAGGCAACCCAATTTATTTTTGTTTCTTTACTTTTTCTCCTGTTTAGTAATAAATAATTCATATAGCCTCTAGTTAGATGTGGTTTTATGTTTTAATTAGTGTTTGTGACAAGTAGAACTTTTGGGAAGACTTGGGTGAAGTCTATGCGATCTTGCCGTAAAAAACAAAAACTTTTGCGATCACGAGATTAGCTACCATTTTTACTGGAGTGTGCTTTTAGGTTTATTCTCATTGCATATGATTAATAGACAAATTACTAAGGTCCACCAATTTATTTCAGAATTTTTGGAGTTACAAAAGTATTCGAATGATATAGATTTCTGTTTTTGACAGATTCTGTTTTCTATGTGTTGTTTGCTTATTTTTCTATGAGTAGTATCGAAGGGTATGAACCATAGAGAATTTGGAATATAGTAGATATTACACCAATATGAATTTAGAATGAGTTCATTATAGTACCTTAAAGTGGTGATTTATTTTTCTTATACTAACGGAGCTTACGAGTTTTCTGTTGAGTGTTGTGTTGTGAAGTTTTCAAGTTTGGGGTAAAGATTCGATGGACTATCGAATAAGGAGTGGCAAGAGCCTAAGCTTGGGGATGCCCAAGGCACCCCAGGTAATATTCAAGGACAACCAAGAGCCTAATCTTGGGGATGCCCCGGATGGCATCCCCTCTTTCGTCTTCGTTCATCGGTAACTTTACTTGGAGGTATATTTTTATTCACCACATGACATGTGTTTTGCTTGAAGCGTCATTTTGTTTTCTTTTGTTTTTCTTGCTGTTTGAATAAAATACCAAGATCTGAAATTCTTAAATGAGAGAGAGTCCTCACATAACTAAATAATTATTTGACTACTCATTGATCTTCACTTATATCTTTTTGGAGTAGTTTGTCATTTATTCGTGTACTTCACTTATATCCTATGAGTAAATGGTTGAATGTGTTGAATGTCATAAATCTGATATTATATATGTTTCATATGCCTACCCCATTGGGAGTAATGACTTCTCATCTAAGAAGTAGAGGTGGTAAATTTATTGAAGGTTAGCATACATTGTATTAGTCACTTGAACAATTCATGAAAGAATATTGAAGGAAGAGAGGTTTCACATATAAATATACTATCTTAGACATCTTCTATGATTGTGAGCCCCATTAATTATTTTTAAACCTGAGCAAATTAGTTGAAATTGGACAAGGAAGACAACATAATGAGTTATGCTTGGGTATATTTGTATAGAAGTTATATTGTTATAGATCCTCCAACATGTGGTGCTTGCTATTTAGAATCATTTGCTAGCCTAAATATCTGTACTAAGTGGGAATATTGCTTGTGCATCCAAATCCCTTGAACCAAGTTTATTCCATGAGTGTCCACCATATATACCTATTTGTGGTATTTACCTGCCGTTCCAAGTAAATTTGCATGTGCCAAACTCTAAACCTTCAAATAATAATCTGTTTTGTATGCCCGAATCGCTCATGTAGCGACTAGGGGTTGTCAGTATCTTCCATGCTAGGTGGGTTATTCTCACGATGAGTGGACTCTGCTCATCATTCACGAGAAAAATGGCTGGTAACTGGGATGCCAAGTCGCATGATCAAAAGATCAAAATCAAATCAAAATAATTGCAAACAAAACTCCCCCAGGATTGGTGTTAGTTGGAGGCACCCATTGTTTTGGTCAAGCCATGGATTAATGATTGTTGGTGGAGGGGGAGTAAAAACTTGACCATTCTGTTTGGGAACCCCCTATATTGTATGTAGTATGGAAGATATTGGGAACTCTTGGTTGTTATGTTGACAATGAAAGCATACCTCTCAAAATTATTTATCTCTATTTCAAAATCGAGCTCTGGCACCTCTGCAAATCCCTGCTTCCCTCTGCGAAGGGCCTATCTTTTACTTTTATGCAAGAGTCAGTAGTATTCGTTCTCATTCCAATCTACTCTTTAGTTGGCAAGCATCATGTGATGGGGAAAGATCTAAGCATATATGGCCATTCAAATATATTTGATCATGAATTATTATTGTTGACAATTATCTATATGATAAGTAAGTTGGAGGCGAAACATTAAGCCCCTATCTTTCTCTGTGTTCGATCGATGCTATTTGTTCTAAAAATATGCTTTGAGTGGTAGCAATCAAGGAAGACTATATGATAGTTGAGTATGTGGGATTTGGTAAATCAAAGCTCTTACATAGACCCTTCCTGAAAATAAGATGAGTTGCAATTGTTTGATGACTGAGAATGAAGTTTGCTAGTTTTCAAGAAAGTTTATGGTCTATGCTTTAACATGTCAATATCTTGTTACTTGATCATGAAAAGTTTTATGAGATGGGCTACTATTATGTCATATAATGATGCTAGAAAAGGTGACTGCAATTTTCATTGATCAAACTTGTGCACCTGATAGCATTCACACTTCATAAATTCTTTCTTTTATCATTTACCTACTCAAGGACGAGCAGGAATTAAGAATGGGGATGCTGATACGTCTCCAATGTATCTTTAATTTATGAAGTATTCATGCTATTATATTACCTGTTTTGGATGTTTAAGGCTTTACTATACACTTTTATATTATTTTTTGGGACTAACCTATTAATCGGAGGCCCATCCCAGATTGCTGTTTTTGCCTATTTCAGTGTTTCGTAGAAAAGGAATATCAAACGGAGTCCAAACGGAATGAAACCTTCGGGAGAGTTATTTTTGGAATGGAAGCAATCCAGGAGACTTGGAGTAGACGTCGGGGAAGTTTCGAGGAAGCCATGAGGCAGGGAGGCGCGCCCTACCCCCTGGGCATGCCCCCACCCTCGTGGGACCCTCGTGGCTCCCCTGACCGACTTCTTTCGCCTATATATGTCCATATACCCTAAAACCTCTTAGGAACACAGTAGATCGGCAGTTCCGCCGCCGCAAGCCTCTGTAGCCACCAAAAACCAATCTGGTCCCTGTTCCGGCACCCTGCCGGAGGGGGACCCCTCACCGATGGCCATCTTCATCATCCCAGCGCTCTCCATGACGAGGAGGGAGTAGTTCACTCTCGAGGCTGAGGGTATGTACCAGTAGCTATGTGTTTGATCTCTCTCTCTCTCTCTCTCTCGTGTTCTTGATTTGGCACAATCTTGATGTACCGCGAGCTTTGCTATTATAGTTGGATCTTATGATGTTTCTCCCCCTCTACTCTCTTGTAATGGATTCAATTTTTCCTTCGAAGTTATCTTATCGGATTGAGTCTTTACGGATTTGAGAACACTTGATGTATGTCTTGCCGTGCTTATCTGTGGTGACAATGGGATATTCATGTTATCTACTTGATCTATGTTTTGGTGAACAACTTGCGGGTTCAATGAACTTATGCGTAGGGGTTGGCACACGTTTTCGTCTTGACTCTCCGGTAGAAACTTTGGGGCACTCTTTGAAGTACTTTGTGTTGGTTGAATAGATGAATCTGAGATTGTGTGATGCATATCGTATAATCATGCCCACGGATACTTGAGGTGACATTGGAGTATCTAGGTGATATTAGGGTTTTGGTTGATTTGTGTCTTAAGGTGTTATTCTAGTATGAACTCTATGATAGATCGAACGGAAAGAATAGCTTCGTGTTATTTTACTACGGACTCTTGAATAGATCTATTAGAAAGGATAACTTTGAGGTGGTTTCGTAGCCTACCATAATCGCTTTGTTTTTTCTCCGCTATTAGTGACCTTCGAGTGACTCTTTGTTGCATGTTGAGGGATAGTTTTATGATCCAGTTATGTTATTATTGTTGAGAGAACTTGCACTAGTGAAAGTATGAACCTTAGGCCTTGTTTCCTAGCATTGCAATACCGTTTACGCTCACTTTTACCACTTGTTACCTTGCTGTTTTTATATTTTCAGATTACAAAACCCTATATCTACCATCCATATTGCAATTGTATCACCATCTCTTCGCCGAACTAGTGCACCTATACAATTTACCATTGTATTGGGTGTGTTGGGGACACAAGAGACTCTTTGTTATTTGGTTGTAGGGTTGTTTGAGAGAGACCATCTTCATCCTACGCCTCCAACGGATTGATAAACCTTAGGTCATCCACTTGAGGGAAATTTTCTACTATCCTACAAACCTCTACACTTGGAGGCCCAACAACGTCTACAAGAAGAAGGTTTGCGTTGTAGACATCAGTCACCGTGGTTGTGCATGATTAAATACTTTGTGTGATGAAGATAGAGCATAACCAGACTATATGATTTTGTAGGGAAAGCTTTCTTTGGCCATGTTATTTTGAGAAGACATGATTGCTTCGTTAGTATGCTTGAAGTATTATTATTTTTATGTCAATATTAAACTTTTGTCTTGAATCTTTTGGATCTGAACATTCATGCCACAATAAAGAAAATTACATTGATAAATATGTTAGGTAGCATTCCACATCAAAAATTCTGTTGTTATCATTTACCTACTCGAGGACGAGCAGGAATTAAGCTTGGGGGTGCTTGATACGTCTACAACGTATCTATAATTTTTTATTGTTCCATGCTATTTTATTATCTGTTTGGGATGTTTAATGGGCTTTAATATGCTCTTTTATATTATTTTTGGGACTAACCTATTAACCGAAGGCCCAGTGCCAGTTTCTGGGTTTTTTCCTATTTTAGAGTTTTGCAGAAAAGGAATACCAAACGGAGTCGAAACGGAATCAAACCTTCGCTATGATCTTCCTTGGACCGAAAGCAAACCAGAAGACTTGGAGATGAAGTCGGAGTCGCAATGAGGCATCCACGAGGCAGGAGGGCGCACCTAGGGGGTAGGCATGCCCCCACCCTCGTGGGCCCCTCATAGCTCCACCGGCATACTTGTTTCGCCTATATATACTCTTATACCCTAAAAACATCAGGGGGAGCCACGAAACCACTTTTCCACCGCCGCAACCTTCTGTACCCGTGTGATCCCATCTTGGGGCCTTTTATGGCGATCTGCCGGAGGGGGATTCGATCATGGAGGGATTCTACATCAACACCATTACCTCTCCGATGAAGTGTGAGTAGTTTACCATAGACCTTCGGGTCCATAGTTATTAGCTAGATGGCTTCTTCTCTCTCTTTGATTCTCAATACAAAGTTTTCCTCGATGTTCTTGGAGATATATTTGATGTAATATTCTTTTGGGGTATGTTTGCCGAGATCCGATGAATTGTGGATTTATGATCAAGATTATCTATGAATATTATTTGGTTCTTCTCTGAATTCTTATATGCATGCTTTGACATCTTTGCAAGTCTCTTCAAATTATCGGTTTAGTTTGGCCTACTATATTGATCTTTCTTGCCATGAGAGAAGTGCTTAGATTTGGGTTCAATCTTGCGGTGTCCTTTCCCACTAACAGTAGGGGTAGCAAGGCACGTATTGTATTGTTGCCATCGAGGATAAAAAGATGGGATTTATATCATGTTGCTTGAGTTTAACCCTCTACATCATGTCATCTTGCTTAATGCGTTACTCCATTCTCATGAACTGAATACTCTAGATGCATGATGGATAGCGGTTGATGAGTGGAGTAATAGTAGTACATGCAGGAAGGAGTCGGTCTACTTGACACAGACGTGATGCCTATGTTTATGATCATTGCCTTAGATGTCATCATAATTATGCACTTTTCTATCAATTGCTCGACAGTAATTTGTTCACCCACCGTAATACATGCTATCTCGAGAGAAGCCACTAGTGAAACCTAAGTCCCCCGGGTCTCTTTTCCATTATATTAAGTCTCTTTTCCATATTATTGAATCTCGTTTACTATTTTGCAATCTTTACTTTCCAATCCATACATCAAAAATACCAAAAAAATTTGCTTTATTATCTCTATCAGATCTAACTTTTGCGAGTGACTGAGGGAGTCCTAGATTAGGGGGTATCCGGACAGCCGGACTATATACATCGTCCGGACTATAGAAGCGTGAAGATACAAGACTCAAGACTTCAGCCCGTGTCCGGATGGGACTCTCCTTTGCATGGAAGACAAGCTTAGCGATCCAAATATTATATTTCCTTCCTTGTAACCGACTCCATGTAAACCCTAGCCCTCTCCGGTGTCTATATAAACCGGAGAGGATGGTCCTTAGAAGGCCGATCACAATTACAATCATACCATCATAGGATAGCTTCTAGGGTTTAGCCTCTATGATCTCGTGGTAGACCTACTCTTGTACTACTCATATCTTCAGTATTAATCAAGTAGGAAGTAGGGTTTTACCTCCATCTAGAGGGCCCGGACCTGGGTAACATTGTGTCCCTTGCTTCCTGTTACCATCAGCCTAAGACGAACAGATCAGGACCCCCTACCCCAGATCTGCCGGTTTTGACACCGACGTTGGTGCTTTCATTGAGAGTTCCTCTGTGTCGTTGCTTTGAGGCTTGATGGCGTCTTCAGTCGCCAACAACACCGTCTAGACGAGACTTTTCTCCCCGGATAGATCTTCGTGTTCGGCGGCTTTGCACTGCGGGCCAATTCTCTTGGTCATTTGGAGCAGATCGACAGCTACGCCCCTGGCCACCAGGTCAGGTTCGGAAACTTGAACTACACGGCAGATATTCGCGGAGACTTGATCTTCGACGGGTTCGGGCCTGGGCCAGGAGCGCCGGACAGTCACGACGAGCACGGCCTAGACCTGCTGTCGGACAATGTTCGGGATATCATCCCTGTAGTAGCCCCGGATCTAAATCCGGAGCAGGTTGCGTTGCCTAAGGACAGAGGGGTGGACCCCGCCCCGCAGGCAGCATGCTCATCAGCGTTGGAGCCGAACATAGGTCTCACCTCTGTGGGGGCCTGTAACCCCGGCCCCCCGGACTCGTATCCGGTTGTTGGTTCCGGTCCGCACACCCTCGAGCCAGCCAATCCAGGTTGGGCTCCTGTAATGGAGTTTACTGCCGCGGACATCTTTCAGCACTCGCCCTTTGGCGACATGCTGAACTCATTAAAGTCTCTCTCTTTGTCAGGAGGCTCTGGGCCGAACTATGTCCGGCTTGAGTGGGAAGCAGGCGACGAAGGAATTCGCTGCCCACCCGCCACCCACTTCATTGCCATGATCGATGATTTAACCGACGTGCTTGACTTTGACTCCGAAGACATCGACAGTATGGACGACAATGCAGGAGACACACAGGAGCCACCGCCCACAGGGCGGTGGACAGCCACCTCTTCATACGATATATACATGGTGGACACTCCGAAAGAAACAAATGGCGATGAGGCAATGGAGGATAACCCCCCCAAGAAGAAAGCAAAACATGGGCGTCACTAGTGCCGCTCCAAGCCCCGCCAAGGCAATACCGGCACCGGAGACGAAAACAATCCGGACGGTGCCGAAGACGAATACAAACCCGATCAGCCCGCCTTCGAGCAGGCCGAACAGGAAGATGGGCAGGACAGCCCAGATGAACAGGCGATGAACGGGTATCCGGAGGAGGTCAACTACATGCCCCCCTCCGGAGACGAGATTAGCCTCGGCAACAATGAGTTCGGCGTGCCCAAGGACCCCGCGGAGCAGGAGCGCTTCAAGCGCCGGCTTATTGCCACCGCGAGGAGCCTGAAGAAGAAGCAGTAGCAGCTTCAAGCTGATCAAGACCTGCTCACAGACAGATGGACATAAGTCCTGCTAGCCAAGGAATATGGACTCGAGCGCCACATGGATGACCGGCCGCCTCGAGGTCGGGATAAAACTGCATATCAGCCCGAATACCAGCCTGCACCCCCACGCCAGTTTACTACGGCCCGGGGCAATACTCAGGACCTGCGTGATAGATTGGATAGCAACGCAGGACAACCAAGATCGATCTACGGATCACGGGGGCGCGCTGCAGCACATGACGATGATCGTCATACCGGATACACTAACAGTAAATCCGGCCGGCCCGAACACAACCAGCCTGATTTGGTCGGACTGCGCCGTGACATAGCCCGGCATAGAGGCGCCGCACACCCCCTCTGCTTCACTGATGAAGTGATGGATCATGAATTCCCAGAAGGGTTCAAACCCGTAAACATCAAATCATACGATGGCACAACAGACCCCGCGGTATGGATCAAAGACTTTCTTCTCCACATCCACATGGCCCGCGGAGATGATCTACATGCCATCAAATATCTTCCCCTTAAGCTCAAAGGACCCGCCAGGCACTGGCTTAACAGCATGCCCGCAAATTCCATTGGCAGTTGGGAAAACTTGGAAGACGCATTCCTTGACAACTTCCAAGGCACATATGTGCGACCTCCGTACGCCGATAACCTGAGCCACATCACTCAATAGCCCAGAGAATCAGCCAAGAAATTCTGGACTCGGTTCCTAACTAAAAAGAACCAAATAGTTGACTGTCCGGATGCCGAAGCCCTGGCGGCCTTCAAGCATAATATCCGTGACGAGTGGCTCGCTCGACACCTCGGCCAGGAGAAACCCAAGTCCATGGCAGCTCTCACGACACTAATGACCCGCTTTTGTGCGGGCGAGGACAACTGGTTGGCACGCAGCAGCACTGCGCCACATTTTGGCACGTCAGATGTCTGTGACAATAATGGCAAGCTACGGCGCAACAGACACAAGCGGCGGAACAACGGCGACAACACCGAAGACACGACAGTTAATGCCGGATTCAGCGGATCCAAATCCGGTCAGCGGAAGAAGCCATTCAAAAGAAACAATCAGGGACCGTCCAGTCTAGACCGTATACTAGAGCGCCCGTGCCAAATTCATGGCACCCCGGACAAGCTAGCCAACCACAACAATAGAGACTGCTGGGTATTTAAATAGGCCAGCAAAATAAACGCCGAAAACAAGGAGAAGGGGATGCATAGCGACGATGACGACGAGCCCCATCGTCCGGACATGGGGGGACAGAAGAAATTTTCCCCCAGGTGAAAACGGTCAACATGATCTACGCCACTCACATCCCCAAGCGGGAACGGAAGCGAGCACTATGGGACCTCTATGTGATGGAGCCAGTCGTCCCCAATTTGAACCCGTGGTCAGCTTGCCCGATCACCTTTGATCATAGGGATCACCCTACTAGCATCCGTCATGGAAGCTCAGCCGCATTGGTTCTAGACCCAATCATAGACATATTTCACCTCACAAGAGTCCTTATGGACGGAGGCAGCAGCCTGAACCTGCTTTATGAGGACACAGTGCGCAAAATGGGCATCGACCCTTCAAGGATTAGGCCTACCAAAACCACCTTTAAAGGTGTAATTCCTGAAGTAGAGGCCCGTTGTACGGGCTCTATAACATTGGAAGTGGTCTTCGGATCTCCGGATAACTTCTGAAGCAAGGAGTTAATCTTCGATATCGTCCCTTTCTGCAGTGGTTACCATGCACTGCTCGGACGAACCGCATTCGCTAGATTCAATGCGGTACCACACTATGCATACCTCAAGCTCAAGATGCCAGGCCCGCGCGGGGTCATAACAGTCAATGGAAACATGGACCGCTCTCTCCGTACAGAAGAGCACACTGCAGCCCTCGCGACAGAAGTACAATGCGGCCTCCTCCGGCAAACCTCCAATCCAGCGACGACAACCTCAAGCACCGTCAAGCGAGTTCGGAGCACCCTGCAACAGAATCAACAGGCATGCCAAGACCGCGACTAGCAATCCGGCCTCCGCTCAAATCCCATCAAGGCAGCATTCGTGCCGCGCGTACACAATTACGCACTCAAAATACCATGGGCACATGCGGAGGCGAAGCAGTGGCTCAGTCAACAGCGCGGTATCACCGCCTCATACCTTCATAACCTTTCCTTTTACCTTTCAGGACATTGCTTTAGTGCAGCTTCTCCAGAAGAGCCGGACTGTCAGACTTACATAGGAGAGAAAACCAAGGAGGCAACATGCTTTGCGCACAGAAGGAAATACCCAGGTGGAATCTATTTATGATCATTATACCTGCTTTATCTATCTGTACGTAGCCTGCCCCCGGATAGGATATGTCAAATAGTCCTATTTATCTCCGCTTAATGCATTCATTGTAAACATACACTTAAACGTATTATTCATCAATGGGAGATCATATATAGCGTCAGCTTATTATTCTTATTTGAGCATTTTTTTTACAAATGTCCATTTGATATTTTATCCGTACACTTTGGTACGTTGAGTTTGCCAGGGGCTTCTTATGGCGCCCCATAATACGGCAAGACAAGTCCGAACACTTTCAACAGTGCGGCACCCCGAACTTATAGCATTATATGCATCATCTCCGAATCATGTCTTGGGTCTACAGTTGGGATAGCCCGGCTCCCTTGTTTTGGTGCCTTACGTTCCATTATATCGGCTAAGGTAGCGCAGGGAGAACTACTGCGATTGTGTCCCGGTTCTTCCGGACGAGAACCTTAGTAGAGAAAGCCGAAAACTGACCGGCATGATGTGGCGGGAGCTGGTCACTGTTCGAGAGGTCTTAAAATCCTTAAATATTTTTCCGCTTTAGGCGATAATTCGGCTTTGTCCGATCTAGGCGTGTATAGCGCCCCAATTCGGCCTTCCGGATTCTAGGGGCTTCACCAAAATTTAAATTGTAGACTTCTATGGCTAAGTGAAGGTTATAAAGCCGAATAGTCCGATTGCCTTGTTCGCTACACCGGAAACCTCCTTAAGGGACCAAACATTTGGATAAAAAGTGTTCAGGTTTTCCACGAACACCCCAGTACTAGTTACGTGGGGGCGGAAGCCGACGAATGGCCTACTTTCAGTATTTTTATAAACAGCCGCACAAAAGGTAATATTTTAAATAACAAAAGCGCTACATAGCGCAAGTAACTTTGTCCTTGAATTACAAACATGAGAGAAGTGAATTCATTCTAAAATTATATCCTTGGTACATTCATCGGCCACGAGGCGGGCGCCCTTCATAACGCCATCATAATACTTCTCCGGATAGCGATGCGGCTTGCCCTCCAGCGGCCCGTCCTTCACCAGCTTCTCCGCATCCAGCTTGCCCCAATGCACCTTCGCACGGGAAAAGGCTCGGCGGGCACCCTGAATGCAAACAGATCGCTTGATGACTTCCAGTCGTAGATAGGCATTCACCATCCGCTTGATCAGGCCGAAGTATCTGGTGGGCAGGGGCTCACCAGGCCACACCCGGACTATGAAATCTTTCATAGCCACTTCGGCCGCCCTGTGGAGTACGACCAACAGCTTCAGTTGGTCACTCAAAGACGTTGGATGTTCAGCCCCAGCATACTGGGACTAGAACATCTTCTCCGTTGAGCTCCCCTCCTGAGCACGGTAGAACTCCGCAGTGTCTGATATGCTGCATGGCAGATCTGCGAATGCCCCTGGAGAGCTCCGGACTCGGGTAAGTAAAAGAAACGCCTCCTCCACATGTTTGCTTTGCATAAAGAATTTCTTACCTGCCGCTATCTTTTTGGCCTCCTGGATCTCCTGCTGTGCCTTCTCGGCTTCGGTCTTGGCATCTTTTATATTTGCAAGGGCCTTCACAAGCTCGGACTCTTTCGCCTTCAGCTCATGCTCCACGGACTCGAACTTTTTGCCGAGCTCCTGGAGCTCTAGATGTGCCTCGCCCACTCAAGCATTTTGCTTCTCGTGCTCTTTGCGTTCCAGGGCCGCCTTGTGTTCAGCCTCTGAAAGCGCTTTCTTGAGAGACGCCACTTCGGTGGTGGCCTCTGTTATCAAATCACGACGCTTCGTCATTAGAATAACCAATTTTATCTATCCTTCATTATAAGAGAAAGGGGAATCCTTCACCTTTGCTCTCTTCGAGCTGTCTCCTCGTGAGGTCCAGCTCTCCCTGTGCCCGCTCCAAGTCCTGTTTCAGGCCGGCGATTTCAGCCGTACGGACAGCAGCGGCCAGCAGCACAGCCTGTTTCTTTACATTCAAACTTACTGTTAGACTCCTGCGGATTATAATTGACCCTTCGTTTGGTT
Source organism: Triticum dicoccoides (assembly GCF_002162155.2). NCBI lineage: Eukaryota > Viridiplantae > Streptophyta > Magnoliopsida > Poales > Poaceae > Triticum > Triticum dicoccoides. The sequence continues at coordinate 748,641,127 of NC_041385.1, read as the reverse complement.
TTTCCTTCCGAAAACCTAACAGAGTATCAGGGGCTACTACCTATCGGGTGGTAATTTCACACATTTTTTTCCTTACGTCAAAGCCTGTCAGGAGGCTGGCGCAGGCTTCGGTTAGTCTGCACTTGGCGGACGAAACCTTTGGAATCACCGCACTCATAAGAGTACGGTGCTCTTCATCTAGGGAAGCGCCATGAAGCGCTTCCAGCAGACAATCCGGTGCCTCGGGCGCAACGGAAGTCCTCGATACAGACGGCCCTCCCTCCCTAACAAGGGGATGCCCACGTGAGTCCAGAACCACTGAAGGCTCCGGAACAATGTTCGGCTGAGAGTCCGGCTTACCGCGGCTCTCATCAACACGATCCGCGGGGATCTTGAACCCCGCGTGTCCGACGTCTGGAAGGCCGCCTTGGGGCGCCTCCAGAGCCACCTCCCCCCGCTCTGGGAGCCTTTGGGATAACACCTCCGTGTCATCTCCAGACTGAGGAGTAGTGGACATCGGGAGCGAGATCATCACCGAATCGCTCAAAGATCCATTCGAAGACGATGCTTCGGGATGGGCCCTGGCCGGACTACATACAAGTTCGGCGTTATAACAGAACTATGAAGCAAATTTACGATAGAGTGCGGAAACTTACGATCGCACCGCGGGCTTCTTCCTGGGCAGCCACCCCTCCTTGCTATCGGCAGCGGTGGCGGAGTAGTCCGGAAGGGACGTCTTTCCCTTCTTGGACGTCCCAGCCTCCCCCTCTGGGGCGGCCTTTCACTTTTTCTCCCCCCAAGATGGGGAGGTGGACTTTCTTCTTGTTTCCCCCCGCCTCCACAGGAGGAATCTGCCTTGTCGTCATCAGACGACGAGGGTATGACGTCCTTGCACTGGGGGCCTCTCCTGGTCCCCTGGTCCGCCCTCTCAGGCCCCTCGTCCTTTCCGGATGGGGCGGCCTCCTCTTTTTATTCTTCGTCCCCTTCGGGGGAGGAGTGTGCCTCATCGTCTTCGGGCGAGGCTTGTGCAACCTTACGTCGGAGACCCTTTCGGGTCCCCGAGGCCTTCTTATTGGCCTTCTTCTCCGGCCCCTTGTAGGGCGCCAGGACCAGCATCTTCGTCAGGAGAGCATTAGCTGGGCTTTTCGGCAGGGGAGCCGGACAGTCAATCTGCTCCGCTATCTCCACATAATCCGGAATAAATATGCACAATTACTCAAGGCTCCCCCATGAATATATTGGGAAGTACCGAATCCGGTGGCAGCCTGAGAACTCACCCGAGCAGGAGGCCGCACGGCGTGGAGCCCACGGTCCTCGGATATGGGAGGAGGTACTTCGGAGGCCTCGAACAATGCCTTCCACGCATTTTTGTGCTTCATGCCGTAGAGCCTCTGAAGCGTCTGGTGTTCGGCCGGAACGAACTCCCATAGATTGAATGCCCTCCTTTGGCACGGCAAAATCCGGCGAATGAGCATGACCTGGATCATGTTGACAAGCTTGATGGTCTTGTCCTTCATGCCCTTGATGTAGTTTATGAGTCCGGTCAGCTCTGTAGATTGGCCCCAGGACAGACCCTTATGTTCCCAGGAGGTGAGCCGCATGGGGGTTCCGGATCGGAACTCGGGGGCTGCCGCCCAGTTGGCGTCATGCGGCTCGGTGATGTAGAACCACCACGATTGCCACCCCTTCACGGTTTCCACAAAGGAGTCGTCAAGCCAGGTGACGCTAGGCATCTTGCCCACCATGGCTCCTCTGCACTCCGCTTGCTGGCCGCTCACGATCTTCAGCTTCACGTAGAAGATTTACAGCCACAAGCCGAAATGAGGCTTGATGCGGAGGAAAGCCTCGCATACGATGATGAACACCGAGACATTGAGGACGAAGTTCGGGGCTAGATCATGGAAATCTAGCCCATAGTAGAACATGAGCCCGCTGATGAAGGGGTGGAGAGGAAAAACCAGTCCACGGACGAAGTGGGCAAGAAACACGACCCTCTCGTGGGGTCTGGGAGTTGGAGTGACCTGCCCGTTGTCTGGTAGCCGGTGCGCTATGTCTGCGGCCAAGTATCCGACCACCCAAAGATTCGCGATGTGCTTCTCCTTCATGGTGGAAGCCACCCATTTACCTCCTGCTCCGGAGATGTTTAACTGTGTGGAGAAGACTTGGACTAGGGCGCTGGAGCTCGAGGAGGCAAGAGTGGGCAAAGGAGGAAGAAGGCGTGGGAAAGAATGGGGAACTCTTATCCCCTTATAGAGGCAACGAAAGCGGTGCGCCTCCCCACTAGCCTGTTGAGAATCGCTTACTTCCCAAGCGCCACGATTGATGGCACGGGGGGATTACCCGTACCCGTATTGATAAGAATCTCGTGATAAGGGGACACGATCTCTGCTTTGGCAAGACATGTCAAGGAAACCGCCTCGCAATACCCGCTCTGGCTGGTTGTGAAAAAACGGTTCGAATGAAAAAACGGTTCGAATAATGACCTGACCGTAATGGTATATCATGTCGTCTAAAAAGTTGTCAGCTGAAGTATCATTCTCTCTACGGTGGTATGTGAAGATCATTTTGCAGATCCGGACATGGTCTATGTGTTCGATAATAAACTTGGGGTATTCGGAAGGAGGAACCCGCCTTGCAATGCCGAAGACAAGACTGCGCGCCGGACTCATCGTCATTGAAGCCTGGTTCAGGGGCTACTGAGGGAGTCCTAGATTAGGGGGTATCCGGACAGCCGGAGTATAGAAGCATGAAGATACAAGACTCAAGACTTCGGCCCGTGTCCAGGTGGGACTCTCCTTTGCGTGGAAGACAAGCTTGGCGATCCGGATATTATATTTCCTTCCTTGTAACCGACTCCATGTAAACCCTAGCCCTCTCCGGTGTATACATAAACTGGAGAGGATGGTCCTTAGAAGGCCAATCACAATTACAATCATACCATCATAGGCTAGCTTCTAGGGTTTAGCCTCTAGGATCTCTTGGTAGATCTACTCTTGTACTACTCATATCTTCAATATTAATCAAGCAGGAAGTAGAGTTTTACCTCCATCGAGAGGGCCCGAACCTAGGTAAACATTGTGTCCCTTGCTTCCTATTACCATTATCCTAAGACACACAGATTGGGACCCCCTACCCGAGATCCGCCGGTTTTGACACCGATAGTGACCGTGAAGGGATTGACAACCCCTTTATCATGTTGGTTGCAAGCTCTTGATATTTTGTGCAGGTATTCAGTGACTTGTGCATCGTCTCCTACTAGATTGATACCTTGGTTCTCAAAACTGAGGGAAATACTTACGCTACTTTGTTGCATCACCCTTTCCTCTTTAAGGGAAAACCAACTCAAGCTCAAGAGGTAGCAGACACCAGGGTGTGCCAGGCCCCCCAGGTGCGCCCTAGTGGGTTGTGCTCAGCCCAGCCCACCTCAGGTGCCCATCTTCTGGTATATAGGTGATTTTGACCTAAAAAAATAAGGGAAGGACTTTCGAGATGGAGTGCCGCCATCTTGAGGCGAAACTTGGGCAGGAGCACTTTTGTCCTCTAGCGGAGGGGGAAATTGAAGCCATCATCATCACCAACAACCCTCATATTTGGGAGGGCAATCTTCATCAACATCTTCAACAACACCATCTCTTCTCAAACCCTAGTTCATCTATTGTGTTTAATCTTTGTACCAGAACCTCACATAGGTACTTTTGGGTGACTAGTAGTGTTGATTACATCTAGTAGTTGATTACTATATGGTTTATTTGTTGGAAGATTACATGTTCAGATCCATTTTGCTATTTAACACCCCTTTGATCTTGAGCATGATTATTATTTGTGTATAGTTACTTTTGTTCTTGAGGTCATGGGAGAAGTCATGTTGCAAGTAATCATGTGAACTTGATATGTGTTCGATAGTTTGATGATATGTATGTTATGATTCCCTTAGTCGTGTCATGTGAATGTCGACTACATGGCACTTCACCATATTTGGTGTCAGGGATATACCCCGTTGTATGATCTGGCCTGATGTATGACCCGACTGGAACTTGGCGACTTACTAGTGACCCCGCTGACACGGATTTCAATCCAGACGAGCTCACAACAGGAGGTTTTGCGAGATTGCGACAACATAGATCCACAAGGACTCTGTCATGGACTCAATCTCGGCGACTTTGCCATAGTGCACCCACATGCAACTCTTAACTCAACCTACTCTTTATTATATAACTATCACACTCGGTTGCATAGATAGATAGAACGCGAAACAAGCACTCAAAACTATATCATACTAAAACTTTATTCTTCTAAATCATGAAATAACTAAGGGTCAAACTAAAGAAGATAACGATGCTAAAAATGATGGTGATACGATACAGGGGCACCTCCCCCAAGCTTGGAACAAGCCAAGGGTGGTGCCCATACTTGTGTACTCAAATGTCTTTCTTCGATGATGATGGGGAAGTAATTTTATTGGCGATGATTCCCTTGGAGTGTGATTTTCTCCTCCTTAAGCTCATTGACTTCCTTTTTATTATCCAAATTCTCCTTGTGGATTTTGTTGGTGACGGTTAGTGCACCATCAACCAAGGGGTGCAATTTGGTTGTGGAGCAATAAGCAACATCACCCTGTGCATGACAATAAGGGGTAAATCGAGTGATGGAAGGTTTAACATTATTTGCCAAACTTAACTTTTTGAACTCCACATGCATATCTCCTGGCTGAGGTCGGGGTGTTCCCTTTTCTTCTTCGCTCAAGGACTCCATCCTTTTAAGATCGGCATCCTCCTACTCATCTGTAGTCCATCCATATGAGTCAACCTCCCCGTAGATTCTATGGTCGGCAGTGAAGTGCGAGACATAGCTCTCCCCGTCTAATTCTTGAGACAACATATTGATCTTGGTCTTCTAGAAAAATAAACTGAAAATAAAAATAGAGGATAAAACTTGCGATATGGTGGTCAAAACATCTGTGAGTATATATAATTAATATTACCCGTGCGTGACAAGTAATCTGCAAGAAAACAGAGTTGAGAAAGTCCACGGGGGAGTCACGAGCTCACACGACGTGCCCCCTGATCTCATCGCTCCCTCGTGCACTTTCCTGATTGTTTATTATTTTCCTAATTTCTATAAAATGAACAAAAAGTAATTTTATGGAACTTTTGGAGTCGCTTTACTTACTGGACCACATACCTACTCCTTTTTAGAGTTCCGAGCGTTCTGGAAAGTTTCTTTTATGTGTCCCTCAGTGTCATTGTTTGAATAATATTAATTTCAACATTAATGGGCGTACCTGGGATATAATGTTTAATTGTTTGCCCATTAACCACTCTCGGATTAGTGCCCTCGACATTGTTTATGTTGATGCCCCGGAGCGACAGACTTCCTCAACGATATATGGTCCTTCCCATTTAGAGAGAAGTTTTCTTGCCAAGAATCTGAAACAAGAATTGCATAATAGAACTTGATCACCTACTTGAAATTCCTGTTTTTGGATTCTTTTTTCATGGCATCTTTTAACTTTTTCTTTAAATAACTTGGCATCTTCATAAACTTGTGTCCACAATTCAACTAGAGAACTAATATCAAATAACCTCTTTTCACCGGCAAATTTGAAATCATAGTTAAGTTCTTTAATTGTCCAATAAACTTCATGTTCTAATTCAAGAGGTCAATGACATGCTTTTCCATAGACCATTTTATATAGGGACATACCTATAGGATTTTTCTAAGCAGTTCTATAAGCCCATAATGCATCATCAAGTTTCTTAGACCAGCTCTTTCTGGATCTATGAATGGTCTTTTGTAAGATTAACTTTATTTCTCTATTACTCAATTCAACTTGACCACTAGACTAAGGATGATAAGGTGTTGCAAAAAGTTTACGAAATGCACCATGAATAAAGTGTGAACCACCATCAGTCATTATATATCTAGGAACTCCAAACCTTGGAAAGGTAAATTCCTTAAGCGTTTTAACATATGTGTAGCGATCAACACTATTGGTTGGAATAGCTTCTACCCACTTATTGACATAATCAATGACAACTAAAATATGTGCTTACCCATTGGAGGAAGGAAATGTCCCATATAATCAGATCCCCAAATATCAAATGGTTCAATAACGAGTGAACAATTCATAGGCATTTCCTAACGTCAGGAAATATTACCAATTCTTTGACATCCATCACAATAAAGAAAAAACTTACGTGCATTCGTGAAGAGAGTAGGCCAATAAAAACTAAATTGCAATACCTTATGTGCAGTTCTGTGTCCTGCATGGTGTCCTCTGTATGCCTTGGAATGACACTCCCGTAGGATTTGTTCCTGATCATGCCTAGGTTCCAAAAAACTGATCTGTCCTCTCCCGGTGCAGGATCACAAGGATGAACTATTCTGGAGACATGCTCTTAGGCATGCCGATGCAGGCCGGCGTTTAGGACGGAGTAGACTAGAGTGGCGACGCAAGTTGAGGAATGAAGCAAAACCCTAAGTGTTTTCGACGTGTCTTTGGTCGTGGCCGGTAAGCAGTAGTATATATATGAGTACCAGTGGTTGTATTGTGTCGCGATTATAATCTCAAACCAACTTCGTTTCCAATTCATATACTTACCGAACAAGAAACAATCAACTTGGCTGCCAAATCATAGTAAAATAAAATGGAAACTGCCTCAAGCCCATCCAGGCTAGGCGAGCAAGCGCATATCATCTTCTTAACACATCACCTAGTGTGGTGGAGAGAACCCACTATATAAGAGCATCTACAGCCGAGAGCCTCAACCCCTGCCCCCCCCCCCTGAAAATGCCTGGGCGGGCTCCCCGGTTACAGACTAGTCGGAAAAACCTGACTCAGCTAGCACCTCAAACGGCCTCAAATGCCCGGGCTGACTAGCACCCCTCATATCCAGCCCAAATATAGGGCGGATATGGGGATATCCGGGCGTGCCCACCACATCAGACTGGACAGGCCTACACTACGACAAAATGCACCATATCCGCCCCTTACCTACCGGATCCATTTGCACTCTCCTCTCTTCTTCCTCCTCCACGCCGGACGTCTCGCAGCTCCGCTGCTACCCTTGCTTGACATCCGTTCTGAGCCTCAGCGCCGCCAACACCGGCACAACAGTCGTTGATACGTCTCTGTCGTATCTACTTTTCTTAACGCTTTTCCTCTTGTTTTGGAATCTAATTTGCATGATTTGAATGAAACTAACCCGGACTGACACTGTTTTTAGCAGAACTACCATGGTGTTGTTTTTGTGCAGAAATAATAGTTCTCGGAATGGAATGAAACTTCTTGAGGATTTTTTTATACAATGAAAGAGAATTTCTGGAGCCAACAACCACTGGAGGGGGGCACCTAGGTGGGCACAACTCAGCAGGGTGCTCCACCCCCTCCAGGCATTCCCAGGTGGGTTATCCCCACATGATGGCCCAACAGACCCTAAAAGCAATGCTATAAAATCCTATTTTTCCAGAAAAAATCAAGGAGAAAGAATTATCACGTTTCACGAGATGGAGACGCTGCTGTCTCCTGTTCTTCATCGGGAGGCCAGATCTGGAGTCCGTTTGGGGCTCCGGAGAGGGGGATCTTCGATATTCGTCATCACCAACCCTTCTCCATTGCCAATTCCATGACGCTCCCCACCGGGAGTGAGTAATTCCTTCGTAGGCTCGCTGGTCAGTGAGGAGTTGGATGAGATTCATCATGTAATCGAGTTAGTTTTGTTAGGGCATGATCCCTAGTATCCATTATGTTCTGAGATTGATGTTGCTATGACTTTGCCATGCTTAATGCTTGTAACTTTGGGCCCGGGTGGCATGATTTCAGATCTGGACCATTTATATTATCACCATTTGTAAGTGCATCTAGTGCCACCCCTAGTTGGTTTTGGAGTATTGACGACAAAGTTGGTTGAGGGACAAATGCGTTTGTGAGAATTGCAGGATAACGCAGGTAGTGTCCCTCATTGATTCGGTTTACCTACCGGAGATGACCCCTAAAATGTATGAAGACATTGAAGACAATGGTGGTATGTGAAGATATTCACATTGAAGACTATGACATGATAAGACATTGAGCGAACACTATGAAGCGCGAAGACTGTGTTGTTTCGTTGTTTCCTTTTCTTCTTTGTTGAGTCATAGGAACCACCGTACTGTTAAGTGGGGTCCAAGTGAACAAAGTCAGAAAGACTGAAGTGATGCTCAACCCAAATCCTATGTCTTCGAGCAAAGACAATGAGAGCAAATCTTATCCAGAGCTGGATGAGTCAGCTTTGCTTGTAGCCCAAGTAAAGTTGCCATGTGTGTTTGAAATCTGACCGTTGGAACACGTGTCAGTTCCTTAATGACCCAGGGTCATTTCGGACATATCAGGTCGGGTTGCGTTGTGGCTATAAATAGCCCACCCCCTACACCATAAATTGGTGGCTGCTTAGAGTTAGTTTACGGCTTTTGTCGTTTTGAGAACAACCCACCTCGAAGCCTTTGAGAGAGAAATCCTTGCGAGGACCAAGCCCAAACACCCAGAGCCAAAGAGTGTTAGGCATCACTGAATTATTTCTGTCTGTGTGACCTGAAGACTTATTACACTTGAGAACTGTGTATACTCCAGCCGGTTAGGCATCGCGTTCTGAGCATCCAAGAGTCATTGTGGATCGCTGGTGAACGAAGTCTGTGAAGGTTCGGCTGTCTACCTTGAAGACTTACCAGAGTGATTGGGCGAGGACTGTGTGTCCTTAGCTCAAGGGGAATAAGGTGAAGACGCGGTCTTCTGAGTTGAATCTCAGCCTCCCTAACCAGACGTACAGTTGTCACAGCAACTGGAACTGGTCCAACAAATCCTGTGTCTTCAACAAGTGACTGGTTCTATTCCTTCCCTCCTTTACTTTGAGTTTGTCTTCATGAAGTCATTGCTTATTTGTTTTATCTGTTTGACTTCATTGCTTGACTACTATCGTTGATTGGATTCATACTATCTTCCATCCTGATCCTCACTACCTAGCTGCTATTAGTCTTCGTATGTTCACATTATTGCATACTTGACAATGGCTTGCTTGTTGTAGTTTATCTTCCGCTGCATATCAATTAGGTCATTTCTATTGTTTGTCTTCGAAACTTCCACGTTTTGAAGACTTTGATAAAAATCGCCTATCACCCCCCCTCTAGTCGATAACTAGCACTTTCAATTGGTATCAGAGCAAGGTACTCCCTTGTTCTGTGTGATTCGGTTTAACCACCTGGAGTTTAGCTATGTCGACTGAAGGGATAATCAAAGTCTCCGCTGCTTGTCCCGTGTTCGATGGAACTGAATATCCCTACTGGAAGAATAAGATGCGCATGCATCTTGAAGCCATTGATGTCGACCTCTGGTATGTCATCAAGAACGGCGTTCCCAAAACTGGTGAAGGTGTCACCCCTACTGATGTCAAGAAGTTCATTCAACTGGACTCCACTGCAAAGACCATCATCTGTGGTCATCTGACCAAAGGACAGTATGGCCGTGTGAGTGCTCTGGAAACGTCAAAGCTAGTCTGGAACTGGCTATCCAAGGTGAACGAAGGCGTCTCTACACAGAGAGACCAGAGGATCAGTGTTCTTCACAATCTCTTCAACCGCTTCAAGAGAAATGACAATGAAAATGTCCAGCTCACGTTTGATTGCCTCACCGACATCACAAATGAGCTTCAGGCTCTTGGCGCCACTGAGATTACCAAGCATGAAATCGTCAAGACACTACTGAGATCACTTGACAGCTCCTTTGACACCCTTTCCCTCATGATACAAGAACGCCCTGACTTCAAGACACTCGATCCGTCTGATATACTTGAGAGGCTCAACACACATGAGTTCCAGCTTTCTGAGAAAAGAGATATCTATGGTCCCAATTATGGCCGAACTCGCGCTTTGAAGGCAAAAGTGGTTTCCACATCTGAAGAAGAATCTGACTGCGGTTCTAATGATCCTGAAGACATTGGAAAGGAAGTTGCCATGCTTGTGAAGAAGTTCCAGAAGCTCACCAAGAAGAAGGGCTTCAGAAAGTCTTCACGATCCAGCTCAAGAAATGATGAAGCTTCCACTCATGACAACAAGAAGAGAACATGTCACAAGTGCAAGAAACCTGGACACTATATCTCTGAGTGTCCTCAGTGGGACAATGAGAAGAAGAAGAAGAAGAGCAAGGAATATGATTCTGATGAAAAGAAGAAGAAGAAATCTTCAAAGTCTTCTTCTAAGTCCTCATCAAGGTCTTCATCACATAAGAAGAGCTCATCTGGTAAGGCTCGTGCTTTTGTTGGCAAGGAAATGGATTCAGAGGAGGAGTCTGCTTTTGAGGAGGTGGAGGTGGAGTCTGAAGAAGAGTCTGACCCTGGCGTTGCAAGTCTGGTTCTAGCCACAGCCTATGTTGCCAAGTCCATCTTCAACACTGAAGACAATGACTTCCACACCAACGCTGAAGCTGATGACATGGACGATCCTGCTCCCACCTACTGCTTCATGGCACGTGGTGCCAAGGTAAAATCATGCGATGCTTACTTTCAAACATCAAGTGAAGATGACTCTGATTGTGAATCCAAACCCAGCTAAAAACACTTGATAAAATTGCTACTGAACAACAAAGGGCTATGGAACATACTAAAAAACTGTTAGACAAAAGCGATGACCTGTTGGACGCGGAAATGACACGTTCACAATCCTTAGTAGAAGACATAAAAAATATTCATGCTAAGTACCAAGAACTTGAAAGTCTTCATGAGACGCTCTCAACCACATATGAAAAGCTCTCCTATGATTATCTTCAAAGGAAGCAAGAGCTTGAGAAATTGAAAGCGACTCATGAAGATCTTCAAAAAGAGAATGAGTCATTTCGCACTCAACAGATCAGTTCCGCTCAGGATGGATTTGAACCACCATGCTTAAATGCATTGAGCGTGATAACGCTACCTCTGTTGCTGAATGTTCCAATGCTGCTGCTGTTGCATTGTCTTCAACTACTGATGTGGAAACTAACCCCTCTACGGAGGATACCACTACTATTGCTGATGAAAATGCTAGGTTGAAGACATTGCTTGAAACAGGGATGTATAAAAGTCTGAAAGGACATCAGACACTTTGTGATGTCCTCAAAAAGCAGATTTTGAACCGAATTCCTAGGAAAGAGGGTGTTGGGTTCAAGAGGAAAATGAATGCTGATGGTTCCTACTGGAAGCCTGAGCAGTATCCCAAAACCACATGGGTTGCTACAAAGGAACCTTCAGTGGATCCATCCACTTTATCTGGCTTTACCTGTGCTAATCCAATTATCATTGATGAATCCTTTGATGCAAACTATAAACTGTTCAAAAATCAGAATGGTGAAGTGTTTGCCAGGTATATTGGTACTAACTGCAGGAATGGACCACCTATGAAGAAGATCTGGGTTCCCAAAAGTTGTCTTGAGAATCTTCCAGTGAATGTCATCATGACACCACCAGGGAAGAAGACAAACCCCAGATCAAAGGCATCATATGGTCCAACGGCTTCATACGAATACAGGACTCACTTGGGTCACCCTAACGCCAATGTTTTGCAGGGAAATCATGCTCAAACTTATGAATATGAACATGTGTCCTCAAACCGCCATGTTCATAGGACTAAGAACTTTTCTGCTTATTCATATGAGTATCATTCATCTCCTGCAAGGCTATTTGCTAGGGCTTCAAAGCCGAAATTCTCAGATGCTGCACTTAGACTCATTGCTTCTAAGCCACCCCTGAAGATGTGGGTGGTGGAGAAGAATTAACTCTCTTTTACAGAATATGGTCTCCAGCCAGCAATCAAAGGCGTCCGGTACTATTGCTGGGGACCTAAAACACATTAAGGGACACTCGATAAAATGACTTACTATGTATTCCACATATGAATCGCTTACATGTCATACTGTGTGTTCTAACCTTGATCTAAGCTGTGATAATCCTAGTGTGCGTCAAATGCTTATGCTTCACAACATACCTTGTGAAGCCTATCCTCCTAACTGCATTGTAGGGTATGCCACCTCGTGCTTCAGAATGGATTATCGACAACGGATGCACTAATCATATGACTGGTGATCGAAGTCTTCTCATGGACTCAACCTTACGTCCATCCGACAAGAGTCAAATCACATTTGCTGACACTGGTAAAAGCAAGGTATTGGGTCTAGGTAGAGTTGCAATCTCAAAGGATCAACACATGGATAAAGTGGTGCTTGTTGAATCCCTTGGGTTCAACTTAATGTCTGTCTCAATGCTTTGTGACTTAAACTTGATTGTGCTATTTGGAAAATATTGTTGCCTTGTACTAATGGAATCTGACAAGTCTCTAGTCTTTGAAGGATATAGGAAAGATGATCTATACATGGTAGATTTCTCAGCAGGTCCACAGCTTGCCGTATGTCTTCTTGCAAAAGCTTCAGAATGCTGGCTCTGGCATCGGAGGCTGGGGCATGCTGGCATGAGGAGCTTACACACACTCGTCAAGAAGAAGCATGTCATAGGCATCAAAGGTGTCAAGTTCAAGAAAGATAATTTGTGTGGTGCCTGTGAAGCTGGAAAGATGACTAGGGAGAAGCACCCCTCGAAGACAATTATGACGACATCTCAACCCTTCGAGCTACTACACATGGACTTATTTGGCCCTACTCACTACTCTACCCTCACAACAACAGCTTGTCTCTATGGCTTTGTTATTGTTGATGACTACTGAAGATACACACGGGTGCACATAATTCTCTACAAGACTGAAGTACAAGATGTCTTCAGACGATTTTCCAATCGAGCCATGAACAATTATGGCGTCAAGATCAAGCATATCAGAAGTGATAACAGCACTGAATTCAAGAATACCGGGCTTGATCTTTATCTGGATACAATGGGAATCACTCATGAGTTTTCTGCTCCATACACACCTCGGCAAATGGCATTGTAGAGCGCAAGAACAGAACCCTCATTGAGATGGCTCGAACAATGCTCGATGAGTACAAGACACCAAGAAAGTTCTGGCCTGAAGCTATTGATGCAGCATGTCACATCATCAACCGTGTTTACATCCACAAGCTTCTGAGCAAAACATCCTATGAGCTCCTCACTGGCAAGAAGCCAAATGTCTGTTACTTCAGAGTCTTTGGTGCTAGGTGCTGGATCAAGGATCCCCATCACAAGTCAAAATTTGCACCTAAAGCTCATGAAGGCTTCATGCTTGGTTATGGAAAGGACTCGCACTCTTACAGGGTCTTCAACCTCTTCCACTACAAGATCGTTGAAACTGTGGACGTGCGATTTGATGAAACCAATGGTTCACAACGAGAGCTCCTGCCAAGCACATTAGATGAAGCTCCTCCCAGCGAATCTATCAAGCTAATGGGAACTGGTGAAATCATGCCTTCTGAAGCACAGCCTGAAGAGGAACTTATCATTTCTGCACCAAACCAACCTAAAGACAATGCTCAGACTGAAGACAATCCTCCCAATGATGACAATGATCAGCATGAGCAAGGTCTTCGTCCAGTTCATCCTCGTGTTGCAAATGAAGTACAGATTGAGAAAATAATTGATAGCATCAATGCACCTGGTCCACTTACTCGCTCAAGAGCAACACAGTTAGCAAATTTCTGTGGGCATTTTTCATTCGTATCAATATCAGACCCCAAGAAAGTTGTTGAAGCCTTTATGGAACCTGAATGGATTCAAGCCATGCAAGAAGAACTTCAACAGTTCAAGCTGAATAATGTTTGGGAACTTGTCAAGCGCCCTGACCCTCACAAGCATAACATTATTGGCACTAAATGGATATATCGAAACAAGCAAGATGAGCATGGTCAAGTCGTCAGAAACAAAGCACGTCTTGTGGCTCAAGGATATACTCAAGTTGAAGGAATTGACTTCGATGAAACATTTGCTCCTATAGCAAGGCTTGAAACTATTCGCATACTGCTAGCCTATGCTAATCACCACAACATCTTGCTATATCAAATGGATGTGAAGAGTGCATTACTCAACGGCAAGATTGAAGAAGAAGTGTACGTTGCTCAACCACCTGGCTTTGAAGATCCAAAACATCCTGATATGGTGTACAAACTAAACAAAGCACTGTATGGCCTCAAACAAGCTCCTCGCGCTTGGTATGATACAATCAAAGACTTCCTGAAGAGCAAAGGCTTCAAACCTGGATCCCTCAATCCCACACTCTTCACGAAGACATATGATGGTGAACTGTTTGTGTGCCAAATATATGTGGATGACATTATCTTCGGCTGCACCAACCAGAAGTATAGTGATGAGTTTGGATACATGATGCAAGAGCAATATCAGATGTCCATTATGGGTGAGCTAAAGTTCTTCCTTGGTCTTCAAATTCGTCAGGAAAGGAATGGCGTCTTCATATCTCAAGAAAAATATCTCAAAGACTGTCTGAAGAAGTTTGGAATGCAAGATTGCAAAGGGTACACGACACCTATGCCAGCCAAACACCATCTTGGTCCCGACGACAATGGTAAAGAGTTCGATCAAAAGGTATACCGCTCCATGATTGGTTCTTTACTTTACCTATGTGCATCTAGGCCAGATATTATGCTTAGTGTTTGCATGTGTGCTCGATTCCAAGTGGCACCAAAGGGATCGCATCACTTAGCTGTGAAGCGAATTCTTAGATATTTGGCTTACACCCCAACACTTGGATTATGGTATCCAAAGGGCTCAAGATTTGATCTGGTTGGATTCTCGGATGCTGATTATGCTGGTGACAAGGTCGATCGCAAGTCTACATCAGGCACATGTCACTTTCTGGGACGATCACTTGTCTGTTGGTCTTCAAAGAAGCAAAACTATGTATCACTCTCAACTGCTGAATCTGAATACATTGCTGCTGGATCTTGCTGCGCTCAGCTTCTGTGGATGAAGCAAACTCTCAAGGACTATGGCATCAATCTGAAGCAAGTCCCTCTCTTCTGCGACAACGAAAGCGCTATCAAGATTGCCAACAATCCAGTCCAGCACTCGAAGACAAAGCACGTTGAAATTCGTCATCATTTTCTCAGAGATCATGTCATGAAGAAAGATATTGACATCATTCACGTCAACACTGAAGAGCAACTGGCAGATATATTCACAAAGCCCTTGGATGAGAAAAGGTTTTGCAAGTTACGGTGTGAGCTAAATATCTTGGAATCCTCAAATGTCTTGTGATTAGGCACACATCCTAACACTTATGCATGTTGATGACTTAGATGTGCAACACACGAAGTAAAGTATATCTTCAATCAATGAAGACTTACATTCTGAGTGTGAATACATTAACATGGAATTTGACTTCGGAGCGCCACGATAATTGTGCGTCGTGTCTGCGTCTAATACTTCCTATACGGTGGGTAACGCCACCACCAAATTTCTTGGTTTGAAGTGTTTCACTCACGGCGTAATTGTTGAATATCTTCGCATTTGGTTTCACTTGAACTTTCAACTTATCTTCATGATTTACTTCACTATGTTGAGTTGATTGCTTTCTCATATATATATATGTATATATATATATATATATATATATATATATATATATATATATATACTAGTATTCTGTCCTCCACATCATTCACTTATAGCTATGTCTTCATTTGTGAATCTTTTGAACTAAGTGAATGTGATCGGACCCTAATCTCTCTATGCTTTCTATCTCAAACTCTATATGTCCAAATCATATGCATTCTATTGAAACTGTCAAATGTCTTCTCTGCATCCTTGTCAGCAGAAGACACAGAGACAAACATCAAGTCCTTTTAAATGATTCATGTTTATTGTTGAAATCCGGAGAAGCCGGAACAACCGTCCGACAAACTTGGCGGACGTGGGAACGTGGGACAACTCTGAGTATGTTGCATGCTTGCCACGTGTCCCATGGATGTGAACAGGCAGGGGCACCTGTGTAATTGCGCTATGCTGCACACCTACTTATAAATACGTGTCCCCTGCGGTCAAGAAAACCTTCTTCTACCTCTCCACCTCATCAAAACCCTAGCGCCACCGCTAGCTCTCGACGACGCCGGCGACGAAGTGCTTAGCTGCCGCGACTTCTCCGACGCCGTCCTCACGCCGGCCGCGGGCATCGTCCTCACTGCTGCCACCGTAGGTGTCCTCCGTCGCCAAGTTAGGGCACGGTGGATTGAACTGCTCGGTCTCCTATTCATCCCATCTAGAAGTTCTTCGTGTGGTAAATATAACTCTATTTTTACCATCTTTTTGATCCGCAATGATTCATCCTATTTACCAAAATTGGTTTCTGTCTACACAATGTTAGATCTATTCTTTCTACATCTCATACTGCCTAGTATATTCACTTAAGCTTCATATATAGTTAGATTCCTCACTTGTACTTATTCACGGATTCGTACAAATCTGGAACCAACTCTCAACATATAAGTGAATGTCTTCGCAACATGAGGTCAATGTCTTCAAACTGATTTATCTTAAAAATCTTCTGAGAATGCATATGACCTCTTCCCCTTCCCTCGCATCTCTAATGCTGTCACAGGTACATGACCATGGGAGAATCCCTTGGTTCTCATAGTCTGCATTCGTTTGCAGAATTCTTACAGCAACACATTAACTCTCCTGAAGCTAGTTCCTGTTTGACCAGCAAGAGAAAGCCCTTGAAGCCTTTGAACATATTGAAGCCATTCAGTTTGAAGTTCATGGCTGCGGAGAAATCAGTAAGGAAGGGTGGCAGACAGCGTCGAGGGGGAACATCAAAAGATTTGCCTGATGACCTCGCAAAAATCTACAAGACAGATCCTGAAGAGGATTATAATCAGCGCAAGACCCGAATCCAATGGATTCGACGCTATTGGGCTGAACAATGGTTCAATTACAAGTTCGTGACCCAGGAGTACGCTGAGAAAAATGCTATCAAGAGTCCTTGGGGTGCTATTCTCTATCGAGGCCTTCCCCCCAAGAACAAAGCTGAAGCTATTGCACAAGAATTCTATCCTTGTATGGTCCATGGACCACAGGCTGAAAATGTCGATCCATCATCATTGCTCTGGTGTCGTGATGATAATCTCTTCAAACGCAACTTCCAGTATGCAAAGGCATTGTCAAAGGAAAACAAGAAGTCATGGGGATTGGACTTCAATCATGGTCCCTCTGCTCCCCGAAATGACGGCACACGTGAAGCTGAAGAAAATGAGATCAGCCCCTTCACAAACCTTGATGGCATCATCTCTTACATCTTGGTACAAGGTGCCAAAGTGGATCCTTCTGATAATGATGCTGATACTGATGAAGCCCCTGCTCCTCCTCCAAGGCCGCGGAAGCCCAAGAAAACTAAGGCTTCATCATTAGATGCACCCTCAAAAGCTTCTCGTGTGAAGCCACTGGCCACTGCATCTCCTCAAGACAGTGTGCAGTCTGAAGATCTTTCACGCATCTCCAAGAAGACGGAGAAGAAAAAGAAAATCATCAAGAGTACTGATCAGACATTGACTCCTGCTGCCATTCTGCATGAAGAGCACATTGATCTGTCCAGCGATGACGATCTTGCAAATGATGCTCTTGAGCAACTGATCAAGAGCAAGGAAGAAGCAGATATCTTCAATAATTTGCCTCTCTTTGACGTGGCAATCATTCATAACTTCATTGATGAGTGGTTTGACACACCAAATCTCAGCTTTGATGACTTGCAACTTCCCATTGCCCTCAGCGTCTCCTTCAATGGCGCTATTGCTTTGAGCTAGCTATTGCTCAGCGCATCGTCGAACTGAAGCACAAGATTCACTATGAAAAGGCTCAGTTCAAGAAGCATGTGGCCACGCTCAACATGCAAGATGTCAAAAATTTCAAGATCATGCTGCACGAGCCCAAAGAAGCCTTTCACAAGAAGCGTGAAGAAGCTCGAGGCTCTAGAGAATGCATGAAGAATCTGGCTGACAAGTGTGTGCTTGCCTACAATGAGGCTGAAAAGCGCAAGGCTCTTGGTCGTCCTGGCATCGACCCCAGGATGGCTGCAAAGAAGAAGAAGAAGAAGCTATCAACTGTCCAACCTGCACCTTCAAGGCAGGATGAACCACGCATAGTCTTCCCAAGCAGCATGACTGGCTCGAAGCCAAAGTCCCTGTCAACCGCTTCAGAACAGAAGAAGACGAGGGCTGCAGAGGCTGAAGCCAGGAAACGGAAACCCTCAGAAGCCTCTGATGCTGCTCCCTCCAAGAAGAAGCGCAAGACCAAGAAGAATCGGGCTGCTCCCACAGAGCCCCTTGTTGTTGAACCTATCTCAGTGGTTCGCCCTGCATCTGCAAATCAAGAACTACGAATGATTGTTCATGAGCCTGCTTCCACAGAGGCTCATGAAGCTGAAGACATTTTAGCAGTTGATCCCATCACTGCTGAAGACATTGGTCACCATGACAATGTTGAAGATGATGAAGTTCTTCCTCAGATTGAACACAACGTGGTATCATCGCCTGTTCTCACGAACAGCAAAATCATCAGCATTAGTCGTCCTCTGACGCCAATTGCTCAGGATGCATCATGGGCTGATCGCCCGCAACAACAAGACTCCCCCAGTACTCCCCAACAACAACAAGTCACATCATATGTGCAAGTTGAAGAGGATGAGGGCCTGCCTACTCCATCTCCAAGGCGTCGCCTGTGTTACAAAGGCTTCGCAAAGGACCAAGGCCTCAAGTCCCTCTGCAGAGCGTTCCAGAAGGAGAAGTGCACCACCAACCTGTTGCACGTCAAGTGTTTTCAGAAGCCACTCCAACTGTGAATGTCTCCGTGTCTGAAGCCCAAGCTGCTGAAGACAATCCGGCTACATTAGCCGATGACGAACATCAAGAAGAACATGTCCCTACTCCCCCCATTCCTAAAGAAGTTGTTCCTGAAGTGAATGTGTGTGTGCCAGACCCTCCAGCTCAACAAGTGGAGGTTGAAAACGTTGAGGCTGCCACCACTAACACGAATGAAGCCAATGACGTAGTCATGGCTGAAGCTAATGTGGAGCCTGCCCCAAGCAACATGCCAGAAGTCAATGCTGCAACAGCTCCTGAAGCTTCTGTTGTGCAGCCTGAAGCCACTGTTGCTGCCACTGCTCCTGTTCCGCCACCAAGGCCATATACAATTGAGCAAGCATACAATGATGGCGAGCTAATCACAGTAAGATGGCTCGTTCTGGTCCCTCCGCCTAATGTCTCTGGTCCTCAGTTTGATTATCACATTGAGCATAGGCCTCAGGTCCAGAAACCAAAGCCAAGACTGCCAAGGTTTCCAGGTACTGCCACATCTGTCGGGTCCTTCAATGCAAATGGCTTCAAAAGCCACAACACCTTCTTTGACAGCTCAAAGAACCCCTACTCAAGGCCAAGAATATCATCTGATCATTTCTGGAGTCATCAGCAGCGAAGCTATTACTCCTGCGTTCTGTATGATCAAGGGCGCATTTTCCCTCATATGCGCCTCGACACTGAAGCCATTGCTGGACTGCCATGCTTAGAAGAAGCACTTGACTGCTTTCGTGATGCTGGTCTGCTCAGCTTTGTGACAGACAAAGAACATTGGAATGAAGAACTTTTGCTTCAATTCAATGCTACCCTCCACATTCGCGGCTACAACAGGGATACAAAAACATGGATTCTCGAGTGGATGACCGGAAATGTTCATCATGAAGCCAAAGCTCTTGACATCATTGAGCTAATAGGCCTATCCACTCCCGGAGAGCTATACGAACCTGGTTGTCAAAACCACCGCAATGCACTGGAGAGCATCTTCCATAAGCCTGAACCCAACATGAGCCAGATATTGAGCATGATGAAGCCATTGCCACATGACGCTGAATACCCAAAGGAGTTCTTTCTTGATGACCTTGAGTATCTGCCGCGCACCATATATCACATCATCAGGCGGATTCTATGGCCTATCAAAGGACATTCATCAGCTGCAAAACTTGAAGGAGCCATGAAGACATTGGTCTTTTACATCCTCAATGGCATCAGCTTCAATGCACAAGATTTCTTCCTCAGGCAACTGACCTTTTTGGCCTGAAATTCTATGCTCCATGGGTCATGCGCCTCATCAAGCAACACTCTGCTGTCAACTATCAGCCCTCTGCTCGCAATCATGTGATCTTTCTACCAGAGGTTGATATGTCAGTTGAAGCCATATACCCTGAGCCTGCGAAGAAGCCTCCTTGTCTTCAAAATGCTGAACATCAAAGCTTCACTCAGCCTATGGAAGGAGTCCAAGGTGTCACTCGTGTCTATCCGATGGCTGGAAACACTCGTATGCCTCATCGTGCGCCAACTGAAGCTACTGAGAGCACAATTGCTCAAAGGCCAAAGAAGCACTCTCGGGACCTAAATGACCGAGAACTTCTTGTGGCTCTGCATCAGAAACAAGATAAGCATCATTTTTGGCTCAAGCATCAGATGCAAAGTCTCTTGGTGGATGTAAATCACATTCGAAATATTGCCACCAAGAATGCATTTGTCACTCACGAGACCTGTCGGCGATCATGGAAGAGTTTGACCCTGCTCAGTGCTGAAGCAGATCTTCAAGACGATGGCTTCACTGAACGATTCAAGTTTGACTCCACTCCTCCATGGAATGTTGTCCTACGACGAACTCCATCCCTTGAAGACTCTGACTATTCTTCCTCCGCGGCAACTGTGAATGCCAACGTGATCGATGATGAAGACGATGCTACTTCACCACCCCCTACTTCTGCACGCATCGACACTGCACCAAGTTCGTCAGCACCGCCAAACGACAAGGACAACCCTGCTGCTTCAACTACTCCTCATGAGGACGAGTAGATGCTCTATGTCTTCAAACCTTTTTGGTCATTACTGACAAAAGGGGGAGAAGCGTATGAGTTTGATAGTCTTCAAGCGGGTTCATATGGGTGGTTGCTTTATATTTTGCCTAGTGGTTACAACTCTTGCTTTTGATATATTTCGTTCGTTGAGTTGTAACACTTAAACTCGATGGTCGTCTGCTACTTATTTGCTCTTTCATGTGCGATGATAACTTCCGCACATAGATCATTCTGCAGTCGTCCATTTTCCATTATGCATGTCATTCTTTAAGTTATATCATTTCATGCATGATGAATTATCTTCATAAGTTGAAGAGGATCTCTACAAGTACAACCTGCCATGTGCATTTGCATTCCAAAAGCAAATTACTTATATGCACATCTTCAGGTGGAGCCCTTGCCACTTATGAAGACAATACCCTATCCTTTACAATTTCACAAACTTTATCCCGTTGAAAACTTCAACCAGTTTGTCATCAATCACCAAAAAGGGGGAGATTATAAGTGCATCTAGTGCCACCCCTAGTTGGTTTTGGAGTATTGACGACAAAGTTGGTTGAGGGACTAATGCATTTGTGAGAATTGCAGGATAACGCAGGTAGTGTCCCTCATTGATTCGGTTTACCTAGCGGAGATGACCCCTAAAGATGTATGAAGACATTGAAGACAATGGTGGTATGTGAAGATATTCACATTGAAGACTATGACATGAGAAGATATTGAGCGAAGACTATGAAGCGCGAAGACTGTGTTGTTTCGATGTTTCCTTTTCTTCTTTGTTGAGTCATAGGAACCACCGTACTGTTAAGTGGGGTCCAAGTGAACAAAGTCAGAAAGACTGAAGTGATGCTCAACCCAAATCCTATGTCTTCGAGCGAAGACAATGACAGCAAATCTTATCTAGAGCTGGATGAGTCAGCTTTGCTTGTAGCCCAAGTAAAGTTGTCGTGTGTGTTTGAAATCTAACCGTTGGAACACGTGTCAGTTCCTTAGTGACCCAGGGTCATTTCGGACATATCAGGTCGGGTTGCCTTGTGGCTATAAATAGCCCACCGCCTACACCATAAATTGGTGGCTGCTCAGAGTTAGTTTACGGCTTTGGTCGTTTTGAAAGCAACCCACCTCGAAGCCTTTGAGAGAGAAATCCTTGCGAGGACAAACCCCAAACACCCAGAGCCAAAGAGTGTTAGGCATCACTGAAGTCTTTCTGTCTGTGTGACCTGAAGACTTATTACACTTGAGGACTGTGTATCCTCCAGCCGGTTAGGCGTCGCGTTCTGAGCATCCAAGAGTCATTGTGGATCGCCGGTGAATGAAGTCTGTGAAGGTTCGGGAGTCTACCTTGAAGACTTACCAGAGTGATTGGGCGAGGACTGTGTGTCCTTATCTCAAGGGGAATAAGGTGAAGACGCAGTCTTCTGAGTTAAATCTCAGCCTCCCTAACCAGACGTACAGTTGTCACAGCAACTGGAACTGGTCCAACAAATCATGTGTCTTCAACAAGTGACTGGTTCTATTCCTTCCCTCCTTTACTTTGAGTTTGTCTTCGTAAAGTCATTGCTTATTTGTCTTATCTGTTTGACTTCATTGCTTGACTACTATCGTTGATTGGATTCATACTATCTTCCATCCTGATCCTCACTACCTAGCTGCTATTAGTCTTCGTACGTTCACATTATTGCATACTTGACTATGGCTTGCTTGTTGTAGTTTATCTTCTGCTGCATATCAATTAGGTCATTTCTATTGTTTGTCTTCAAAACTTCCACGTTTTGAAGACTTTGATAAAAATCGCCTATTCACCCCCCCCCCTCTAGTCGATAACTAGCACTTTCACCATTATATCCATGTTCTAGATCCGATCTTGCAAGTTATAGTCACCTACTACATGTTATGATCCGGCAACCCCGGAGTGACAATAGTTGGGACCACTCCCGGTGATGATCGTAGTTTGAGGAGTTCATGTATTCATCGTGTGTTAATGCTTTGTTCTGGTTCTCTATTAAAAGGAGGCCTTAATATCCCTTAGTTTCCGATAGGACCCCGCTGCCACGGGAGGGTAGGACAAAAGATGGCATGCAAGTTCTTTCCATAAGCATGTATGACTGTTTACAGAATACATGCCTACATTATATTTATGAACTAGAGCTAGTGCCATATTGCTCTAGGTTGTGACTATCTCATGATGAATGTCATCCAATGAATCATCGATCTAATGCCTATTGTCGGTGTCAAAACCGGCGGATCTCGGGTAGGGGGTCCCGAACTGTGCGTCTAGGCAGATGGTAACAGGAGACGAGGGACACGATGTTTTACCTAGCTCGGGCCCTCTTGATGGAGGTAAAACCCTACGTCCTGCTTGATTGATATTGATATTGTGGATGTTTACAAGAGTGGATCTACCACGAGAGCAAGGAGGCTAAACCCTAGAAGCTAGCCTATGGTATGATTGTAATGGTTGTTGTTGTGTCCTACGGACTAGAGCCATCCGGTTTATATAGACACTGGAGAGGGCTAGGGTTACATAGAGTCGGTTACAATGGTAGGAGATCTACGTATCCGTATCGCCAAGCTTTCCTTCCACGCCAAGGAAAGTCCCATCCGGACACGGGGCGAAGTCTTCAATCTTGTATCTTCATAGTCTTGGAGTCCGGTCGATGATGATAGTCCGGCCGATGATAGTTCGGCTGATGATGGTAGTCCGGCTATCCGGACACCCCTTAATCCAGGACTCCCTCAGTAGCCCCTGAACCAGGCTTCAATGACGATAAGTCCGGCGCGTATATTGCTTGGCATTGCAAGGCGGGTTCTTCCTCCAAATGATAGAAGATTGTGAACACCAGGATAGTGTCCGGCTCTGCAAAATAAATTCCACATTTCAGCGTAGAGAGAATAATATATACACAAGTTCAATCTGCTGACGCTTTTTGCGGCATGACATCACACCACTACCAAGCCATTACTTGAATCGTTTTTTACTCTACCACCTCAGCGCATTTAGCGAAGCGGTTTCCTTGGCACGTCTTGTCGAAGCAGAGATCGTGTTCCCCCTTAATCCAGGATTCTCATCAATACGGACGTGGGTAACCCAACCGCGCCCGTCGCCACGCCCCCTCTATCGAAGGCGAGTCCCAAACGGTCATGGAGACGGCTCTTGGTACTCTCCCTCTTTATAACGGGACCAAGGCTTGTTTCTTTCCTTCAATCCTCCATCGAATCCTCTCCCCGCTCCAAGTTCCAGCACCTAGAGCTCCAGATTCGAGCGCTTCGGACCTTCAACGATGTCCGGTTCTGACTTCCAGGGCCGGTGGATGACGGAGGAGGACATGCTAAAGCTGCAGGAGGCCAAGTACCTGGCTTATGAGATTTCGCACAGGTTGCCTGCCGAAGGGCAGGCCATCCCCACCCCCGAGCCCGGCGAGTATGTCGTTTTTGTATCCCACCTCCGTCGGGGTTTAGGCTTCCCGATGGATCCTTTTGTGAGAGGTCTCATGTTTTACTATGGGTTGGAATTCCACGATTTGGCTCCGGAGTCCATCCTCCATATTTCTGCATTTATTGTTGTCTGTGAAGCCTTCCTCCGAGTCACCCCTCACTTCGGCCTGTGGCTGAAGACCTTCAATGTGGCGCCGAAGATGATCGGGGGGCGTCAAGCGGAGTGCGGCGGGGCGGCCATAAGTAGGAGGGCCGATGCCCCGTGGCCCGCTGGCTCCTTCCAAGAGGAGCTCGGCCCGTGGCAGCAAGAGTGATTCTATATTACCGTTCCGAGGGGCCGCAGACAAAAGCCGCCGCCCTTATTCCGCCCGGGACCTCCGCGACGGTTGATGTCGTGGGTCAACCAAGGGCTCAACTGGGGGCTGTCAAAGGACATGCCCCTACTGCAGGGCCGGATTCGAGATCTCCTAATGAGGGAGGTTGATATGGTGGTGGTGATGCAGGTTATGCTGATTAGGCGTCTTCCGCCCTGCAAACGCCGCCCTCTCCAGCTGTGGGAGTTCAATCCGGAGGGCCCACGGATTCTTCAACACTTAATGGGTATGACACCCCTGGAGATGTACAAATTATTCTTCGGATCGCAAGAGGCGCATCCGGAATTGACCGAGGATGCTGGCCTAAGCTGCAATCGCCCGGATTCTCAAGTAAGTAGTTCCAAGTCCGGACATACCGTTTGTTTGCCTTTCGATAATTTGCCTTATGACCAACTTCCTTCTAAATAGGAGTGGATAGCGGAAGCAAAATTGATATGGTGTCCGGCCCCCCTCCCCGAGACCGAGCCGGATTCCGTGCTGGTCCGGATGCTTGAGGTTGCGCCTCCAGAGGAAGGCAAAGGGGAAAGCAGGAAAGCTACTGCCTCGCCTAAGGAGGCTCTTGAAAGAGGGGGGATCGAGAATCCCTCCCTCCAAGGGGAGAAGAGGACTGCCTCCGAGGACCCAGGGGCAAAAGCCCCTAAACGGGGGAAGAAACCTTCGCCAGAGGGTCCTGCGTCCGGGGAGGCCCCGGCCGCACAATCTCCCTTAAAGAGTCAGCCCTCCAACGAGCCGTAAGTAGAAAGAAAGGAGTTTTATAGTAAGGGACATCCCTATTTGTGCTTCTGAGGATAACTAAAGTTTTTACCTTGTAGTTCGGATCTCCGTCCTTCGCAAATGAGCTCGTCTTCGGTGGACCTTCGTCCAGAGATGATGGAGAGTGAGACGCCTCCGTCCGGGGCGCCGTCGGATAGGGCGGACGAGCCTGAAGTGTTGTCACGGAGGGAGCCCCCGGGTTTGACAAAGCCGGATAGTTTGGCGCCAACTGGTGTACGGCTGAAGGATCTGCTTGAGAAGGCGTCTATCTCAGAAGATCACCACGCATTGATGATCATGGTGATTGAAAGGATTTCGTCCACCGAAGGCGGGTTGCATAATGCCGTCAGGAGTTTGCTGGCGGGGTTTGAGGTACGTAAAAATGACACACCTTTTAACAGTTTTGCATATAGAATGCACCCTGTATAGATAGTAGCCCCTGAGACTCGGTAGGGTGTCGAAATCGACAGCATGCCGAGGATCAAAATCGCAGGTTTAAATTCCCGCCGTGCCGATGCAGGTGGCCGGTCGTTCGGGGGCCAGCCGGACTGATGGAGTTGCTGAACTAAAGCGGCAACTCGCTGTTGTGGATGCGGACATCACGCTGGTCAACAGGTGACTTGATAAGTCGCAAGGTAAGTGTTTTTGTGCGGTCACTTGGTAAGGGGGCCGAAACCAGCTCCTTACAACATGTGCGTAAAATATAGATAGTGCCGCTGCTGTGGAGAGCCTTCGGGCCGAACTTGCTCGAGCCAAGGAGCAGGCCAGAAGGAGTAATGCGGCAGCCTCGAGGGCGGCCGACGAGTTAGCGGCCGAAAGGGCCGCACACTGCCGGAGCAGGGAAGAGATGGCCGAAATGGCCGTGAAGTTAAAAGATGCTACCGACTGCAATGAGGCTCTTGGGAAGGAGCGCCTAGCGGGGCAAGAAGACCTGGAGAAGGCCACCGCCGAAGCCAAGGATGCCCACTCTGCAATGCGGGCTATAAAGGAAGAGCAGCGCCAGGCCGGAGATATTGCAGCTGGCAAGCTGTTTCTGCTGCGCTGAAGGTTTACGGATCCAAAGTATGCTCAGCTGGGCCAACTGTGGGGTCCAGAGGACCCTTATATGGACTTAGCAGCGAGTGCGGCGGATGCCGTTGTGCATTTTCGAAGCCAGAAGGATCACAAGACAGAAGAGCTGTTTTGGTCTCAATTGCATAGTCCGGAGCGTTCACTTCCGCTGACCGACCGTTTGGCCGAGTGGGCTGAGCTAAATAGGTTGTCCGGGCTTGCTATGACGGATATAGTGACCCATGTCCGGCCGGATAGGCCCGAGCCTAAGAGTTACTTTGGCTTATTGCAGCAATTTCTTGGGGCGGTGCCGCATATCAAGGCGATGAAGCAGTCGACCTGCATAGAGGGTGCGCGGATGGCACTCCCCCGTGTGAAGACACATTGGACAGAGATGGATGCCACCGCTGTTGCGACCCCGGGTTCGGATGATAACCGGTTACCCGCCGAGCACTATTTTGGCGAAGTGCTGCGTGGTGCTCGTGTAATAGAGTCGCAGTGCTCAAAAAATGTTACGTTTGAATGAACGTTTTTATGATGTAAAACAATATTTATGATTTAAGAGCCTTTTATACTTGTGCGTTCAAGTAATAGAATATCTCCTAAGCGGCCGTTCATGTATACGTGTGTATAACCTGAAAGATGGCAGTCGTCGGCTTCAGCCCCCACGCACAAGGTGCGGGGGTGTTTGCAAAAAATAGCGCGTTTTCACACTTAATCCGACGTCTCGGTCCTGTAAAGGAGGTGGTAGCGTAGCAAACGAGGCAACCGGACTATAATGCTTTATCACTTTCACTTAGCCATGGAGTTCGAGGGTGGGGCTACGACATAGCCCCTGGGGGCACCGCGCTCTCCGAATTTGGGGCGCGTATGTGCCTGACCGGGAAACGGCCCTTCGTCAAAGCGGAGGAATTCTAAACATTCCCATGGTCGATCGAGTGGTTGACCAGTCTCTCGCTGTATCATGACAGTCAGTTTTCGGCTTTCTCTACTGAGGTGCTCGCCCAGCCGAACTGGGGCACAATCGCAGTAGTTCTCCTGGTGCCGCGTTAGCCGATGATACGGAACGTAAGGAAGCAAAACACAGGAGCCGGGCAAACCCAACATTTGACCAAAGACATGATTCAGAGCTGATGCATATAAGGCCTAACTCGAGACGCCGAACACTCCCGAAGGTGTTCGGTCTTTACAATAGCGGGCAAAACAATGCCCTAAGCCCCTTGTGTCCAGGTACGGGCAGGTTCTTCTGGCGCGGCCGATGCCAAAACGCCAGTCTCCACTCCAGTCATAATGAGAAACCAGGGGATTATAGCAACAAGAGACAGTAAGAAAGGTTTATGTAGGGTCTTAGTCTGAAAAGAGTCCTTGCAACGGGTCCCTACTGCACGTCTGCGCCTGTGTCTCCGTTGTGCCGTATCCTGGACGGGTGTGCACGCTGTTCATCTGTAAAAAGAGAGGAACTTAGTTTGAAAAGAAATCGTGCGAGAAAGTGCATAAAAAATTGAAATATAGATTAATAAAGCTGAGCTTGTGCTAGCTCATTATGGCTTATATGTACAAACCCTTGTGAAGGGGTGTGTGGCTAGGTAGCCCCTAGCTTATTTATTCCGGACTTGTCCAGCCGTGTCCGGGGTCTTAGGTGACCTTTTAATGAAATGATGCCACGTGGACCGGGCATTTTAAGCGTAAGAGATGCGTAATGTGGTATTGCATTGAAGCGGACGAAACCTTCCCGTCCAAGGGATGCTTGATAGCTACTTTTAAATGGGGCGACATGAAAGGTTAGCTTTTCTCGTCGGAAGTTGTCTGGTGACTCGAACACAACTTCTAGTAATAATGAAATTGTGCACCTGGTGTAAGAGCCTGGCGCCACTCCTTTGAAGGAAGTGCGGCTATGCCGAATTGTAGTAGGGTCTATCCCAACTTGCGGATTGTGTCCGGATATAGCAGGTTTAAGTCACTGCCGCCGTCCATCAGAACCTGCGTGAATTGCAGTCCGTCTATTATGGGATCCAGTATCAGGGCAGTCTATCCTGCGTTCCGGATACTTCTGGACTAATCCAGGTGGTCGAAAGTGATCGGTTTTGACATCCAATCTCCGTGTTCCGCTGGGGTGGACCGTGCGACACTTGTCTTAGCGAGTGCCGTGTTGGTTTTCCGTACTATCACATGAAGTGAGTTTACTGTTTTGACTTCTTGTGGGAAAGTCTTTTGACTTTCGGTGCTCTGCTGGTGGGGTTCATCATCGTCCTCGCTTGGCGCATCAAGCCCCTTGTGTCTGGCGTTGAGTCTGCCGGACTGTTTAAAAACCCAACAATTTCGGTTGGTATGGTTTGCAGGCCTTCCGGAGGTACTTTGGATTTGACATATCCGATCTAAATTTTTGTTTAAATTTGATAGCTCGTCGCTGTTGTCCTTAAGAGGCAGTGTTTTATTGTTTGGCCGCGAGCTTTTGAATCCGGCGTTGACCGCCGTGCCCTTTGGGCTTTTTTCTTTGTTCCGGCGTTGATCTTTCCTGCGCCGTGATTTTCCGTTTCCATCTCTGATCTCGGATGTACTTGGGTCGCTGGTGCTGCATCTTGCTAGCCAGCTATCTTCTCCTGCGCAAAAGCGTGTCATGAGGCTTGTTAGCGCGGCCATTGTTCTTGGCTTCTCTTGGCCGAGGTGTCTGGCGAGCCATTCGTCTCAGACGTTGTGTTTAAAAGCTGCTAAGGCTTCCGCGTCCGGACAGTCGACTATTTCGTTCTTTTTGGTAAGGAACTTGTTCCAGAATTTGCACGCTGATTCTCCGGGCTGTTGGATTATATGACTCAGATCGTCTGCATCCGGAGGGCGGACATAAGTCCCTTGAAAATTTGCTCTAAACGCGTCCTCAAGTTCTTGGGTAGGGGGTCCCGAACTGTGCGTCTAGGCGGATGGTAACAGGAGACGAGGGACACGATGTTTTACCCAGGTTCGGGCCCTCTTGATGGAGGTAAAACCCTACGTCCTGCTTGATTGATATTGATATTGTGAATGTTTACAAGAGTGGATCTACCACGAGATCAAGGAGGCTAAACCCTAGAAGCTAGCCTATGGTATGATTGTAATGGTTGTTGTTGTGTCCTACGGACTAGAGCCATCCGGTTTATATAGACACCGGAGAGGGCTAGGGTTACATAGAGTCGGTTACAATGGTAGGAGATCTACGTATCCGTATCGCCAAGCTTGCCTTCCACGCCAAGGAAAGTCCCATCCGGACACGGGGCAAAGTCTTCAATCTTGTATCTTCATAGTCTTGGAGTCCGGTCGATGATGATAGTCCGGCCGATGATAGTTCGGCTGATGATGGTAGTCCGGCTATCCGGACACCCCCTAATCCAGGACTCCCTCACCTATGAATTTACCTTATATTGTTGTTGCTAAGTTACTAATGCTGCTACTACTATTGTTACTGCTACAAAATCACTACTATCGTTGTTCTTGTTACTATTGTTGTTCCTACTATTATCAAAACTATCATACTACTTTGCTACTGATCACTTTGCTGCATATAATTAATCTCCAGGTGTGGTTGAATTGACAAATCAGCTGCTAGTACTTGCAAATATTCTTTGGCTCCCCTTGTGTCGAATCTATAAATTTGGGTTGAATACGCTACCCCCGAAAACTATTGCGATCCCATATACTTGTGGGTTATCAAGACCTTTTCTGGCACTGTTGTCGAGGAGCATATCTATATTTCTTGAGTCACTTGGGATTATTATCATATTATCACTATGAAGAATCGGAAGGATGCTAAGACTGAGATTTTTTTCCTCTAAGACTAGGGGAGGTAAGGAACTGCCATCCAGCTCCGCTTTGGATTCTCCTTATATTATAAGTAAACTTGCAGCACCACCACATGCTATTAATTCTGATATGTCGCAAGTTGTTGATGATGCTACTTCTGCTATGAATGCTACTCATGATGATTCTAGTACCTTGCTTGATGATGATGTGCCACTAGGTGAATTTCTTGATAAACAAATTTCTAGAGTAAGATAGCATGCTATTGTTGAAACTAAAAATCTTGAAACACCTACTAGAACTAGCCCTCCTAGATATAAATTGCCAAAGGTACCGGAAGGTTATGCTATGAGTGAGGAGGCAACTAGAGATATTCTTGCTTGTAAGGATAGAGATGATCTAGAAAAATTATTATGCAAGTATAAAGAAAGACCTTCGAATGCTAAAATGAAATGTGATCCTATGTTTGCTACTTCACCTATCTTTATTGATGATAAGGATTATGAATTCTCTGTCGAACCAGAGTTAATTACTTTGGTTGAATCTGATCCTTTCCATGGTTAGGAAACTGAAATTGTTGTGGCACATCTTACTCAGTTGAATGACATAGCCACCCTTTTTTCTCATGATGAGAATATTTGCAATTACTATATCCTCATATTATTTCCATTCTCATTAAAGGTTGATGCTAAAGCTTGGTATAATACTCTTGCTCCTGATTGTGTGCATAGTCCCCAGGGTATGACTTATTACTTCTCTGAAAAATATTTCCCTGCTCATAAGAAACAAGCTGCCTTGAAGGAAATATTTAACTTTGTGCAAATTGAAGAAGAGAGTCTCCCACAAGCTTGGGGGAGGCTTCTCCAATTGCTTAATGCTTTGCCTGATCATTCTCTTAGGAAAAATGAAATACTTGATACCTTCTCTAATGGATTAACTGATGCTTCTATGAATTTCCTAGGTAGTTATGCGGGTTGTATTTTCAGGGAACGAACCCATAGGCAAGCTGAAGAATTATTGAATAACATATTGAAAAATTATGATGATTGGACTCCTCCTAAAACACCTCTTAACCTCACTCCGAAGAAGAGGGTATCTTATATATCAGTCCTGAAGATATGCAACAGGCAGAGAAATCTATGAAGGAAAAGCTATTAAAGCTGAGTGTTGGGGATATAACTATTAGGTATGACCCGCCCAGGAGGGGCTGGGTTATACCTATGGAGATTCATAATATGAAGCCCAAAGACGATATTTGAAGATGGCGGTTCAGCTAAAGGCCCAAGGCCCGAAGGCGGCTTAAGGCCCGTAGAGATAAACCGCCATATATGTATGACTTGTATTATAAGGCAAGAATAGATAGTCACCGAGCCCGACACTGTTTATGAGACGGTCGGGACTCTGTAAGCCGCTGGGCGTCGACCTCTGCATATAAAGGGACGACCCGACGGTGGTTCAGGACAGGAAACAAGAGATCAAAAGCTAGGTCAAGCGGATTTGCTCCCTAGTAATCGAGACATAAGCAATACCACTTCAAACTAGATTAGGCCTTTACCTTCACCGCAAGGGGCCGAACCAGTATAAACTCCCGTGTCCTTTGTCCCGTTTTAACCCCTTTAATCTTCCTAGTTGCGATGGCTCCATGACTAAGTCCTTTGGCTAGGACATTTGCAGTGACCTTTCCACGACAGTTGGCGCCCACCATGGGACCAGCGCACGGTGGATTTGAGTTTTTAAAGGGCAGATTCAAAGGGCTCAAGGGATACGATGTGGGACAGATGACCAAGAGTCGTCGCGGCAAGCTCTACATCAACGATGTGGGCTGGGGCCCCGACACCGGCTCAATTGAGTATGGGTACCGGGTCCCCTTCGGTGGAATCCATGTCTTCATCGGCAAGATCGGCGAGCCGGGCCCTGAGCCGGATATCTGCACCGACATCATCGAGACGGCTTAGCGTGCGAGACCTGCCCGAGCTCAGCTCACCGTGAAGCGTGCCTTCATGGGATGCATCCACGAAGAGGAATTTGATGAAGGATATATGTCTGGCGGTGAGATGGCCATCTACTCTAATGGCGAGTCGTCCACGGGTGAGACTGATTCGTTGTATCAACTGCAAGATGGTGGGCTTGGGGGCTATTCTGATGGCAAAAGTATTCCGGACCCCTATGAGCCGCCAAACAAAGTCGGGATCTTCATGGCTGGCATGCAACCTGGGCAAAACTCTACGGCTGCGGCAGCAATGACTTCCGGGTCAGCAGCGGTGACGGCAGCCGGGGCAGGAGGCCCTGTGCGCCAGCCGGCTCAGGTTTTGATGGCTTTAATGGATAAATTGACAACTCTGCTAACAGTCGTGTTCAACCCGGTGAATCAAGCTCAGCATGATGCGGAGGTGGCATAGTTATGTGAGGAGGTAGCACAAGCTAAGGAAGACCTGGCGGCAGAGGACGTCAGGAAGGCCGCAGAATGGGCTGCTCTGGATGCTCAGGCCTAGCGGATTCAGTCAGAGGCTTTCCGGCTTACGATGGATCCGAACGCGTCAAATGAAATCATGAGGAGAAGGCACCAGTCCCGTCTGCCTACGATTTATGAGCCTAGAAACCTCTTTAGCACACCTGGTGCAGGGCCTAGTAACCCGCCAGAAGTAAACCGAGCGGCGGCACCTGGGGTTGGAACGCCGGTTCAACCACGCGTAACAGAACCCCCTCGTCTAAATACCGCTCCACCTCAGCATGTACCAACGCCACCGGGTCATTACTCTAATCCATTGGAGAACATCATTGCTGCGGCAGCATGATTGGTGGCTCTCCCGGTAAATGGCGACTCTCCAACGACGGTTGAAACACGAAGGGTCAAAGAACTTCTTCAGATCGCCTTGGCGCAGCAGGAGGCATATTCTTACAGTCGAGATAGGATTCACACAACCCCCCGTCCGAGCCGGAGCCGGAGTTATAGAAGGAACATGGACTCACCCGCCATTTCAAGCAATGCCCAACGTCGTGACCAGTCACACGGGCATGACTCGGCACGTGATGGAGCTCTTAACTTGCTTGATCAGGGTAGAGTGCATCAACAAGCTGAGTAGGCGGCTCAGTAGGCGGCTCACCAGCCCCTTCCGGTTTATTTGACGACTTTGGTTGAGGTAGGCGTGACCTCTAGGTCTACAGGCATACCCTGTTTGGTAACGGCTCTGCGTAATGAGTGTTTTCCCAAGCATTTCAAAGGACCTCGAAAGGTGCCTAATTACACAGCCGACTTACCCCCTAAGGCATGGATTGAAAGTTATGAGATGGCCATGGAGCTACTGGAGGTCAGTGACGCTGCGCGTGCCAAATACTTCACCATGATGCTAGATGGAATGGCCCATACTTGGTTAAAGGGGCTGCCTGCCAACTCCATCGGGTCATGGGAAGAGTTGAAGGCCCGGTTTATTCAGAACTTTAAAGACACATGCAAGCAGCCCATGACGATTGTGGACTTGACTAACTGCAAGCAAGAGGAGGGTGAATCCATGACCCATTGGGTGCGCTGGGTCAAATCTATCATGCATTCATCTGATAACATGAACGTCGGCTCTGCGGTCTTGGAGAAAAATTGTCATTTTTTGCCTCTTAAACAGAAGCTGGGGCGGCTCAAGCGCGATTGTAATGACATGGGCCAGCTGATGGTGGCTCTATTCAAGTATGCTGAGTCTGATAGTACCAATGACCCCAAGTCTGATGATGAGAAGACAGGGAAGGGAAAGAAGATCGGCAACACTAAGGGTCCGCAGCATAACCCGGCGAATCAGGGGGGCAACGGCAAACACAAGGATGATGGTAGCTCGGAGTTAGTGGCTAACACCAATGCGTAGGGCAACAATCAACATCGTAAGGGGAGGCCGCCTCCTCAGACCGGCGGGTCAGGTCCTACTCTTGAGCAGTTGCTGAATGAGCCCTGTCCAAGGCATGGCACGCAGGGGAAACCAGCCACTCACCTTTGGAAGGATTGTAAGATTATGAAGGCTTTCAAAAATTCTAACCTTTGACAGCGATCAAAGGCCGAGCGGCGGCTCAGGTGGCGGTGGTTCCCACGGCTCGAGTTATGGAGGTGGCAGTTCTAATTCCGGCTTCCGAAGCCACCAAAATAACTAAGGTAGCCAGGGTGGTTACAATTAGCAATCTGGCCAGGGGGGTCAGCAGCAGCAACAATCCGGGTATCAAAGTCATTCGAAGCAGTTGAACAGCAGGCAGTATCACATTTTCACCACAAGTTTGTGCAAGCAGTACTAGAAGCTTCACAAGAAGGCTATGAACATCGTTGAGCCGGCAGTTCCCCAATACTTGCGATGGTCTGAGCAACCCATTATGTGGAGCCGGGAGGATCACCCGCCCCGGGTTGATAATCCGGGTCACTTGGCTTTGGTGGTGGCGCCTCAAGTTGGTGGATATAAGTTACTAAGGTACTCATGGATGGAGGTAGCAGCATTAATATCCTTTATTATGAGACTTTCCGTCGCATGGGGTTAACTGACAAAAATCTGAAGACATCCAACACCATTTTTCATGGGGTAGTGCCCGTAAGTCGGCATACCCAGTTGGCAAGATTGAACTGGAAGTAGCCTTTGGATACGAGAATGACTCCAGGGCTGAGAAGTCAACTTTTGAAGTGGTCAAGATCAGAAGCTCATACCACACTCTGTTTGGACGGCCGGCTTATGCCAAGTTCATGGCACGGCCGTGTTATGTTTATCAGCAGCTCAAGATGCCTGGTTACAAAGGGACTATCACAAAACATGGAAGTCGGAAGATAGCCTTGGAGTGTGAAGAAGGTGACGCTAGTTATGCTGAGTCGCTCTATGCAGCAGAAGAGTTGAAGTTTTACAAGGATAATGTTGACCCAGCTGATATGACGTCTTTGAAGAAGCCAACCATGGAGCATGATCCGGTGATGAAGTTCAAAACGGCCGATGACACGAAGCTCGTTGACTTTGTTCCTGGTGATTCATCCAAGCAATTCAGTACCAGTGCTAATCTGGATCCTAAATAGGAAAGCGCGCTCATCGAGTTCATCCGTGAGAACTGGGACATCTTTGCATGGAAACCTTCTGACATGCCGGGTGTACCGAGTGAACTCGCTCAGCACACTCTCAATATTGATCCGAATATTAATAAAATCAAGCAATTCCTTCGTTGCTTCAATGAGGAGAGGCATAAGGCCATTGGTGAAGAGGTGGCCCGGGTCTTAGCGGCCGGGTTCATTTTTGAAGTTTTTCATCCAGAATGGTTGGCTAACCCAGTGGTAGTGCTTAAGAAGAATGTCACTTGGCGTATGTGTGTCGATTATACGGACTTAAATAAGGCTTGTCCGGCTGATCCTTTTGCTCTCCCTTGTATTGATCAAATCATTGATGCGATGGCGGGTTGTGAGCGTTTGAGTTTTTTGGATGCTTATTCTGGTTATCATCGGATCAAGATGGCAGTTAAGGACTAGGAGAAGACTGCTTTCATTACTCCCTTTGGAGCCTTCTGCTATGTGTCCATGCCTTTTGGGCTCAAGAGTTCCCAGGCGACTTATCAGCAATGTGTGCATAATTGTCTTCATAGTCAGATTTGGCGCAATGTTCATGCTTATGTGGATGATATTGTGGTGAAGTCCAGAGAGAAGGAAACTTTGATAGATGATTTAAAGGAAACCTTTGATAATCTCCGGGTCTACAGGATGATGCTTAACCCAGCCAAGTGCATTTTTGTGTGCCAGCAGGCAAGCTTTTGGGTTTTCTGGTTTCTAACAGGGCATCGAGGCTAACCCGGAGAAGATTAAGGCCATAACCTCTCTGGCTAAATTGGCATGTATCATTTATGTTCAGTGTCTGGCGGGTCATATTGCTGCCTTAAGCCGGTTCATAAGTCGGTTCGGTGAGAAGGCCATACCACTGTATCAGATGATGATGAAAACTGATGACTTTGTCTGGAGTGATGCTACTAGCGATGCATTTGAAGATTTGAAGAGGCAGCTAGCTGAACCGCCGGTCTTTGCTGCTCCCATTGATAGGGAGACATTATTGTTATATGTGGCTGCTAACTCCCGTGCCGTTAGTGTGGCCATTGTGGTGGAACGAAAGGAGGCTGGCAAAGAGTACCCGGTTCAGCAGCCGGTTTACTATATCAGTGAAGTGCTCATTGGGTCCAAGCAGAGATATCCACATTGGCAGAAGCTCATTTATGGGGTGTTCATCGCCAGACGGAAGCTTAAGCAGTATTTTCAGGGTCATCCCATCACTGTTGTCAGTTCTACTCCTTTGGGGGATATTATTCAAAACAGAGAGGCCACAGGACGAGTCGCCAAGTGGGCCATTGAACTTGGGCCTCATGGTTTAAAATATATGCCTCGCACGACCATCAAGTCTCAAGCACTGGTGGATTTCATCAATGACTGGACAGAGAACTATAGATGCCTGAAGAGAATCCAGATAACACATATTGGATGATTCACTTTTATGGATCCAGGCAATTGGAAGGCTCGGGGGCTGGAGTTGTCTTAGCTTCACCTCGAGGTGACAAGTTTTGTTATGTTCTAAGGTTGATGTTTCCTTGTACTAACAATGCAGCTGAGTACGAAGCCTTCCTCCATGGTCTTCGGATGGCTAAGGAGATGAACTTAAGTCGGGTGAGATGTTTTGGCGACTCAGACCTGGTAGCTCAGCACGTTTCAGGCAAGTGGGATTCCAAATACCCGCTTATGCCGGCTTATCGCCGCGAGGTGGATGCCATTGCTAGACATTTCAAGGGTTATCAGGTGGAACACATTGATCGCAGGAAAAATGAGGCGGATGATGCCTTAAGCCGTTTGGGGTCTCAGCATAAGCTGGTGCCACCTAACACTTTCTTGGATATCCTACATAACCCTTTGCCTACAGAGGAAGACCTGGCTGTTCCTGACCCGGAGGCACAATTGGTGGCGGATCTTCACACTATCCCAGATTGGACAGTACCATACTTGGCTTACATGACCCGGGATGAGTTACCTGAGGATGAAACTTTGGCCAGGCAGATAACTCGGCAGTCTAAGTCAATGACAATTGCCAATGGCGAGTTACACCATCGCAGTGTCACTAGGGCGCTTTAGCGTTGTGTCTCTTCGGAGGGTTGTGAGATTCTTCGTGAGATTCATGAAGGAGATTGTGGTCATCATGTCGGCTCAAAGTCCCTTGTGGCCAAAGCTTTTAGTCATGGATTTTATTGGCTGACGGCTCATGCTGATGTAGAGGATTTGGTTAGTAAATGTGATGGTTGTCAGAAATTTTCACGGCGAGCTCACGTGCCGGCTCAAGAATTGCGGATGATTCCAATTACTTGGGTGTTTGCAGTCTGGGGACTTGACATGGTTGGGCCTTTTAAAAGGTCCAAGGATAAAAAGACCCACCTCTTGGTGGCGGTAGACAAATTCACAAAATGGGTCGAGGCAGAGCCAGTTAGTAAGTGTGATGCGTCCACGGCGGTTCAATTCCTGAAGAAGGTGATTTTTCATTTTGGCTTTCCACACAGTATTATAATAGACAATGGCACTAATCTGTCCAAGGGTGCCATGGAGGAGTTTTGTCAACATGAGCATATTCGACTTGACGTTTCATCAATAGCTCACCCCTAGTCCAATGGTCAAGCTAAAAGGGTCAATCAAGAAATTTTGAAAGGCATCAGACCCCGGCTTATGGTTCCTTTGCAACGGACGCCGGGTTGTTGGGTGGAGGAGTTGCCGTCTATGATATGGAGTATCAACACTACCCCTAACAGGTCTACGGGTTACACGCCTTTCTTCATGGTTTACGGAGCAGAAGCGGTTCTTCCTAGTGACATCAGTCATGACTCGCCCCGTGTGGCGGCTTATGTTGAAGCTGATAATGAACAAGCATGTCAGGATGCCCTTGACTTGTTGGATGAGAAGCGCGATCTTGCGGCAGCCCGTTCGGCGATTCACCAATAAGACCTGCGCCGTTACCATAGCCGCCGGGTTAAGTCCGGAACCTTTCAAGAAGGTGATTTGTTGCTCCGGCTCATCCAGGATCAAACTAATGCACACAAGTTATCCCCACCTTGGGAAGGGCCCTTTGTGGTCAGCAAGAACTTGAACAATGGGTCATACTACCTTATCGATATTCCAGAGCACAAAGAGTCACGTAAGTCGGAGGAGGAGACCCACCGGCCATGGAATATTGCTCATCTTCGGCCTTACTGCACATAAGCCACCGGCTCTTATGATGTACATATTTTTATCATGTATATATTATGATGATTATAATAAAGCGGGGTCTATGTTGTTTTATCTTCAAATGATCATGTGTCTTCGTCATCATAAATGACCATTGGGGGTTGATCGTATTCGAATCTAGCTTAACCCCTTTGGCACAGCTTCCTGATCGTATTCAAATCATAGCTGTTCAAACCTCTTGATCATTTGGGGGTTGGATCGTATTCAAATCATAGCTTAACCCCTTTTGGTCCAACCCTAATCATATTCGAATTAGAGTCATTAAATATTTAAACCATTGGGGGCTTATCATACTTGAATCTAGCTTAACTCCTTTGGCACAGCTTCCTGATCGTATTCGAATCATAGTTGTTCAAACAACTTGATCATTTGGGGGATGGATCGTATTCGAATTATAGCTTAACCCCTTTTGGTCAGACTCTGATCGTATTCGAATGAGAGTCGTTAAAAAAGCTTCAAGGTCACTTGGGGGCTTCCTGTTCAAACATTGGTGTCTTCACCAAAGAGAACATAGCTGTCGGTACCCTCTTGATCGGCGCAATGCCAAAAAACACTTGGGGGCTGCCTGTTCAAACATAGGTGTATTCACCAAAGAGAACATAGTCACTAACCCTTTTGGTCCGGCTTACTGATCGTATTCGAATCAGAAGCCTTGTGTTTTTCTCTCCTTGTTGATTTAAGTCATTTGAAACGGTTTTCCGGGTTTCTCTTGATACTTTTTGCTTACGTCTGAAGCATATATGTGGTTTCAATTAACCCGGCTTGACTTTGGATGATAAGTCGCCAGCATATGAGAATCATAAAACACTTGGAAGTTTTGGCTTCTAAATATTGGGTTATCACCCTTACTGCACAGGTCGCATAAACCGGTAGTACAAATTCAATATCATAGGTATGATATTGTTATAATAGTTATGTTTCAAGTTCTGATTCATACCAGCCTTATCTATGACTCTTTTTTACATATCAGTGGTATGTGAGATATTATGACCCACCCTGCGGTAAACCGCTAAGGGTTCTTGTGATCTATTTCTGTGTGCAGGATAGTTCAAAGATTTCCTTATGCACAAGTCAAACGAATGATAAGTGTAAAGATGATAAATATAAGAGGGTGGCATAACAGTGTTGAGCACCAAAACGTGCATGATGGCATGATAGAGCAAAGTCATTGCTATCCTATTACATGATTCCTCGAGTCTAAATAATCAACTGTTTTTCAAAGTCACAGATATGAACCGCCCAGCGGATCAATTTTCTTGCTGGCCTGATGCATCTGGATCAACCCTCTCCTCTTCTTTGTCCTGTTCTACATCCTGGAAGGTTGATGACGACTAGTCAATGCCATTCAAAGCTTGAAACTCAGCTTCATCATCAATTAGCTTGGACGGGTCAACTTCAGGGGCAAAGGTGTGCTTACGGATTGGGGGGATCAGGCCTATCACTTTGTAAGATGGTCTTGGCATCCTCTGATTTCTGGCGTCATAAGCCGGATGGTACTTGGTGAGGTCTGTCTCATTGGCAATCTGGCTGGCCAGAGGACGTATCTCCTTCACGCAAGCAGCAAAGTCCTTCTATTCAAACGGAGTGTCATCCTCCTTGAGGCTTGGATACCCAATAGAGATGTCAGCCGGGTCTAATTCCGATAGCCATGCTTTGGCCCAGCTCAAGGAAGTCACGGCTTCGACTCTCGTAGATAATCGCTTTATTTCATTAATCTGCTGGGGCAGCATAGAAAGTTTCCTTAGCACATCAACCAGGAGTGTGGGGGCTTCATTGGACAGAGCAACTGTGGCCAATGCACGCTGAGCACCAGTGTAAAGCTGCTCTACCAATGTGTAAACCACCTTTAGCTTTACAACTATGTCATGGTTGAGATTGCTGCTCCCAGGGCCTGCATAATAATCATAGAGGAGTTAAGAGAATATAATATCATCAAGGAGGATATTCAAAATTTGACAGTCATCAGCGGACTTACCAAAAATAGCAGCTACCATCTAAGACACCTGGCGTTTTAAGCCGGTAAGTTCCGTGCTGGCTTCCACTACAAAAAAAGACACATTTGTGACATTTTGGGACGAACAAAATTTTTTCTGTCATACTTATGACACTTCTATGACCATAATTGTGACAAAATCCGGTATCATCATAGATGTGGTGGGCTCCTACTTCTAGGACAAAAAATCATGACAGAAAATGGGCTTTTCATCCTGGGCGGGCCGGAGACGCAGCTGCATGACATTCTTTGGGCCGTCCATGATGGAAACAACCATGGTAGAAGCGAGGGCGAGGAAAATTTCGGGGAGTTCCTGGTTACGGTGGGTGGTCGGGGGCTGAGCGATGCGCGTTTCTCTTGTACCGTACGCGTGTGGGTGCGAGGCGTTGGGCTCTAACTGAACCCGAGTGAGACGTCACCTTACTAAAGTCGTGCGATTGCACTGCAGGCTACGTGTTAGTGAACCCGAGCGATCGAGCGATTCCTTCGCTATTGCTGCTAACTGAAGCCAGTCGATGCTGCCTTTGGATCAAACAGTGAGCATTGCTGGGGGGTTTGGATGAATAGTAAGCATTGCAGCTGGATGGTTTGGATGAACAGTGAGTGTTGCTGGGGGGGGGCTCGCATGAACAGTTCCCGATGGGGGTGGATGAATAGGACCCCATGGTTGCCTCTCGATGAACAGGACCATGAAAGATCGAGCCGGTTGGGGCTGGATGAACAGGACCCCATGGAGGGCTGGATGAACAGGACGACCCCGTGGAGGGTTGGTTGAATAGTAGCCGGTGGAGGGCTGGATGAACAGTAGCCCGTGGAGGGCTGGATGAACAGTAGCCCATGGAGAGGGCTGGTTGAACAATAGGCCGGTGGAGTAGCGTGCGGTGGAGGCTGGATGAACAGTCGCAGGTGGAGGCTGGAGGAGGTCGACGGTGGCTGAACAGTAGCCCATGGAGGCTGGAGGAGGTCGATGGTGGAGATGAACAGTATCCCGTGGAGTCCTTGTTTTGTGGTACGCCACACCCCTCCCGATGAACAGGACCCCCGTTTCGACCATAGCGCTCCAACACAAGTCTGTTTCCTTTGTTTTGTGGTACGCCACACCCTTCCCGATCAACACGACCCTATTTCGACCGTAGGAGGTCCAACATAACTCCGTTTCCTCCATTTTGCGGTATGCCAGACCCCTCCCGATGAACAGGATCCCGTTTTCGAACGTGAGCGGTCGAACACAAGGCCGTTTCCTTCATTGCGTGGTACGCTAGACCTCGCTTCCATCGGCTGTTCCGTCGAAGCCCTCCTGATTAACACGATGATGCATTCCGTTCCGACCCAGCCGGTTGGCTCCCCATGAACATGACGACGATGCAGTTTCTCCGTTCTGACCCAGCCATGTACACGAGCCCTAGCCATACGTATGCGCGAGTAGGTGTTCGAGACCCCACCCGTATGTATGTACGTGGCCGTATTTTCTTTCTTGCACAGTGGCCGCTGTACGTACGTGTACATGCTACGTGCACGCCTCTACTACGACACGTGCACGCCTCTACATCGACCAGTATGTACGTACATGTTCGCGACCAGAATGACAACACTACGTACGCTTCGACCAGGTGGGTCCCGACTGTCAGGCACTTCCTTGCGTGCGAAGATGTAGCTGGTGGGTCCCAGCAGTCAGGGGGCGAATTGTTTTTTTTTGCCCGGATGCACTTCCTTGCCTATGAAGATGTAGCTGGTGGGTCCCAGTAGTCAGGGGGAAATGTTTTTTTCGCGAAATACAATCGCCTGTCTAGTGGGTCCCTGCTGTCAGGTGGAGGAATAATTATTTTGCACGTAATAAGGAGCCAATTCCTTGCGGCTGCCCTCGACCTACCTGTCAGCCTATCAATGTACAATACTCTTCCAATGGAAGTCATTCCTTGACCACGTTGACCACGCCGCGCCGAGAGCACCAGGGCGGTGGACGACGGCGAGGCCTAGGAAGGGGACGACACGGAGACGAGGACGACGCGACAGTAGATGACCACGCGGAGGGGATTACGAGGGTTAACTGGTTCGGCTGCGGTGTGAGACTGTTGTCGCCGCAGAATAACAGGGGGTGTGGGTGAGTGGAGGGATGGCCTGGCCAGCGGTGGGAGTAGTAGGGGCCAGTGAGGCCTCCGCGGTAGCACAACTGGCCACGGAAGGCAGAAGCAGGCGACACGACCAGCGTTGCTTTGGGCTGGAGCAAGAAGACCAGAGGTTGAAGAAGCACGACGGCCATTGGATGGACATCGTACGGTCACTGCAGCTAGAATCGTTTATATTGACTAAGTTGACAAAGCCCTTGGTACCGTCAACTTAGTAGGCCCACAGGCCAGCTTCCGAAACGGTGCACCCCAGATGTCAGGGGGAGGAATCATTTTTTGGGCGGGTGAAGCTAGAATATTCGAGATTGAAGAAGAAGGACGGCATCCGTTGGATGGACATCCAACAGCCACTGCTGCTAGAACCGTGTGTTAACTATAAGTTGACAAAGCCTTGCATACGCATCAACTCTCTTCTTTTTTAGGGGACGCGTCAACTTAGTAAGGCCACAAGTATGTGGCAGAGAACTTATAGCCCATTTGAGATTTGTAAGAATGTGCAGCCCATTTTTGAACTCTAATTGAATTTACTACAGCTCATTTACAGCATGTTAAAAGTACAACCCATTTCAACCAACCGTTCAAAACAGAATTCAATAAAAATTTCCCACATATTGATGGGATCCGAAATTTTTTTATCCTGAATTTTTTAGTCAGGTTAAATACAATTTCAATATAAATTTATATTACATAAAAATCCAACGAAACATTGCACGTGCAACAATTAATAAAATTAAAATTTTCAATATCCAAAAATAATATTTTATAAAGTAATTACGTGTTTGGTGCATTTTTTATAGTTACTACCCAGTATTTATAATTACATCCCATTTATTATTTCTTAAAGCCCATTTTCTTGTTAAGCCTAATGCATCCCTCCTAGGAAAGATTTGCAGCCCAGCTAGGCGGAGAATAACAATTTGACCTTGCCGGGGTATTCCTAAAAAAAGTATAGCTGGGCTAGCCATTTTCAGCTTAAAAAAATAATATCTGGGATGGATATCTGGCCTGGGCTAGACGGGCCACAACTCGCCCAGTTAATACCTGCAGCGATGTTTTCGTTGTTATTTGGATGAAAAAATGAATATCTGGGCTAAACATTGCTCAAGAAAAACTCTGCAGTGCTCACACCTCCAAAACACAAATACTGCTCGAGCTGCTTGGCCCCAGCTGTCGGCCGCTCCTTGTGCAATTCTCTCGTTTATTAAGTACATAGGTTGACAATGGTGTGGGAGCGTGATGTCAAGAAACTAGGAGGAACAAAAAAAATATAGTTTTATATAATAAGGAGGCACTTGCGTACGTGCGGCTATGGCCTTGGTGGGTGCCCACTGTCATCCTCTCCAAGTAAAGTCATCTCATCATCCTCATGTTCGTTGACCATGTTGACAACGCGAGACGGCGGCGCCACAGCGAGCGCAACAACTCCAAGGACGACGGAGAGGGCCTCGCGGGCCCTATGGATGGTCTGATACATAGGGCCACATGTCCGTGATGACATTGTCGTTCGCTTGTTGACCGGTGCTCGTTGAGGAGACGGAAGTTGCAGCACAGGTCCTCCTGCACTGGTAGCTCTTCTGCCATTAGGGCGTTGAAGTGCACTGCACTTGCTCTATCATGAACACGGCATGAACCAGCTTGGACAGTGGCGTCGGCTCCTGGTCGGAAGCTACGTCCATTGCCTGATTGTCGTTGCTCAGCTCGGCGAGCTCGCTGGCGAGCCAGCATGTCCGGCTGCTAGATGGACCTGCTGCCAAGCACGAGTCTGACTGCCCTAGCCCACCCAGACCGCCTCCCTCACCCATGCGCGCTTTGCACCCAAAACGGTCAGCGCCGCCTGCCCCGCTTCCCGGTGCAGGCGATTGCTCCGCCTTCAAACGACACAAGTGTCGTCCGTCGGTCCGTCTGCCGCCCACCTTAATGATACGTGGTTGCCAAGGCGGCTACTCCGGCGCCACACGTCCGTCCCTCCGCCACCCACCATTGCTATATAAACTGCTGCGCCGGCCATAGCCGCAGTCATCCTCATCCGTTCGCTTTCTCCTGTCCACACCACTACTG
Source organism: Triticum dicoccoides (assembly GCF_002162155.2). Classification (NCBI taxonomy): domain Eukaryota; kingdom Viridiplantae; phylum Streptophyta; class Magnoliopsida; order Poales; family Poaceae; genus Triticum; species Triticum dicoccoides. The sequence continues at coordinate 748,596,535 of NC_041385.1, read as the reverse complement.
CCCACCATGGCGCCCTCGCGCTCCAATGCTCTTCGAGACGGGCGAACGACGGACCACAAAGAGATGGCAGCCATTGCTGCCGACTGGCTGGCCGGTAGTCAGCCGGAGGACGACGACGTCCCAATGGAGAACATGGTAGTCGACGATCCGGTGCCAACCCCATCCTCCGTGCCATCCTCGCCGGTGCATTGCACCATGACCATCGGCGAGGCCCGTGCCCAATATATAGACACGGTGAGGCAGAAGCGTGAAGAGCAGTTCCGGGAGGCGCAGGATGGTGCCGCCTACAACCACCATCTCCTCCAGGAGCACCTGCAGGCGGAGGAGCAGATCGCCACGGGGCGGGCGGAGCAGGAGGCGCTGCACGACGCGAACTGCTCCGCCCATGAGGGCCGCCTCGAGCGCTGGCGGTACCGCATGCGGGTGGCGGAGGCTGCGACCGCCTACAAAGAGGGCGATGAATCGGGCGAGGCGCTGTTTGGTGAGACCGGGGACGAGGCAGAGGACAATGCCGGCTCTGACGAGTCCCCACTCTGCTGGCGTTGACGAGGCCCTACTCCATGGAGTCCCCGCGGCGCCAATAACGAGGAAGAATACACCGCCGGTTCCGCCGAGACCCCGCCCCACCAACAACGAGGCAGAGGACATCACCGGCTCAATCGAAGCCCCACCCTACCGGCAACAAGGGGGAGGATTTCCCCCGCTCCACCGAGGCGCCGCCCACCGGCAACGAGATAGAGGACATCGCCGGCTCCGTCGAGGCCCTGCCCCGTCGGCACCGACGCGGAGGCCCTACTCCGTCGAGGCCCCGCCCCGCTGCCAACGAGGCTGCGCCACACAGAAAACGAGGAAGAGTAGAACACGGTAGATCGCCACCGCTCGGGTCCAAGTAAGGCCATAGCTGCTACCCTCCGGTTGAAGCCAAGCTAGGCGGGTGGACCATTGACAGCCGATTAGCTTCTTGGCGGCGACGTGGAGTTGGAGAGCTATGTTGGAGAAGGACGCTGCTACTACTTAACTACTGGTGTAGTTGGCTGACTGACACGTGGGCCCAATAGGCATCTGGGCCATATGTCAGTTACGCAACTGCACCTGCAGTTAAGTCACTGAAGCTTCTGTTTGGCTCAGCCGGACACAGGTGGGTAGCTTCGGTTAATTAATTATACCTCCAGCGCACCCCTTTTTAGTTCACGAATGTATGAAATGTAATGAAATCCGGCATGTTTATTTAAAGACATTATAACGGTGCACTCTATGAGGCTTCTCACGCCCTCACCATTCTGAACCGCCCGATCCATCCCCTAGACATTTTTTGGCCGTTGGATCAACTTTTCGGTGAAAACACTTCCCACAACTGGGCTAGATATTCTGTGGGCCGCTATTCTTGGAACAAAATCTGCGTTCTCTAATTAACTGTGCCCTCTCGGTTGCGAGGTATGACAGAAAAATGGCTTGCAGGCCTAGCATCGGACAAAGCCCACCAAGCAAATCAGTAATCCGATCACACTTCGGCCAGGAGAAAAAAACGATCCAAAGAGAGATGACGATCGAACAGCAGATGGCCTTCCTGATCGGCTGGCCAAGGCGGAGCGATAATGCCAGAGAGGTGACACGAGAGTCACCAACCAAAGCGGATCTCCTCGCACACCTCCGCAACCAAAGCGGTAGAAACATGCGAAACAGCACGACAGACTTAGATCGATGTCTGATCTGCCGGTAGTGAAGGAAGCATTGAAGCATCAGTTCCTAGAAGCCTTCATAGTGGTTGATGTGCGCCACTCGCGGCGTTGATTAGTGGATGTATGTTATTGCTTTGGCAGCCTACACCTGTTGTAGTTCGTGTGCTTGTAAATATATACTTCGTGGCCTCATGCTCCCCCGTTGTTCCAGCAGCAGAACCAAGCAACTCCTCCACCACCCATGTGTCCTTCTCACTATGAGTTTTCGTTCATTATCTCGAGCTTCATCTTGTGCAGGTCCATCCATGTTGATTTGGCATCCTTCTGTCTTCTCCCCTATTTGAGATTTCTCTTCATGCACTTTCTGATAATCTCTTGAGAGAGTATTTCTATTAGGGCCTGCCAAGTGTTTGGTACTTGTTCGGCACGGTCGATTCTGATTTTTGGGACTTCACAGTTACAGAGAATAGATGAGACCATTTTATATCTAAAAATTATTGTCTTCCCCTCTGCCGCTTTCAATCTCTTCAGGTTCAGGTTGATTTTAAGTTTTGGTAGCAATTGGTGGATCGGTTAACAAGTACTACAACTACTATTTGCTATTACCATACACTTAGTTTTTTTCACTATATTGGTTACCTGATGAATCAAGCAGTTATTCAGGTTATGACTTATGAAAGAAAAATATGGATTGTGCTGGTGAACATAAAGCAGGCGGGAACTCTCTTATAAGTCTTACTACATTGACATTTAGACCTAAAATAGCTTCAAAACTGATTCAGGTACAGTCGAAAATTCTATGAAATGTCACCATGGGTGCGAATAGTTACAGCATCTACAATGCATACACTTATATGTATTTTTTTAAAGGGGAATTTAGCCTTATATGTATATGTGTTAGTCTTATATGTAAAATTTAGCCTCATATGGTGCGTTACGCCATCCTGTGTCCAGTATGTGACAGGTGATAGTTATTATCTTGTTTGATTAAATTCTAAATTTCTGATTGTATTGTCCATCTTGCTCATGATATTACCTGCTACCAGAATATTCTCTCATAACTGTGAGCTTTCCTTCTTGTATGTGGTGCAAGGTGATCAACTGCTGATCGGTAGCCACTTTGAACCTTATTTGTTTTGTGCAAGTCGACCCCTTTTCGATGATGACCTATTTTGGACAGGCTCTTCACGTATCATACGGAGCTTCTAGTTTGTGACTTCTTTAAAGTAGCATTCAGTCAGGTTGCTCTAAATGAAACATCTTATTACTACATATCCACATGGCTCCTTGTATGGTACATCTCAGTGCTATTTGATTCCCTACCTAATTAAATTCCTGTATTAGGAATCTTCATCCATGGATGTAATGCTACACTCAAGAATCGAGCAGATTTCTTTCTTTCTTTTTGCCGTTGAAGATGGATGTCCTGTGTATAAACCAGCGAGGATTTAATTGGTGTGTCATGCATAAAAGTTAAAGTTTGTCAAACTACATGTACATGTTTGTTTCCTGCTACTGATTTAATTGGTTGTTTCTTATAATAATACTAGATTGTTGTGTATGTTTTCATAACAAGCCAATCTGTATACTGACTACTTTCGAGAAGATTGACGCCATAAATCCAGCCAAAATCAATAAAACTCATGTGTCCTCTGCCCACAAATAGTTCTAACATAAATAGGTAACAAATTAGGATTGTGTACATTGCAAAAACTGCCTTGCAGTACATTTGTCAAATATCCATCAAGAGTTTATATTAAGGCACGGCCAGTAATTCCAACTGAATCAACTTCCAAGTCCACTTGACACAACACAAATCTCAGCTCTCATCTAATACCACATTACTTTCTTGCAAAAAACTTACTGTCCGATAACTAAGTAATGCCACGATCGAGTTTTTGCAAAGTTTTATTCATCATGTGTCCACGGCTCTGTATTTACAAGTATTATATTATTTAGTTGTCAAAATAGATGGGTGCGGCAACGCGTGCCATTGATGATCTAGTATGAAATCCGACCGTGTATGAATGAATTTATTTTGATTAGTTCGAATTCTTGTACCGTTGGCATTGGATGAACATGCAAAAGATACGTCCTAGCATTATTCCCAGGGTGATCACCTTGTTTGCAGCAGTTTCACATGTACTCCCTCCGGTCCTTTCTAGTCTGCATACAAGTTTTGTCTGCAGTCAAAGTATCTCTACTTTGAACAATCTTATAGAAAAAAGTATGCACTTTCACAATGTGCGAAGTAAAAAGGAACAAAAGGAGTACAATGAGTTTGAGCAGCTTTTTAGCGTTCCTGTACATTGCACTCAAACACACAGGCCTGGCTATTTATAGAGAACATTCAAAACAATCGATGATTATGCATCTCAGCGATTCACATGTCAGAGCCAATATTTACTTCACAACTGAAGAATAAAGAAAAAATTGATCGACGCTGCTGACAGCAAAGGGCGTCCCATTTGAAAATATCAAACGCATGTCTTCTTGCTAAAATCGATGAGCAACATTTGGCAAGGTTGTCCCATTCCAAAATATCAAATGCCTACGATTGTGGAATGGGCAGGGTTTGCCGTCAGTTCGGACATTGACATGGCACCTCGTGCTTAATAAACCAACTGTTCTTTTTGTGCAGTTCCACCAAAATCAACCAAATTCGCGCGTAGCTTGTATGATTTCATCCTTATATGTTGCAACGCCTTGAACTTATCAGCACCTCCTTTCTTGGGGTGGAAATGAATGATTTGATGTATTCATGAACATTTTGTTCAGTTCCCATTGAAATCAAGCTAAGCACCCCTGTTTGCACAAATACAAAAAAGTGATTAGTATAAAGCAAACTGTACTATGACAGTTTAAACAGGCACCTACATGGTCCATGTAGAGCACACTTATAGAAAAATGGAACTTGCCAGAAAGAATCCTAGAACAACATAGTACTCGCGCATCACAGCAAGAAAGTGGAGATTTGTCAGTCCTTCTAAGCTGAAGTTAGTTTGGTCTTGTGGGGAGTAATGTAACCATCCTTCAACTGCTCCTTTTGATGAAGTTAGTTTGGTCCATGGAAATTTGTTAGTCTTCAGAGCAGGATGATCCTGTTGTGCAAAGACAAGAGGACAACTAAATGCTAGCATCCCTGTTTGCTCGAAAAAAAGGAAAGGAAATATTTAAAACAACACGGATGAAGCACTTCTCAAGGACAATACCACCTTTTCATGACAGTATCTAAACAGTAGCACAACACCAATAGAGATGACAAAGCTCAGTCATATGGATGAAATCAGTGGGCGAGTACCAACCTTTGTCATGAGGCTTATTATGTAGAGCATACAGATGAAGCACTTCTCCGGAACCATCTGTTGCTATCTACTGTGGTGGCCATCTTACTATATACTCCTTGTCGGTGTCAAAACCGGCGGATCTCGGGTAGGGGGTCCCGAACTGTTCGTCTAAGGCGGATGGTAACAGGAGACAGGGGACACGATGTTTACCCAGGTTCGGGCCCTCTCTATGGAGGTAATACCCTACTTCCTGCTTGATTGATCTTGATGATATGAGTATTACAAGAATTGATCTACCACGAGATCGTAGAGGCTAAACTCTAGAAGCTAGCCTATGGTATGATTGTTGTATATCTATCGACTAGCCTGGCCTTGTTTATATAATGCACCAAAGGCCTAGGATAACAAGAGTCCTAGCCGAATACGCCGGTGGGGGAGGAGTCCTTGTCTTGATCGCCAAGTCTTGCGGAATCTTCCTTGTATGCGGCAGCTGACCGCACTGGCCCATGAGTATACGGCCATGGGGGTCCTCGGCCCAATCTAACAGATCGGGAGATGACGTGGTGAGTACCCCCTAGTCCAGGACACCGTCAGTAGCCCCCTGAACCGGTCTTCAAGTTAGGGACGCTCCTCGATTCTTCCGAACTGTTCTTCATCTTCAGTTTCCGGTCTTGAAAACTGGTTCAACAAATCTTCTCATCTCCGATCTTGAGGATCGCCGAAATGCATTCGATGAGTTTACACGTCGGGTATCCGAGGAGCCCCTTTAATTTTCCGGCCTTTATCAATGCCTTGTTATTTTTATGCCACACCTCGGGTTTGAAGTTGTTCCCGGGCGGCAGCGTCCTCTTGCATCTGAGCTCCAACGCCGGACTACATTCGAGGTATCTTTTGCAGCCGAGCACCAACGCCGGACCGCTTCCCAGCTCTAACGCCGGAATGTATCCGAGCTCCAACGCCGGACTATTTATCCAGGCTCCAACGCCGGACTGTATCCGAGCTCCAACGCCGGACTATGTATCCGAGCTCCAAGGCCGGACTATATCCGAGGTTTCGTAAATCACCTTGGTTCAAAGAATTTTGAAGGAGTTTAGCCAAGCTTAATGCCGGAAATGCCCTCTATGGAGCCAGCCACTAGCGCCTGAGCTTTATGCCGGACTGCTTCCGAGGTGGTGCACCACCCCGAATGTGGGGGGATTTTTGTCAATATTTTTGATTGGTGCAATTTATTCTCTGCCGAGATACATAGCTAGTAGCCCTCAAGGTGGGTAATGGTCTAAAACCCGAGATGCACATGAAGGATGACATAAGACCGCTGATCCCCGTAGCCACTGAGACTCAGGTTGATTTGCAAAATCGGTCTGAGGATCAAGTCCTAGCTCGACAGAATACTTCGGGACACAAAAAGCGGTGCGCTCAGTCCTCAAGACTCAGGTTGGGTGCGGCCGACCAACCTAAGGATCAAAATCTCCTCGGAAACTGTATTGCACTTAAAATTTTCTGCATAGAATAGGCAATGCAGTAGCCCCCAAGACACTGGTCGGGTGGCAACACCAGATCAGGGGATCGATGTGCCCCTTTAATATTTGTGAATAATAAGCCCGAAGCCCAGTAGCCCCCGAGCCTTAATGCGGGCACGGGTGGCCGAATTAAGGATTGATATCCATAGTAAAATCACAAATTATGTATAATGACTCTATGCATCCAAGGACTTTACGTCATTAATGCTCGGATCCGCATTGTACAAAACTTTGTTGACCGACCATCAGCTTCCACCTCCTCGGCCAATAGCCGAGGAGTGTTTGTCCTACTTTATAAAGCCTTTATGAGGGCAAAGATTTACAACAAACAAGGCAATCTGGCCATACGGTTTTATAAACAAAGGTACGCAGAGATATATGTGATAGTAATGTTTAACGGAAGAAATGTCTTCCAAAGAAAATAGTCCGGCTATCGGTTCCTTTCTTTGGGTTGTCATGCTAAGCATGATCATGAAACCTCAGCTCCAACGTAAGAGCAAAATATCAAAGATTTAGTTTTGGAGGCCAGTTAATAGCCCCCGGTAGTGTTCGGTGAAAGTCGAGGTCAAGCCATAAACACTTCTTCCATTGTTATGAATGGCCCATCGTTTAACACCGTCATCGGATCGCTGACCAGTTTACGCTTATTGTGACAGTCAGTTTTCGGCTTTCTCCACTGAGGTGCTTAACCATGTGAGCTGGAAGCACAATCGCAGTGGTTCTCCCTTTGCACACCTAGCCGAACAAAGCGGAACGTAGGAGGAAACAGCAGGAGCCGGGCAACCCAACTATTGACTGAAGACACAATTCGAAACCGGTGCATATATAGCAATATCCGAGAATGTTTTTGCCGAATCTCTAAAGGTGTCCGGCGTTGCACTGCGAGACTTGTGCTGAAAACACACAAATATTTTAAAAAGTGCCATAAGCTTGGAAAACCAAAAAAACGTCAGTAAAAACATGACGTCGAATGAGATCAAGTGATCAGTGCCAATCCGAAAATTGGCCTTAGCAAAAGAAGTGCTTCTGTCGTGCTTTAACATGATACATCCTATCTCAAGACTCCAAGCGGGTCAGCCTACGGCTTCAACCTCCTATCCCGAGGGCGGAGTACTTCTCATTAGGCCAGTTTAGCAAACTAAACTCTAGAGGCTTTGAGAGAGAAATTAGGCTCCCCGGCTAGTGACCACACGCTCGTGTCGAAAAAAGGAGTGATAGATAATAATAGAAAACTGCAACGACTAAGAAGAAGAACACTTATCATAAAATGGCTCATATAAATTTAAGAGCCCCCCAAGTGACTTGGGTAAAAGAATGATTGCATGTACCGAAGTACTTATATCATATCTATGTTCAACCAAACTTTAAACACATCTTAACTGACCGTCGGCTTCTCCCTCTTCGGTCAAGGACCGAAAAGTGTTATGTACTCCATCTGTCGAGAATATCGACGGTGTTTCCAATAACCAGGCAATCAGGCCATAAGGCTGTAACAGACAAAGCGCGCTCAGGGAACTTCTGATATATTACTGCGAAGTGTCAGAAGCATCTTCGAAGAAAATAGTACCCCCACCAATACCTTTCTTCGGTTCTCATTGTTATTATGAGACTTGTGCAATAGATTTTTTGTACTCATGAGTTCCGCTGTGTGCCGACCATCATTGAAAACTATAAGAGCACTAGCTTTCGGCTTCACCCAGTCTGAGGTCCGGCTCGGATGACCTGATCGTGACAATCGCATAGGTGCTCCCTTTACTCCCTAGCCGAACAATCGGGAACGTAGGTGTAAACACAGGAGCGAGGCAACCCAGCTTGCAAATCGCTTAAGTCAATATGGTGCATATTGTGGCGTAATACACGAACAAGGAACGAAGCCGTGCAATTATAATCATATGCAAGAGGAAAAGCTTCATGAAGGAAGCCCCCAAGTAAACGGGGTATTTGAATTTGCACGTCACAAACAAAGTTTGGACAAGGAAATTTTTACCAGCAACTTTTTTCCAAAAAAGTATAATGCTTGGTCGAGCCGAACACAAGTTAAAAATTTAGAACTTTGAGCATGAAGGCAACTTAGCTGGTTAATGTGTTCGGTATTGATGACGCCAAAGGATATTGTCCGGCTGGATCATTTTCCTGTGCACAAAAAATTGTACAAACCAGAGATAATAGTAATAATAATAAAAAAATCGTTGCATAACAAATAATTTATGCAAAGTGAGTAATAAAAGAAATATGGCCTGGCGCCGAAGTCAATGTCGATGCAGGGCGGCGGCGTGATGCGGTAAAGGCATGGCAAGGCCTGAATTCACGGGCCAGTTCGAGTTCCGGATGCGGCGTTCGCCGGACTATGTACGGAAACTGACCGGACCACCATGCGACCTCGTTAATGCAGCCACCATTTGATAGACCTGCGTACATATGATGGACAAACCAGAGTAATAACTCGTTGGGAAAAATGAACCCAAACAAGCAAAAAATATTAGGATTAATAGCACCTGGCTTATTTGTTGTAGCAATCCGAAGAAAGGTGATTCCCAAAATTGGGGACTCGATCCGCACACCTATCGCCTGATTGGCGATAAAGCAACGGCATGGCGATGCTGGCAAAGGTTTGCTCGCCGAGGCAAAGTCCTCGGTCCAGCTAACGTGACGGATGTGGTCGGCCAGCGACGCCGAAGTCTCTGGAGTAGGTTGATGAAGAGATGATGAAGCCCCCGGTCCAGCTAACATGATGAAGCCTCGGTGTCAGCCGATGAGTCAAAGTAGGTCGGCGTGATGGACACCAGCTTGAAAAAGCAACAGTGCGGCCCTGCCGATGCAGGTCGTGACGTGGTCGATGCCGGCTCGATGAAGTGACCGTGTGGCGATGCAGGTGTGCCCGCTCCGTGTAATCCGTGGGGCGATGATGTTGGTGATTATTTATCCTTCGCGATGCCGGACTCTTGTTCGGCTTGCCGAGATGATAATCCGAAGAAGTTGAGCGCGGCTCAACAAAGTGACGACGTGTCCAGCGATGGTCGGCAGCCGTGGAGTAATATTGTCGGACTGGTTTGACACAAGCATGACGTTTGAAGATCATGTTCAATAGATTTTAAGGCTAGTGGGATGTGTTCGGGAACAAAACACGATACCCCATACAAAACTTCCTTCAAAAAGGATGTCCGAATTCCGGTTCATAAAAAAGACGAACTCGGGTCGGATTCGTTTTCGTGCAGAAAATAGATCCGAAAAGTGATGCACTAATCGGAAGGTTACCGGAGTTTGGACGGTCGGATCGAGCTAAAATTTTGGGGGGTGGTCGATACAGGAATTCTGCAGCTGATCAATGGTTGGATGTTCCAAAGGACGTCCGAGCTAGAAGCTCGACACCACGCCCTAAACTCGTCCAGATTCTCGTCCAGATTTGACAGGGCTCCAGTATATCATAGATCGTCGGAGATTCCTCCATCGGAACTCGACGAAATTTAGCATGGCTGTTGTAGACGTAATTCCGCACTATTCCACCAAAGCAATCATCAAACCGATGCTCGAGGAGGCGGTGACGGTGAATACAAGTTCGCTGTCCAGAAAAACAGCATGGTCGCCCGAGGGCAATGTTAACGTTGAGCCCCCGGGCTTCCTGGATGATTCCTCCATGATCTTGATAGAGATCGAAGCTGATGTTTGATGAAGGCCCTCATCCGAACATGACAATCGGAGATAGGGCGCAGTCCTTGGTCGAACCAAGGTGACCATTTGAGCTGGTGACGTAGATGCCGAAGTCGCAGTTGATCTGCAGGCGAGCCATCGACCTTTTGCCGAACACACAGCGGAACTCTCAATGAAAGCACCAATGTCGGTGTCAAAACCAGCGGATCTCGGGTAGGGGGTCCCGAACTGTGTGTCTAAGGCGGATGGTAATAGGAGACAACCGAATACACCGGTGGGGGAGGAGTCCTTGTCTTGATCGCGAAGTCTTGCGGAATCTTCCTTGTATGAGGCAGCTGACCGGACTGGCCCATGAGTATACGGCCATGGGGGTCCTCGGCCCAATCTAACAGATTGGGAGATGACGTGGTGAGTACCCCCTAGTACAGGACACCGTCACTCCTCAATTAGTTTAATGTTTCCAACATCTTCTTGTGCAGTTCCACTAAAATATATGGTATCTTCAAAGAAGATCCCTGTTTGCACAAGTAGAGATAATTACATATTAGATTAAGAGTGGCATCAAATTAGTGGTAAAACAATTGCTCGTTCCAGCCATAGCAATAAATTAAGATGCAAAACTATATCATTACTTGTGTCATCACAGTTCCAGTGCTTCATTACAGCATTGGGAGTTGATTTTTGTTTTTCTTCTGCTTGTTCTTCCCCTTCATAACTTGGTTCAATAACAGACAAGCTTCGCCTTCAATGTAAGATTTGGCATGTCAATTAGGGTGCACAAGTATAGCACTAAACAATGACATTAACTTTCTGATGAAAGTGGCAAAATACAGGCCAACAGTTGTGAAATACCCTTATCTTACCTCAATGGGATATTACGGTGCACATACAGATTGGAAATCTTGTCTCCATTTGTGCAGTTTACTAAAATCAAGCAACATTACCGTACAAGTAGCACAACATATGAAAGCACACTTTAGAATCATGTGAAAGAAGGCTAGTACTGACCTCTCATGACGCGGAATTCAAACAACTCACAAGAAGAAGATCTGAAGCAAATCTGCGAACACGTATAGGAAGTAAGATCTCCTCTTGTGCAGTTCCACTAAGATCAAGCAATCAAGCAACATTGTAGGTGTGACATTTTGGTTTAACTGCACAAAAAACTTCTAAAACAAAAGTGTTTTGTGCAGTGAAACAAAAGTTCACAATGGCAACGAGGTGAAGTAGATAACCCTGTTTACACAGAGGTGCAAAGGAAACAACTAGTGGTCAATAATTGTGGATGACACAGAAGCCAACAAAAAGAAGCATCTACCTTATCTAAATGGGAAGGAAAGCAAGACAGTAGAATTTCTCAAACGGTGGCATTGATTAATATTAACAGAGAGATTGTATTAACAATCAAATTCGTTAAGCATGTAATTTGCTTTTAACTGTGGCATTGCATCAATTTTCTAGTGGCATTATTAGAGGGTGTTTGTTTACAGTGACATTTTGGTGTAGGGACTAAAAAACTCCGTGTCAGTCCCATCTAAACCAAACAGGAGGGACTTTTCGGGACTAAAAGTGGGCATTTGGGACTAAAGAAAGAAGACCCAGAGGAAGAGTCTTTTGGGACTTTTTCCAATAGTTGCCCCTACCACACATCGCACCTTGTCTCTATTAGTTCATTAGTAGGGGTAACATCGTATTTTAGCATCTCATTTAATAACCTCTAGTCCATGTTTAGTCCCTGGAACCGAGCAGGTAGGGACTATGGAGTTTTTAACCAAATAGGGCCTTAGATTAACAACAACTAAAGAGTTGCACGGGACAGTGGACGCACCAGCACCATGTGCATCTACCGATGTACTGGGGTGATGCACAGTCTGCTGCAACAAAGAACAAACAACCAAGGAGCATATTTGTCTTGGTCCCTGTTTTGTTATGTTTAGACACCTTTCCCTATGTGAGCACAGCAAATCTAGTCATTCTCAAACTCTATAGCCTTGTCCCCCCAAAACAAAAGATCAGTTTGTTACAGATGTGCGTACTGCGTTTGTCATTGTTTTCCCTTTTCGACCAACATAGGTGATGGATAGCCAGTCTATACTAGTACTTTCCGCCCTTCCTTTCCTCTTTGAACCACGTCCTAGATTTATGCTATACAACTTTCCCCACTACTTTCCCCCATTCCTTTCCTCTTTGAACCACGTCTTAGATTCATGCCATACAACTTTCCCACTACTTTCCCCCTCCCTTTCCTATTTGAACCACGTCCTAGAATCATGCTATACAACTTTTCCCATTACTTTCCCCCATTCCTTTTGTCTTTGAACCATGTCCTAGATTCATGGTATATAACTTTCCCCACTACTTAAAGTCTTCCTCCTTTAAGATCATATGGCGCCCCCTCCCACCCCCACCCCCTCCACGGCGATCTCCACCACCTCTGGCGATCTCCACCCCTAGCCACCAAATTATAGTTTCTCTCCATTAGATCTCTCCGGTGTCTTGAGATCTACTCGTTCATACCCATCTTTCATGAGTTCCAATAATGGTTCCACCCTTGGCTTGGACTTCTCCAAGGGTTTGGTTTTTGCTGAGAAGGTTTTTCAATCTACGGGCTTTTCGGTGCATCCCATGGAGGACTCGGAGATCTTTACCATCGTGGTTTCGTTTGGACGTCATTCCTTCCGTTTGAATGAAGATTCGGTGGCGGCAGCTCTTGAGGCAGCAATTGGCGGCTCGGGTATTGATCTTATGGTTTTCTTGATCAAGGATAAGGTATTTGGCTTTCAGGTATCTTGCAAGGCTGTTGCCATGATCATTATTAGTCTTCGATCTTTTGCTTGTGATCATTTCAAATGTTACTTTCATCTTTGGAGTAACGGGGGCCCGAATTGGAGTCGTGAGTTTAGGATCTGGAATTTGGAACGTGATGCTGAGTGGACCCTCGTTAGTCCTTCTAAGCGGCGTGCAGCTCTTGGGGTTCTAGCCATGCATTCTAGGCCATCAAAATCTTCATTCAAATCCTCAAATTCTGTTGGCAAGAAATTGTCATTTGCGGTCTTTCAAAATTATAATGCTTGTCGAGGTTATCGGTATCCGGCTACGGAAAATTGTATTCAAACTACTGAAGACGCTGGTTATTCTATCCCGCCACATGAGAGAGTTGTCATCCATCCCGCGCCGCCGGTGAGCCTCCGATGGACATCGACGAGGCCGTCTATCTCGTTTGGTACGGTTCAAGATCTCCTGCCGTTATCTGATCGCTCGCCATCTATCTCGGGCGGGAATTCGAGTACTTTGAATGTGGACGTGCCAACATGTGCCACGGACCATGGGCTGCTCTCCGTTGGGTCTGACAGGGCTGGCCCGGCTTCTTCTGCGGATATTTTGGAGATTCCTTCTTCTCAGCAAGCCAGTGATGATTTTGAGGATTTAATTTCTAATATGGTTGATGAGGTTCTCACGTGTCAAAAGTGTTTGAGGAAGGGACACTTTGCGGACTCTTGCACGTCCAAGTTGTGGTGCATCTCATGCCTTAAGTCGGGTCACATCAGGAAGGATTGCAACAAATTTGCACAGGTTTTGGGGCTTGTTTGGCAACCCAAATCCACTAATGCTACGACTTCCGAGGCGCGCTGCGAGAATATCTCTCTGACAATGCTTTTACCAAAGTTGGACCTCCCTTCCACTTCCGCATTAACTCCCTCGTCCAGTTCCATCAGCCCTGGCCCCAAGACTCGCTCTGTCTCGCCGCCTGAAACCCCTCCTCCGCCGTTGCACTCGCCGTCGTTCGAGGCCGAGCCCCCGATTCCGATGGCGAACTTTCATCTGGATCCTCAGCTTTACGTCCCCGTGGGCCAGCATGTCATCCACGGTGGTGAAGATCGCCTTCCAAGAACCTTCGTTTCGCCGCATACCCCAATTGTGCGCCGCCATGAGGAGTTTATGCTTGTTGAGGTAATGCCTATCCCCCAGCCAGATGAGATAGGTGCTGGTAGAGAGGCTGTAGTTAAGTGGTTGCATGAGCATGGAGTTTTAGTCAGATCGGCTCAGCCATGGATTCGCTCTGTGGGGCTTTTTGAACTTCGTGATGCTACTATACGTTTCCATCTGCTGCAGCTCCCACCGCAGCCACTGGGCAATGATCGCTTTGTGCGCTTTATGAAGCATGATGAGGGAGAAAATTTCCGTGGCATTCAGGGTTTCCGTCAGGGCCTTCTCATGTTCCTGGGCATTCCTTTGGATCTTCGCAATACAGAGTGTATCTGGGCTGCTGTCAACACTTTTGGCAAGTTTCATCATTGGGTTAGCGAGGATCCTTACTTGGTCAGGTCTCTGGTGTTTGCTTCCTTCCCTGAAGACATTCTAGTGCCACGTGATGTGGTGTTTATGGATTTTGCACCCTATGGAGGTGCAAGAGTTTCCTGGACTGCTCCTCTATATATCTTGGGGGCAAACTTTGCCGAGCAGATGCCTCAAGATGAGGATTGGATGCCCATCAATGGCAATCCGCACCCGGTGCCCGGTGTTCCATTCCCTGAGATGCCCCCTTTCAACTTACCTGCTTTTCCTGCCTTGGGATGGAATGCAGTGCCACCAGCACCTGTGGTCAATGAGATAGCTGATGATAACTGGGGGAACTGGGATGACAATGTAGCCCCTGATCCTGTGCAGGACCAGGAGTCCATGGTGGTAGATTTATCTGCACAGCCAAGCTCTGCTGCTAATGCCCATGTGCCACCTGTTGTAGTTCTTGATGATGAGCAGCCGGAGGCCCCTGTTACTCCTCCATTCAATGAGGAGTTTGCTCCTGATCATTGGGCCATTGTGGTCTATCAGCCTCCTGTGATTAGGGAGGAATTGGTTATGCCTGCTGTGCCCTATGGGCCTCCTCTACCTCCTGACATGATTTGGAGAAGATCTTTTGAAAGTCTGCTACAAGCTCCTGTAGTGTTCTCTGTCCCCAAGCCAGTTCCAATGCAGCCTCTGTCGCCTATTGTTCTGTCTAAGCGAAGCTGGGATTTCGCTTTCTCTGATCTCGATCTGCCTCGTCTCACTTGGAAGGACCAGGAAGTGGCCAGGCCGGTCGCTAGAGCTTTGTTTGTTGACTCTGCACCTGATCAGGTGGTTCCTCCTGTGCCTGTGGTGACTGCGAGAAGGCCACGACAACCATTGGCGCCAACACCAATTGTTGATACGGCCGTCAGACGTTGCACTAGGAGTTCTGTCAAGCGGGATGGTTTCAAGCCCGTTTTCCATGAGCTTGCTGTACAGCCCAAGAAGAGGAAGCCCAGAGCGAAGCCCTTCACGGCCCATGAGTCTGAAGAGCAGGCTTCTGAAGAAATCCCCCTGGCGACTCCGATTGCGCGGCTTCAGGAAATAGGGAGAGAGTTGGAAATTGATGCCACTCTCCTCTTTGTGGATGCACTTATGGTGGACCCACATGCTTCTGCCTCCGTCGATCCTGATGTTTAGCCTGCTCCTGGACGTTTGGGTGTGGCAGGCCCCTAAGATTGCCGCTTTTATGCTTTATGTATGTCAGTTATGTCATGAACTTTCTTATGTCTGTGTGGTGGGTCAGACTTTGTTCTGTTATTTTGGACATGTGACATTGTGTGTCATATGGGTTATGCTCCCCAGTATATGTTTTAATGAGTACCTCATGTAGAAACTGGAATGTGCTGTACTGGAATGTTAGAGGTTTGAACTCTGAAGCTAGGCAGCGAGCTGTCAGACAAAAAATTGAGGAATGTCAATGCTCTATAGCTTGCTTGCAAGAAACTAAATGCTCATCTTTCGATTCCAGATCAATCAAAAGTTTCTGCCCTAAGAGATTTGACTCTTTTGCTTGCTCCCCTTCAATAGGGGCTTCTGGTGGTATTCTTGTGGTTTGGAATTCAAATGTTTTTATTGGAAATCTAATTGAAGTTCAGCAATTTGCTGTTGTGATTAAGTTTACCTCCAGGAAGAATAATGAAAGTTGGACCTTGGTTGTTGTATATGGTCCTTGTCAGGGGGAAGCAACGGACAACTTTATAAACTGGCTATATAATCTTTGTATCCCTATTGATGAGCACTGGTTATTGCTTGGTGACTTCAATTTCCTTAGGTCAGTGGACAATAGAAACTTACCTGGTGGGGACATAAACGATATGTTCATCTTCAATGAGGTTATTGGACATTTGGGACTTCTTGAACTGCCAATTAAAGGTAGATCATACACTTGGTCCAATATGTAGGACATCCCTCTTCTGGAGCAGTTAGACTGGTTCTTCACCTCAGTAGATTGGATCACTGACTATCCAATGACTGAAGTGTTGCCTCTGGCCAGGACTGCCTCTGACCATATCCCTTGTTTAGTATCAATCAAGACAACCATACCTAAATCAAATCTCTTTAGATTTGAAAACTATTGGTTGGAACTATAGGGCTTTATGGAGTGTGTGGAATCATCTTGGCTAACCCCATCTAGGAAGACTCACATTACTGCTAAGATTGCTGACAAGTTTAAGCATCTAAGAATGTGCCTTAAGAGATGGCAAATGAATGTTTCCAAGTTAAAATTTTTGATTAGCAAGTGTAATCATGTGGTCTTCCTTTTAGATGAGCTGGAGGAATGGAGGCCCTTGTTTAGACAGGAGTTCAATTTCAGGAAAATTGTGAAGGTCCATTTGGAAAAGCTTTTGCACCTGCACTGCATGTACTGGAAAAAGAGATGCACTATCAGGTAAATTAATGTTGGGGGTGAGAACACCAAGTTTTTTCATGCCATGGCCACTGAGAGGCACAGGAGAAAATCAATTGCTAGTCTTAGATTACCTGATGGCTCTGTGGTCTCTGAACATGATCAAATGGCTAGAATTATTTGGAGCTGCTTCAAGAATAGAATGGGCACTTCTAGAGGGATTGCAATGGGTTTTGATTTAGCATCTCTAATAATTCCAATGGATGGCCTGGATATGCTTACTAAGCCTTTTGAAAAAGAGGAAATGGATGAGGTGGTCAAGCACATGCCTGTGGATAAAGCACCTGGACCTGATGGTTTTAATGGTCTATTCTTCAAGAGGTGCTGGCACATCATATCAGCTGATTTCTACGATCTGGCTCATGCTTTTCATGAGGGGACTGCAGTGCTGGACAACATTAATAGTTCTTTCATTACTCTGATACCCAAGAAACTATCACCGGAGGAAGTGGGGGATTATAGGCCTATTTCTCTAACAAGCATGGGTCTGAAGTTCCTTTCTAAGATGGCTGCCAATAGGTTTCAGAGGATAATTATGAAATGCATTCATAAGAATCAGTATGGTTTCATTAAGAGCAGAACAATTCAGGACTGCATTGGTTGGACCTTTGAGTATCTACATCAATGCCAGCAGTCAAAGAGGACAATTGTGATCCTCAAATTGGACTTTGAGAAGTCTTTTGACTCTGTTGAGCATGAAGCTATCTTCCAAATCCTAAGGCACAAAGGTTTTAATGAAAAGTGGATACTATGGATGAAATAGTTACTTGCCACTGGTACTTCTTCTGTCCTTTTGAATGGTGTGCCTGGGAGGAAGTTTGTTTGCAGAAAAGGAGTTAGACAGGGGGACCCTGTTTCTCTTCTTCTCTTTGTGATAGCTGCTGATCTTCTGCAAACAGTGATCAATGATATGTTCAACAAGGGGATCCTAAAGCTACCTATTCCCTGCCATGACCAAGACTACCCTATCATTCAATATGCCGATGATACTCTGATCATCCTCGCTGCTGACAGGCAACATCTTCTAGCACTGAAGGATATGCTGTTGATGTTCTCTTAGTCCACAGGTCTTGATGTCAACTACCATAAATCTTTTATCATTCCTATAAATGTTGAAAATGCAGTCATGACTGAGCTTGCTTCTGCTTTTGGATGCCAAATTGGAAAGATGCCTTTTACTTACCTTGGTCTACCTGTGGGTACTACAAGGCCAAAGATGGTGGACTTTATGCCTCTTGTGGATTGTATGGAGAGGAGAATGACTGCCAGCTCCTCCTTCCTTAATCAAGGTGAGAGGCCGCAGTTCTTAAATTCTGCCTTGTCTTCCATGCCAATCTTCTTTATGGGCAGCCTGGCTGTTCGTGCTGGAATCCTCAAGCAGTTGGAAAGAATTCAAAGGCAATGTCTGTGGAGAAAAAATAGGGAGGAGCCTGCTCCATCTCTTGCTGCTTGGGATTTGATTTGTAGACCAAAAAACAAGGGTGGTCTTGGTATTTTGAACCTGGGTGTTCAAAATGTGGCTTTGCTTCTCAAGCATGCTAGTAACTTTCTCAACAGGAAAGACCTACCTTGGGTGTCCTTAATTTGGGACTCATATTATCATGATGGCATGCCGCAGGGAACAACTTTTTGTGGCTCTTTTTGGTGGAAGGATATTGGTAAGGTCTTGCAGAATTTTAGGGACTGCTCCTGGGTGCAGGTCAATGCTGGGGACACTGCTCTCTTTTGGTCTGATAACTGGAATCTTGGCAATGAAGTTTCTAGCTTATAGTCTAGATTCCCAAGATTATTCTCTTTTGCCAAGGATCCATGGATTTCTGTTAAGGCCATCTTCAATTCAATAGACTTGTACCAACACTTTCACCTACCTTTGTCTGCTCAAGCCTTTGATGAACTAAACTTGATAAGAAATATGTTGGTCTCCCATACAAGAGATGACACTTGTAAGGATCTATAGTTCTGGCAGGGCTCTTCAAAGGTTTACAAACCTAAGCTGTTTTATGGTCATGTTTTTCAGAAGGAAACATTCAACCACTTGCTGTGCTGGATCTGGAAATCCTCTTGCACTATCAAGATCAAGGTTTTTGCATGGATGCTCATCATGGATAGACTCAACACTAAAGATATGGTTGATAGAAGGCACTGGCACATGGATGATGGTGCTACTTGTAGGCTATGCCCCCTCCAAGTGAGAGAAACCAGAGACCATCTCTTCTTCAACTGCAATTTCAGTGTCAGAGTTTGGAATTATTTGCAGATTGATTGGTCGGCTGGAACTTCAATGTCTGACCTAATGATCCAGGCAAGGAGAAGTTTTGATAAGCCCTTTTTCAATGAAGTAGTATTTATTGCCTGCTGGAACATCTGGATCATCAGAAATGCCAAAGTGTTCAGAGGTGAGAGGGCAAGTTTCAACAAATGGAGAGGAGCTTTCAGGCATGATATTACTCTGATGCAGCATCGAATCAAATCTGGATACAAGGATGAGTTACTCAAGTGGATTTCTTTCTTGCCACCTTAAGTTTTAGCCTTTTCTTTATTTTTATTTTGTTTTTCTCCTCTCCTTTCGGTTACCTCTTGTAATCTGGTTGTTGTAACTTTTGTCTGGCTCTAATAAAGTTTTGATATGCTGTGGGGGTTTTCCTCACAGTCCACAGTCAAAAAAAAACTTTCCCCACTACTTTCCTATTTGATCCAACACCTAGATTCGAGTGCAGAAGCGGAAAAAGCCCACATGCAGGTAGAGCAATGCATGTGGAATAAGTAAATTATACCTTAAGGTTCTTGGGGTGTGGTTCGGTGGGTGACCGGAGGCCGTTCGTCCCACACTATGTACATCGGCAAAGAAGAAGGGGTCGGAGGCCCTCCCGCGCCGCCACTGGGTGAAAATGAACAACTGCGCCGGTAGTGGATTCCCTCCCTCACCGACAGTGATAGTGTTAAGCCTCCTTCCCTTCTCGGCAGACAGATCATGTCGGCTCTTTGACTAGTAGTGAGGGGAGAGAGAGAGGCCAGCGAAGTCTTGTTTAGATCTGGAGAGAGTGAGAGAGTGTGAAGAGGGCAACTACAAGCGATGAGGCTCCAGCGTGTATAAATATACTGGAGAGAGAGCAAGATTGTATAGCTCTGTATCCATCCATTTTGACCAGTCAAAGAATCCTCCTGGCACGAATTATGCTCAAGTGTAGTTATCGAACCCGAGACCTCAAGTTTTATGAGCGAACAGGCTAACCAGCTACACAACCCTCCCATTATGTTCAACGAGAGGAAAATAACCTTTTATACATTCTTGCACTCGTGTGACAAGCATGACATGTTTTTTTGTGTGGGGGTCATTGGGATTTAAATCATAATCGTGTCATGTGGCTTTGGTGGTAAGACTATCCACAGTGGTGCAGAAATAATGCAGCCTTAGTCACCTTACCTCTCTCCACATAGTGCGTTGGGTCCCACCAGTCAGAGGGTGAAGCAAACAAATTAATAAGAAAAATTAAAAGCGCTAGCGGTGTATCTTACCTCACACATCTCGCTACTGCTCGGGAACACTGTCCAATTGATCCCTTTGTTCGCTCATGTACTATTTTAAGTGAATCCTTATTATAACATGCCCACAATTTTAGGCACTTGTATTCAACCTAAGTCAGTGTGCCACCTTATCTCGTACTACTCCCTCCATCTAGGTGTAATATGTCACGTTAGAAGGTGCAGCGGGACCAAGGTGCAAGCAGATTGGAGGAGAAGGAGAAACTTGACCGGTCATTCCTCCAATCAAAGCCCTGATTTTTTGTCTCTAAACGCAACAATTAATCGAAACAACTAAGAGATGTCGTTTTATCTACCATGCAGGGCCACGTATTAACTCTCATGCAAGCCGACTTTGATTTCTTGACTGATCAATGCGTAGTTGCGCTCCATGCATTGGGTTTCCGGGGGAGATAACAAGGCAGAGTAAGGAGCGTTTGGTTACATTACTTAGGCTGGTCATAGTGGTGAGTAACTTGGAATAGTAACATGCATATGTTACTAGTCTATGCTACTACTACGCAAAGTTTGCAGTCGGAAGCGAGCCGATCTGGCTCTCCTGAGCTAGCAACGTTTTTCTAGCCTACCCAAGCTAGCTGGCCCACAAAAGCTAACATATTTTAACAGTTCCAAACGCCTAACCTTGCCCGGCTATGCTATAAGTTGTTCTTGCTAAGGATCCAATCGCTCCCTAAGTAACAATGCTCGCTAGCAACGAGGCCAGGAGGGGATTGAGATGCGAAGTTAATGGACGACGCCTAAACATTTTGGGAATATCTGATTTCCGTAAGATGACTTAACACCTAGACGGAGGGAGTACTACTCCTCAGTCCAGGTTTGATGGAATATGCGTCACGTCTTCTCTTCTTGTACGTGCTCCATTTGTAGTTCACTTCCTATGGCTTCGCACTCGCACGATTTTCCTATTCTATGAACCTGTGTGTGCGTGTGCGTGTGTGTGTGTGTGTTTAACAGCATGTGTGTTAGAGAGAGCGACAGATCGACCTACTCCTACAGAGAGATGGTGTGTAGTGTACAATTTTAGCCACAAGAGTCGATGCATCCTCTCGTTTCTGGGTGTCCGATAGGGGCAGGCGGACAGCTACCACGCCCACTCCTGACCAGCTTGGCCCACCCAAAGCCCCTCCATCGCCCACGCATGCTTCCCGCCCAAAATGGTCAGCGCCGCTCCAAAGAATCGGTGCCGCATTCATGCCCGGGAAGAGCAGATGCGACCTCTCACTGGCGCCTGCTTTGAAGGGAGAAGCGGATTCAAGAGTGATGGTTGCTTCATCCGTCCAACTTACTACTGGGTCTATGTGATTTGACGGCTCATTGGTCATTATTACTGAGGTGGTAGGACTATTGGATGTACCACGCTTTCGGCGAAAGGAGGTACTACTAGATTACAATTTTCTCCATTCTTACAGTCGAGGAGTGCAAGAGCTGTGAAAACACGCAGGCTCAGTGATTACATAGTCCACCTCACACTATCATCATATTTTCTGGACACGTGCGGCACCTAACTCTTTAGATAGTACTCCCTCCATTCCTAAATATAAGTCTTTGTAGAGATTCCTCTAGGTGGACTACATACGGAACAAAATGAATGAATCTACACTTAAAATGCATCTATATACATCTGTATGTGGTTCATGGTGAAATCTCTACAAAGACTTATATTTAGGAACGGAGGAAGTACTAGTATAGTACGTACTGTAATTTATCAGCAAGATAGTACAATGCTATGAAGCTTCCAACTTCTGTTACATGTATCTTGCATCCAAGGTTGCCCGTTGCAACATTTCATCAAATACAGGAGACTAACATGCATGCTATTGCATCTCAATGATTGATAGATCATAGAAAATATGTACTCCCTCCGTTCCAAAATAAGTGTCTCAACTTTATGAAAACTTTAGTACAAACTTATACTACTACTAAAGTCGACACTTATTTTGGAACAGAGGAAGCTAAAGAAAAAAATGATCCATGATGTCCCTAGCCCTTGAACCGTAAACCCTAACCAGGGTTTAATTTGCTTGCAACGTTCGAGCTTCCCAAGAACTAAAGTTTGCAACCTTTTGACCATCGGATCATTTTGTGCAGTTTCACCAAAATCAAGATGAGCATCCATGTGGCAAAGAAATTGAAGAAGCGTGATTAGAATAAGATTACTGGGACTAGTTGATGAGACATAAACTCATCAGACATATAGTACATAGAAGCCAGTAGAGGTATGTGCGGGGCAAAGAAGTAGAGAAATATCCACATGGAGTTATGTGGGCAGCTAGAGCAGTGGTGCAAGCCGGCTGTAAAGGGAGTTGTACCTGAGGGATGTTGGGACGTAGCTCAACCTTGAGGAGGGCGGCGGGAGGCGGCAACTTCCCATGTTGCGGCAGTGAGCAAGGGATGAAGGCAAGCTCACCGACTTTGTGAGAGAGAACAGTGGGGACCCCTGATAGGGTCGTGCCGACAGTGGGTTTTCACTGTCGGTGACGGCGACCGCATCTACACTAAGCATCCACCCCTTCCCCCGGCGGACGTGATCTGCCGGGATGTTAGAGATGTGGCCACAGTCGTTTTGTGCGAGAGAGTGTGAAGAGAGCAAGCCCAGCAAGCAACTGTGTAGGCCGGCCCGTCCTGACTATGTATATAGTGGAGCTGTTTCCTTTTCTCTCCATATGAACCTATTATATTGCGTATGTGCCACTAAAGGAAAAAAACTTTATTTATAAATGACGCGACACCAACTACTCGTTCTCCTATAAACCTTGAGCTTGGCATCTCCAAAATATTAACCTTGCGATTGGCTCTTCGCCTCTTCGGGAAGTCGAGCAATAATGGTACTGCAGTATATATCGTTCTGGCTATATGAGACCGAATGAATTGCTGCACGTCCACCATGTGGGCAAGGGTCGAGGGGCGAGGGAGAGTGCGTACTATTAGGCTGGCCATAATGGGGGTAACATAAGTAGTATATCATGCACTTGGGACTCGCAAACCTGCTTATGTGGCAGACAATTAAAAAAAAGATGGTTATAGACACATAGGTAGATACCGTAACATAGTAAATGCGATACTACTATGTGTCATGCATGGCAATAAATGAGACCACCTATGATACTAATCTATGATAGTATGCACTATAGAGGTAGTAACATAGACTAGTGACATATGCATGTTACTAGTCTAAGTTACTCCCCACTATGACCAGCCTTACATCCGTTTCAGGGGGTGTTTGTTTCTAGGGACTTTTTAGTGTAGCGACTAGAAAAAGTCCCTCTTAGAGACTTTTTAACCAAACAGGAGGGACTACTAGGGACTAAAACTTGCTTTTTGGGACTTAATGAAGAAGACTCTCATGGAGAGTCTTTTTTGGGACTTATCCAACAATGCCCCTCCCTGCACTCATTACCCCACCGCCCCATGGTGTTGTTTGGTTGTTATTTTTCTCTATACTAGGGGTAACATGGTCATTCAATAACCTGTAGGGAGGGACTAGGGACTTTTTAGTCCCTGAAAACAAATAGGGAGGGACTTTTTAAGGAGTAGGGACTTTTTAGTTGGGACTAGAAAAGGTCCTAGGACTTATGAACCAAACAGGGCCTCAATATGGACTACATACGGAGCAAAATGAGTAAATCTAAATTCTAAAATACGTCTATATACATCAATGTTTGGAGTATGTACTAGTAGTTCATATTGAAATCTACTAAAGGACATATATATATTCAAAACAATATGATAATCTCTCTAACCAAAGTAGTAGGGACGAGGAGTAAACGGAGGGAGTAGTAAAATTTTCTCCTCGTCCTGCGAGCCACCGCGCACGTGGGCGAGGGAGCGGGCATAAGGCATACAATACTACTACTACTACTACTACTACTAAGCAAGCTTCACCTCATCCTGCAAGCCACCGCGCCCGTGGGCGGGGGAGACGGCATACTAAGCAAGCTTCTACTCGTTCTGCGAGTTGACGAGACACATCAAAAGTACTCCAGTGTATAGAGCCTTGCCTCTAAGGTAGGTCCGAGATGGTTTGCCTCTTTTTTAACATAATGCGTCAAGTTGCAATTTGTTTGTTCACCCGTGGTAGACGATCCTCCCTCCACCAAGTGGACAACCAGTACACGTGTCAAATTACCACATGGGCTGCCTTTTCATACAGAAATGAGCTCCAACATGTACCCGCGCGGGTGTGGTTGGGAAAGAGACGGGAGTACGTGCGCCGTGCGTGCTCCTCTTCTCTTCGTGCACATCCCCCACCTACATGGGTGTGTGTGAGAGATACAAACCTAGACAGATGGCGTGTGCGTTCGTGAGTGTTTTTGGGGGGGGGGGTTGATTTCGTGAATGTATTTGTGGGAATATGTATCGATAACATCTCAAACAAAATTTTGCATGCAACGTGTGTGAAATGGAGGCCTATCCATATCATATATAGAGGGCCGAGTGTCGGCGTTCTGGGAACGGGGTCCCCAGACTTGCCTGCCTGCGGCCCGCAACGTGGCTCAAGCAGTGGCCCAGTATGGCCCGTCTTCATCAACCCAAGTTCAAGACCCTCGCGAGGGGCCAAGCCTCGTGGGGCAGACGATAAAGGCCTCCTCAGGGGTGGCCTCACCAGGCAGGCTCGCGAGGAGGCAGAGAGATCAAGGCAAGGGGTACCTCGCGAGGTGCTCATGACGCGAGCCATGACGATCAAGATCAGGCGGGTGCCAGCTTGTGCAGTGTCCTCATTTCCCCTTTGGTGCAAAGGGGGCAAGCGCAGGCGTAGAGTACCGAGGAATCAAGCAAAGGTTTCCATATCAGTGCAACGAGACCAAGACCAGCAGAGCGGCAGGACGGAGGTCACCATGGAGCCCAAGACGGCGTCATCACCAGTGCCTTTAGCAGTCGAAGACCACCTTTAGTCAGGATAGCCTGTACTAGTTGTCCCCTTTCAAAATGTCCGTTGTTGGCTCCCTTCCCGCTCAATATTTGGGAAGAGGACCACGCCCTCTATAAATAGGGCTAGCCACCACCAAGGCAGGAAAGGATCCCCGGTCGATTAGACCGATTCCTCCCCAAGCACACCACCAAGCACAAGAACACCTCTCCTCGCGAGGGAGTTCTTCCTCTGTACTGTTCATCATCAGCCCAAGAGGCAATTGAAAGTGCAACTATCCCTAGGTGGTTTTGGTAATTCCTAACAACATATAGCTCATTGAGCTAATACTATTCCAAGATAAATATTTCAGGAAAGCTCAATGATTAGCATGGCATAGATGAGAAAAGTGGACCCCTCAAAATGCTAAGGACAAAAGGATTGGCTCAAGCTCAAATCTCAAGACTCTACATTTTATATTTTAGTGATCCAAGATCACATTGAGTCTATAGGAAAAGCCAATATTATCAAGGAGGGATGGGGTGTTGCTTAATGAGGTTCTTGCTTCAAAGTGCTTAGTGATATGCTCAAAAGCCCTGAACTACTTTCTCACATCCACATATGACCTAAACCAAAAGTCAAACTCGGACCCACCGATTCTTTCTATCCGGCGCCACCGAGTTCAGATGTCATAGCCACTGCCACAAACCCTAGGCAAATAAGTCTCACCGATAGGGGTCTCGGTCTCACCGAGATAGGATTGTAATCTCTCTGTTTCCCTTCGTAACGTTTCAGTCCCACCGAGATGAGCGATCGGTCCCACCGAGATTGCAATGTAAACTCTTTGTTTCCCCTTCGTTACGTTTGTTGAGGAAGATGATGAGTCACATGTGTTGAGGAAGTTGAAACCCAAAATTCCAGATCACAATGATGCTCACCCAGTAGCTGAGGATATGAAGCTCAGGAAGGATGCGGGTCTCAGACAATGGAGATTGACAGATCCCTATGCTGTCAGGAGAAGGAATGTTGTGGACTACAGGATCCATACAAAGAAACAGCAGGACTTCTATGAGACAGTGCTGCTTGATAAGAAGCCAATTGTCTATGATATGAGATGGGTGGACTGGGAATACATCAAGAAGAATGAAGAGCATTATTCAGGAGTCTTTGACAGCTTCAAGTCTTGTGGGGTAGATGACTTTGTTGGGCAGAAGCTCACAAAGTGGAATGATGAGCTTATTATGCAGTTCTACTCCACAGCTTACTTCTACCCAGATGGAAGGATTGTCTGGATGTCTGAATGTACTAGGTACCAATCAACAGTCGAAGAGTGGGCAGAGTTGATCAATGCTCCTAAGGAAAACGAAGATGACTTGGATGTCTATGCCAAGAAGAAGAAGGATCGCAACTCCATGGCACATATGTACAGATAGATCCCAGATGCTGAAGTTGAGACTCACAAATTTGGATCAGTACATTAACTTTTGTCAGGTTTGCCAACAATCAACTAGATCCTCAGGAACACTCTATTGCCAAAGTTTGGTCATCACAAGATGATCAGAGGCCATGCAATTAATTTGCTTCACATATTTGATGTGCCTCAGAAGTTCAAGGTCATGAGCTTAATTGTTGAGACTATCAAGAGAATTGTTGCTGACCAGAAGAGAAGTTGTGGGTATGCCCCACAGATTCAGAAGCTCATCAACTCCAAGATGGGCACAGGCACATATCTCTTGGACAAGGAGCATATGCCCATGTACCCAGACTTTGAGGACAACACAGTAGTTATGGATGAAGATGAACCATCTTCTGTACAAGCTCAAGCAAAGAAGGAGAAGGCAAGGACTGAAAAGGCTGCAAAGATTCCAACTGCTGAAGAGGCATCTCAGTACTTCCTGAAGAGCAAGCAAGATCATCTTGTCTACTTGATTGCTTCCACTCTGAGGATTGAGACGGGTTTAGCCACTCTGACACAAAACCAGGAGAGCTTGGAGAGGATCATGGAGCAGAAGTTTTATGACTTAGATGTGAAGGTCACTGAGATCCACTCAGTTGTAGAGCAACTTCAGGCTGACATGGAGAAGAGGAAGGGCAAGTCTACCATGGATACATTTGCTAGAGTGCCCAGAGGCCAGAGATCTGCTGTAGTGCCAGTGACAGACTGTAACACCCCGGATGTAACTTTCCATCTTTGTATCTCCAACTCTTGCCATTTTCGGCTATGTGATATGATATTCCCTCCGTGGTTGGGTTTTGTCTTTTGTTTTGCATTTTATTCATGTCATGCATATCATATCATGTCATCATGTGCATTTCATTTTGCATACGCGTTCGTCTCATGCATCCGAGCATTTTCCCCGTTGTCCGTTTCACAATCCGACACTCCCACATGCCCCGGCGCACCCCTCTTGTCTCTTTTCGTGTGTGGGTGTTAAACATTCTCGGAATGAACCAAGCCTTGCCAAGTGGCCCTGGTATAGCATCGGTAGACCACCTGTCAAGTTTCGGGTCATTTGGAGCTCGTTTGGTACTCCAACGGTTATCCGCATATCCGTAAAGGCCTCTTTTAAGTTGCAGCCCAACACCCCTCCAAAACAGCCCAATAACCCATCTAAGTCATTTCCATGCTCTCCGTCGTCGGATCACGATCGTGTGGGCGAAAACCGCACCCCATTTGGACACTCCTAGCTCCCTCTACCTCTATATATAGATCCCTCCCCCGAAATTCACGGGCAAAACCCTAGACGAATCCCTCTCCGCGCCGCCGGACACGTCCGGACGGAGCCGGACGCGTCCGCCGCCGCGCCCTGGCGAATCAGGGACTACCACATGGGCGAGCCCGTGCCCACATCGCTGCCGGCCTGCGGAGCCCGCCCCGGGCCCCCGAGGCCCATCGCCGTCGCCCCGCTGCCTGGCGCCCCGCGCGCCGCCTCCCGTGATCCCGCCACCGCCGCCCGCTACCGCGGCCCGCGGCCGCCGCTGGCCGCGCCAGCCTCCGCCGCCTCGGCCGCGCCGTCCTCCGCGCGCCGCCCGCGACCGGCCGCTGCCCGCGACCGGACGCCGTCCCGCGTCCGCCTCCTCCGCGCTCCGCCGCCCGGCTGGTGCAGCGCCGCCCTCCGCCGTCCCGGCCCTCCAACTCCGGCCGTCGTCGCGTCCTACTCCGGCCACGTCCCCGACTCCGGCGAGCCTCGAAGTCCGAGCCGGCTCAGATCCAGATCCGCAGCGGTTGACCTCTTCCTCCTCCATTTTTCGTCTCAAGTCTTTAACTGCCTTAATTTTTGTTGCATCTTCATCGCATCACATCTTCGCACTGCTAGCTCCATTTCATGCGTGTAATATACCGAATTGTTTGTCTCGAAGAGTACATCATTTCATTCCATTGGATCATTTGCATTTGAGCTCATCTTGATGCCCGAAATGCTGGTGGAAGAGGGCTTCATAATGTTAGTTTCAGATTCTTATCAGAACGATCTCTTTTGTCATTTTTGCCATGATTGATGTGTGCATCCTATGGACTTGGTCCCTAAATGTGTTTTGAACTAGGCTATGTCTTCTTTACAGAGGTGCTTACCATGTATTTTTGTGATAAATGTGGTGACTAGCACAAGCATGCAAACTAGGCTTCGTGATAATGCTGATTTTAGTTCCTGTTTTGCTGTAATTTTGATGCCATGTAAACATGTTGCTACAGAGAGATCCATGCATAGTTTGAGATACTTCAGTAAGGGTGTTTTGAAAACATTGTTTTGCTCTATCCATCCATCGTCCTGGTTGCAATTATGGAGTAGTCTAGCATGTCATTTTCGTGCTCTAGTTTTGCTTCAAAATGTTTCCTGGCAGATTGTTTACATGTTATTCAATTTGGCCAAGGTTGTTGTAGTTGGTCCGGATATGCTATGATGTTGTTTATTGCCATGTATAGCTTCTATGACATGTCTTCTTGATGGATGTATGCTTAGTTTATCTTGGGATGCTCTGTAGTGAGTGCATCGAGCTCACGAAGGTGCCTTCATAATTATTTCAATGCCATGCTTTGTTTGCTGAAATCTGTTAACAAAACTTGCTATATTTACGTGGGTGCCATCATATTTTCTGGTCCTTTTTGGCTTATGGTTAGTAAGGGACTTTTGATCTATGCTTTGAGTAGATTCATGCCATGCCTTAGTTTGCTATTATTGGTTCCAGTAGCATGTTGATAACTTGCTCTGAACATTGCTTCATGCTGCTGTTTATGCCATGTCCAACCTGATAATTTTTTGCACTTTCTCCATGCTTGTTTGAACCTGTTATGATGTGATTTAGCCGTAGCTCAGTGTTCCTCTTTTGTAAAGCATCTCCTGTAGATCATTTCCATATGCTTTGTTTTTATGTTGGGGTGCTGTAGCATAGTTTCTTGTTGCATGCTAAGTAGCATCGTGCTGTTAATCGCAGCTTTGTGCCATACTTGTCTTGCTTGCCATTTGCAAACCGTGCATCCGAATCCGGCGATCTTTATATCAATTTCAACCGAAATCATCTCATCTTTCCAGAGGCATACTTGGTTTGCCAAGTTGATGCCTTGTTCATCATCTTTCCTTCCGAAGCACGCATATGCATTGCATATCACATCTCGCATGTCATGACATGTATTGCATCATGTTGTTTGTGCATTGCACCGTGATTTATTGTGGTTCCTTTGCTTGTGTTCTTGATTTTGGTAGAGCCGGGAGACGAGTATGTGCACGAGGAACCTATTGAGAACGCTTACGAGGATCAAGCCTTTGACAACTCTGAGAACCTTGCAGGCAAGATGACCATACCTTCGAAATCATTTCTATCTTTGCTTGCTAGTACTCGCTTTATTGCTTTGTTAGCCCTACCTGCCTTTGTTTACCATGCCTACCTATTGCCATGTTAAACCTGTAACCATCCTGTCCTAGCAACCGTTGTTTGGCTATGTCACCGCTTTTGCTCAGCCCCTCTTATAGCGTTGTTAGTTGCAGGTGAAGATGAAGTTTGTTCCTGGTCGGAACACGAATATTTTGAGATATCACAATATCTCCTTTTTAATTAATGCATCTTATATACTTGGTAAAGGGTGGAAGGCTCAGCCTTATGCCTGGTGACTTGTTCCACTCTTGCCGCCCTAGTTTCCGTCATCCCGGTGTTATGTTCCTGGATTTCGCGTTCCTTACACGGTTGGGTGATTTATGGGACCCCCTTAATAGTTCGCTTTGAATAAAACTCCTCCAGCAAGGCCCAACCTTGGTTTTACCATTTGCCACCTAAGCCTTTTTCCCTGGGGTTTTCGCGAGCCCGAGGGTCATCTTTATTTTAACCCCCCCCCCCCCGGGCCAGTGCTCCTTCGAGTGCTGGTCCGAAACGGGCAGACTGCGGGTCCACCTCGGGGCAACTCGAGGGCTGGTTTTACTCGTAGGCTGACCCATCCGGTGTGCCCTGAGAACGAGATACGTGCGACTCCTATCGGGATTTGTCGACACATCGGGCGGCTTTGCTGGTCTTATTTTACCATTGTCGAAATGTTTTTCGAACCGGGATTCCGAGACTGATCGGGTCTTCCCGGGAGAAGGTCTATTCCTTCGTTGACCGTGAGAGCTTGTGATGGGCTGAGTTGCGACACCCCTGCAGGGTATATAATCTTTCGAAAGTCATGCCCGCGGTTATGGGGCAGATGGGAATTTGTTAATGTCCAGTTGTAGATAACTTGACACTTGACCTCTTTAAAATGCATCAACCGCGTGTGTAGCCGTGATGGTCTCTTCTCGGCGGAGTCCGGGAAGTGAACACGGTTTGTGTTATGCTTGACGTAAGTAGTTTCAGGATCACTTCTTGATCGCTTCTAGCTTCTCGACCGATGCATTGCTTCTCTTCTCGCTCTCACTTGCGTATGCTAGCCACCATATTTTCTTAGTGCTTGCTGTAGCTCCACCATATTACCCCTTACCTACCTATGAGCTTAAATAGTCTTGATCTTGCAGGTGTGAGATTGCTGAGTCCCTGTGGCTCACAGATTCTACCAAAATAGATGCAGGTGCCGAGGATACTGGCGCAGATGGCGCAACTGAGCAGAAGTGGGAATTTGATGAGGCCCTTGGTCGTTACTATGTATCGTTTCTAGATGATCCCCAGTAGGGGCGATCGGGGATCTAGCATTTGGGGTTGTCTTCTTTTCATTTGAACTTGACCGTAGCCGGTCTATGAGTGTATTTGAATGATGTATGATCTTAATTTATGTATTGTGTGAAGTGGCGATTGTAAGCCAACTCTCTTTATCCCATTCTTGTTCATTACATGGGATTGTGTGAAGATGACCCTTCTTGCGACAAACCCACCATGCGGTTATGCCTCTAAGTCGTGCTTCGACACGTGGGAGATATAGCCGCATCGTGGGTGTTACAAGTTGGTAATCAGAGCCATCCCCGACTTAGGAGCCCCCTGCTTGATTGTTTGCTGGCGATGTTGAGTCTAGAACAAAAATGTTTTGAGTCTTAGGATTATATATATCAGAGAGTAGGATTCTTTTTACTCCTCAGTCCCTTCGTCGCTCTGGTGAGGTCTCCTGACGTAGATGTTTTGACTTTCACTAAATTTCACTAAAAAAAAAATTTGGATCACGCGGGTATCTTGGAATCGTTCCGATGGTTTTGTGACGAGAACATTGTTCTTGGTGCCTCCTGACATTTAGGGGTTGTGGCAGTGTCCCGGGGAGTTGAGCTCCGAGGTGTTGTCGTCACAATTTTATCGTTGCAGTTCTGGAATACCTGAGTTTTGCCGACATCGAAAATCTCTTTTATGCAGTTGTTGGTGAGATAACCCCGATAACCCAGTACTGGGGCGAGCTCGGGAGTATTGCCAAACTCGTATAACAGATGCTTTTCGAAGGTTGAGGTACACGATTTCCGAAGTTTTCTTGGTTATGTGTTGACGGATGGATACAGCTGGATGTAGGGATTGTTAGTTTGGGTGAGATATATTGCTTCCCCTGTATCCCCAACACCAGATTGCATAACCAGAAAGTTTCGGGAGTTTATAGGTGGGATTCAAGTAGCTCTAGCATTTCTTCCCACAGATATTTGGTTTGTGATTGGGTAATCCTTACCACTTATTTGTTCCAGTTGTACCTTGTTTATTTCATTCATCAATCTCTTATCAAGTGGCTTCTCACCTTTATGGACGTGTGATGTTTACTTTGGAATTCATTCGTTCATCCATGTTCGAATGTTTATTGTGAAGACTATATGTTGCAATTTCTATCCGTTGATTCAACTTGTCTATCTGTCTATCAAGATGGTAACGGATGTCACCCTCTCAGGATGGCTCCGCCAACGCGTCTGAATCCGGAACGCAATGATGGGAGTCAGGCGAACCCTCCACCTCTACCTCCGCCTCCGGAGGCATGGCAAGCTTTGATGGCAGCCTCTAATGCCCATGCTCAGATGATGATCCAGCTCATGCAAGAGCGCAACCAAGGCCAAGGCAACCAAGGGAATCAAGGTCAAGGGCAGTTCAATCATCAGCCTCTATTTCCTACCCTCAACCAGTTCCTGGCAAATCAGCCGAAGTCTTTCAGCTATTGTGTCGAGGCCACAGACGCCGATGATTGGCTCATGGATATCAACAAGCATTTTGAATGCAGCAATGTCAGGCCTGAGGACTATGTCAAGTTCGCTTCTTTTCAGCTCAAGGATCAGGCAGCTGATTGGTTCCAGCAATACAAGGATTCCAGAGGTGGTCGAGTGATTACTTGGACTGATTTCTGTCGGGACTTTAAAGCTCACCATATTCCTACCAGTGTTGTTGAGAGCATGTGTGAGGAGTTCCGCAATCTCAAGCAAGGCAACATGTCAGTGTATGAATACAACAAGCAGTTTCAGAAACTTGCTCGCTTTGCTAAGCAAGATGTTCCAGATGAGAAGAGTATGATCTATCAGTTCAGAGGTGGCCTTAGAGAGGATCTGCAGTTAGCTCTCGTTCTTGTTGAGCCTACTCAGTTTGATCAATTCTACAATATGGCACTCAAGCAAGAAGGTGCTCAGCTCAAGTGTGAGGCTTCTAAGAAGAGAATAAGGGATGCAGTGCAATCTTCTTCTTCCTCACAAGTGGCAGCTAAGCAGCAGAAGTTTTATCTTCCTCCTCCTCCGTTTCGTCAGCCTTACCAACAGAAGAACTCAGGTGGTCGTGGATCTTCCCACCCACCCAACCCAAGCTATCAGAACAAGTCTCAGCCTCAAGCTCCAAAGTCGAATGCTCCTTATCATCGTCCGCTATCAGAAGTGACTTGCAACAAGTGCCAGCAGAAAGGCCACTACACGAACAAATGCTTAAATCAAAGGCGCCTTCCTCCTCCTCCTCCTGAGATCTTCAAGCAATGCAGTGGTCAAGCATAATCCAAAGCATGCAAAGGTGTACATGATGAATGCAACTCAGGCAGAGGATTCTTCAGATGTGATCATCGGTAATCTTCCAGTTAATGATATTCCTGCAAAAGTCTTATTTGATACTGGTGCATCGCATTCTTTCATTTCAAGACCTTTTGTGGCTATGCATGATTTGGTTACTCAAGTATTGCCGAGTCCTTTGTCGATTGTTTCCCCAGCTCGGCAAATGACTTCTCGAGCTTTCGTTCCAAATGTCGATATCAAGATGGGCGACTATAAATTTCTATCTTCTCCAGTTGTTCTTGGCGATTCTGATATTGATCTTATTCTTGGGATGGACTGGCTTTCTAAGCACAAGGCTCAGCTTGATTGTGCTGCCAGGCAAATTCAATTGACACACCCTTCTGAGGATGTTATCGTCTATGCCGCTCGTGATGAAACCATTCGGTTGTTTTCTCTCAATGAGAAGGGCGAATTGGATGCTATTTCTCAAATTCCAGTCGTTTGTGAGTACCAAGATGTCTTTCCAGAAGAGCTTCCGGGTATGCCTCCTCATCGGTCAGTCGAGTTCGTTATTGATCTTGAACCTGGTACGGAACCTGTTTGCAAGCGTCCTTACAAGCTTGGACCCAAGGAGCTGAAGGAATTGAAGAAGCAGCTCGATGAACAAGAGCGTCTGGGTTTGATCAGACCGAGTTCTTCCCCATGGGGTTGTGGAGTTCTTTTTGTCCAGAAGAAGGATGGCATGGACCGACTTTGTGTCGATTACCGTCCATTGAACAAGAAGACAATCAAGAACAAGTACCCACTTCCCAACATCAATGAGCTTTTGGAGCAACTCAAAGGTGCTAAAGTCTTCTCCAAGCTTGACCTTCGTATGGGTTATCATCAGATTCGCATTCGTGAACAAGATATTCCCAAGACAGCATTGAGAACAAGCTATGGTTCTTGTGAATATACTGTCATGTCTTTCGGCCTTGTCAATGCTCCTCCAACGTTCTCTCGCATGATGAACTTTATCTTCAACCCCTACACCAATGAATTCGTCCTGGTGTATCTCGATGATATCTTGGTCTTCTCCAAGAATAAGCAGGATCATGCCAAACATTTGCTATTGGTGCTCGACAAGCTCAGAGAGCATAAATTCTATGCGAAGTTTTCCAAATGTGAGTTCTGGCTTGATGAAGTTCTTTATCTTGGTCATATCATCTCTGCCAAGGGCATTGCTGTTAATCCTGCAAAGGTTTCTGCATTTCTGAATTGGAAACCTCCTCAGAATGTCAAGCAGCTCCGCAGTTTTCTAGGTCTTGCAAGCTATTGCCGAAGATTCGTTGAGAACTTCTCAAAGATTGCAAAGCCTCTTTCCAACCTCCTCCAGAAGCATGTCAAGTATGTCTGGACGCCTGAGTGTGACGTCGCTTTCAACACCCTCAAAGAGAAGCTAGTCACAGCTCCTGTTTTGACTCCTCCTGATGAATCCAAGCCATTCGAAGTATTCTGTGATGCTTCCCTTCAAGGTCTCGGTGCTGTGTTGATGCAAGAGAAGAAAGTTGTGGCCTATACCTCTCGTCAGTTGAAGCCCAATGAAAAGAACTACCCCACTTATGATCTTGAGTTGGCGGCAGTTGTCCATGCATTGATAACATGGAGACATCTCTTATTGGGAAGGCAAGTGGACATTTTCACCGATCACAAGAGCCACAAGTATATCTTCACTCAACCCAACCTCAACCTCAGGCAAACTCGATGGGTCGAAATGATTCAAGAGTACAATCCGAGAATCGAATATACTCCTGGCAAGGCGAATGTGATTGCAGATGCTCTGAGTAGAAAGGCTTATTGCAACAGTCTAATTCTCAAGCCGTTTCAACCGGATCTTTGTGAGGCTTTTCGCAAGCTGAATCTTCAAGTTGTTCCTCAAGGCTTTCTTGCCAACCTCATAGTCTCTCCTACTTTGGAAGATCAAATTCGTGAGGCACAACTCCTGGATACCATGGTGAAGAAGGTGAAACGTGGTATTGACAAGGGCATTCCCAAATACAAGTGCTATCGCTCGGATGACAAAGATACTCTTTTCTTCGAGGATCGAATTGTGGTTCCAAAAGGTGATCTGAGAAAAGTCATCATGAACGAGGCACACAATTCCCTCCTATCCATTCATCCTGGAAGTACAAAGATGTACCATGACCTCAAGCAGTCATATTGGTGGACTCGAATGAAGCGAGAGATTGCTCAATTCGTGAATGAGTGTGATGTCTGCAGAAGAGTGAAAGCAAAACACCAAAGACCAGCTGGTCTCCTCCAACCTCTTGCTATTCCGGAATGGAAGTTTGACCATATCGAGATGGACTTTGTGACTGGTTTTCCTAAGTCCAAGCGTGGAAATGATGCTATCTTCGTTGTCATTGACAAGCTTACCAAAGTGGCTCATTTTCTTCCTATCAAAGAATCTATCACAGCAGCTCAGCTGGCAGAGCTATACACCTCCAGAATTGTCTCCTTGCACGATATTCCACAATTGATATCTTCAGATCGTGGAAGCATCTTCACTTCTAAGTTCTGGGACTCCTTTCAGACGGCCATGGGCACCAACATTCGTTTCAGCACAGCTTTCCATCCTCAAACAAGTGGCCAAGTCGAGCGAGTCAATCAAATCCTTGAAGATATGCTCAGGGCTTGTGTCATCTCTTTCGTTATGAAGTGGGAAGATTGTCTTCCATATGCCGAGTTCTCCTACAACAACAGCTTCCAAGCGAGTTCGGGCAAGGCCCCATTCAAAATTCTCTATGGCAGAAAGTGTTGTACTCCTCTCAATTGGTCTGAGACAGGTGAACGCCAACTTCTTGGCAACGACTTGACCACAGCAGCCGAAGAAATGTGCAAAGTCATTCGTGAGAATCTCAAAGCCGCGCAATCGCGACAGAAGAGTTACTATGATAGCAAGCACCGTGACTTGGCTTTTGAAATCGAAGACCATGTCTACCTCCGCGTCTCTCCAATGAAAGGCACTCGTCACTTCGGTATCAAAGGGAAGCTTGCCCCTAGATACGTGGGTACTTTCAAGATCATTG
This sequence comes from Triticum dicoccoides, assembly GCF_002162155.2. Lineage (NCBI taxonomy): Eukaryota > Viridiplantae > Streptophyta > Magnoliopsida > Poales > Poaceae > Triticum > Triticum dicoccoides. The sequence continues at coordinate 748,559,824 of NC_041385.1, read as the reverse complement.
GCAAACGAGGCGACCTCGCCTATCAACTTGAGCTTCCATCCAACTTTGCAAACGTGCACGATGTGTTTCACGTGTCACAGCTTCGCAAGTGCTTCAAGACTCTTGAGCGCACTATCAACTTCGAAGAAATCGACCTCCAAGAAGATCTCTCTTATCATGAGTACCCCGTTGCTATTCTTGAAGAAACCGAGCGCAAGACTTGCAACAAGTCAATCAAATTCCTGAAAGTGAAGTGGTCACACCATTCCGACCGAGAAGCCACCTGGGAGCGCGAGGATCACCTCCATTCCAAATATCCGGAGTTCTTTCAGTCCTAGATCTCGGGACGAGATCCTCTTGTAGTGGTGGAGTGTTGTAACACCCCGGATGTAACTTTCCATCTTTGTATCTCCAACTCTTGCCATTTTCGGCTATGTGATATGATATTCCCTCCGTGGTTGGGTTTTGTCTTTTGTTTTGCATTTTATTCATGTCATGCATATCATATCATGTCATCATGTGCATTTCATTTTGCATACGCGTTCGTCTCATGCATCCGAGCATTTTCCCCGTTGTCCGTTTCACAATCCGACACTCCCACATGCCCCGGCGCACCCCTCTTGTCTATTTTCGTGTGTGGGTGTTAAACATTCTCGGAATCTACCGAGCCTTGCCAAGTGGCCCTGGTATAGCACCGGTAGACCACCTGTCAAGTTTCGGGTCATTTGGAGCTCGTTTGGTACTCCAACGATTATCCGCATATCCGCAAAGGCCTCTTTTAAGTTGCAGCCCAACACCCCTCCAAAACAGCCCAATAACCCATCTAAGTCACTTCGATGCTCTCCGTTGTCGGATCACGATCGTGTGGACGAAAACCGCACCCCATTTGGACACTCCTAGCTCCCTCTACCTCTATATATAGATCCCTCCCCCGAAATTCACGGGCAAAACCCTAGACGAATCCCTCTCCGCGCTGCCGGACACGTCCGGACGGAGCCGGACGCGTCCGCCGCCGCGCCCCGGCGAATCAGGGACTGCCACGTGGGCGAGCCCGCGCCCACATCGCCGCCGGCCCGCGGAGCCCGCCCCGGGCCCCCGAGGCCCATCGCCGTCGCCCTGCCGCCTGGCGCCCCGCGCGCCGCCTC
>NC_041385.1:748555800-748558092 GCF_002162155.2 Triticum dicoccoides | reverse complement strand
TCCGTCGCCTCGGCCGCACCGTCCTCCGCGCGCCGCCCGTGACCGGCCGCCGTCCCGCGTCCGCCTCCTCCGCGCTCCGCCGCCCGGCCGGTGCAGCGCCGCCCTCCGCCGTCCCGGCCCTCCAACTTCGGTCGTCGTCGCGTCCTACTCCGGCCATGTCCCCGACTCCGGCGAGCCTCGAAGTCCGAGCCGGCTCAGATCCAGATCCGCAGCGGTTGACCTCTTCCTCCCCGATTTTTCGTCCAAGTCTTTAACTGCCTTAATTTTTGTTGCATCTTCATTGCATCACATCTTCGCACTCGTAGCTCCGTTTCGTGCGTGTAATATACCGAATTGTTCGCCTCGAAGAGTACATCATTCCATTGCATTGCATCATTTGCATTTGAGCTCATCTTGATGCCCGAAATGCTGGTGGAAAAGGGCTTCATAATGTTAGTTTCAGATTCTTATCGGAACGAGCTCTTTTGTCATTTTTGCCATGATTGATGTGTGCATCCTATGGACTTGGTCCCTAAATGTGTCTTGAACTAGGCTATGTCTTCTTTACAGAGGTGCTTACCATGTATTTTTGTGATAAATGTGGTGACTAGCACAAGCATGCAAACTAGGCTTCGTGATAATGCTGATTTTAGTTCCTGTTCTGCTGTAATTTTGATGCCATGTAAACATGTTACTACAGAGAGATCCATGCATAATTTGAGATACTTAAGTAAGGGTGTTTTGAAAACATTGTTTTGCTCTATCCATCCATGGTCCTGGTTGCAATTATGGAGTAGTCTAGCATGTCATTTTCGTGCTCTACTTTTGCTTCAAAATGTTTCCTAGCAGATTGTTTACATGTTATTCAATTTGGCCAAGGTTGTTGTAGTTGGTCCGGATATGCTATGATGTTGTTTCTTGCCATGTATAGCTTCTATGACATGTCTTCTTGATGGATGTATGCTTAGTTTATCTTGGGATGCTCTGTAGTGAGTGCATCGAGCTCACGAAGGTGCCTTCATAATTATTTCAATGCCATGCTTTGTTTGCTGAAATCTGTTAACGAAACTTGCTATGTTTACGTGGGTGCCATCATATTTTCTGGTCCTTTTTGGCTTATGGTCAGTAAGGGACTTTTGATCTATGCTTTGAGTAGATTCATGCCATGCCTTAGTTTGCTATTATAGGTTCCTGTAGCATGCTGATAACTTGCTCTGAACATTGCTCTGTGCTGCTGTTTATGCCATGTCCAACCTGATAATTTTTTGCACTTTCTCCATGCTTGTTTGAACCTGTTATGATGTTATTTAGCCGTAGCTCAGTGTTCCTCTTTTGTAAAGCATCTCCTGTAAATCATTGCCATATGCTTTGTTTTTATGTTGGGGTGCTGTAGCATAGTTTCTTGTTGCATGCTAAGTAGCATCGTGCTGTTAATCGCAGCTTTGTGCCATACTTGTCTTGCTTGCCATTTGCAAACCGTGCATCCGAATCCGGCGATCTTTATATCGATTTCAACCGAAATCATCTCATCTTTCCAGCGGCATACTTGGTTTGCCAAGTTGATGCCTTGTTCATCATCTTTCCTTCCGAAGCACGCATATGCAGTGCATATCACATCTCGCATATCATGACATGTATTGCATCATGTTGTTTGTGCATTGCACCGTGATTTATTGTGGTTCCTTTGCTTGTGTTCTTGCTTTGGGTAGCGCCGGGAGACGAGTACGTGCACGAGGAACCTGTTGAGAACGCTTACGAGGATCAAGCCTTCGACAACTCTGAGAACCTTGCAGGCAAGATGACCATACCTTCGAAATCATTTCTATCTTTGCTTGCTAGTACTCGCTCTATCGCTTTGTTAGCCCTACCTACCTTTGTTTACCATGCCTACCTATTGCCATGTTAAACCTCTAACCATCCTGTCCTAGCAACCGTTGTTTGGCTATGTCACCGCTTTTGCTCAGCCCCTCTTATAGCGTTGTTAGTTGCAGGTGAAGATGAAGTTTGTTCCTGGTCGGAACACGGATATTTTGGGATATCACAATATCTCCTGTTTAATTAATGCATCTTATATACTTGGTAAAGCGTGGAAGGCTCGGCCTTATGCCTGGTGACTTGCTCCACTCTTGCCGCCCTAGTTTCCGTCATACCGGTGTTATGTTCCTGGATTTCGCGTTCCTTACACGGTTGGGTGATTTATGGGACCCCTTTAAGAGTACGCTTTGAATAAAACTCCTCCAGCAAGGCCCAACCTTGGTTTTACCATTTGCCACCTAAGCCTTTTTCCCTGGGGTTTTCGCGAGCCCGAGGGTC
>NC_041385.1:748519655-748555517 GCF_002162155.2 Triticum dicoccoides | reverse complement strand
CCAGTGCTCCTTCGAGTGTTGGTCCGAAACGGGCAGACTGCGGGGCCACCTCGGGGCAACTCGAGGGCTGGTTTTACTCGTAGGCTGACCCATCCGGTGTGCCCTGAGAACGAGATACGTGCGAATCCTATCAGGATTTGTCGGCACATCGGGCGGCTTTGCTGGTCTTGTTTTACCATTGTCGAAATGTTTTGCGAACCGGGATTCCGAGACTGATCGGGTCTTCCCGAGAGAAGGTCTATTCCTTCATTGACCGTGAGAGCTTGTGATGGGCTGAGTTGGGACACCCCTGCAGGGTATATAATCTTTCGAAAGCCGTGCCCGCGGTTATGAGGCAGATGGGAATTTGTTAATGTCCAGTTGTAGATAACTTGACACTTGACCTCTTTAAAATGCATCAACCGCGTGTGTAGCCGTGATGGTCTCTTCTCGGCGGAGTCCGGGAAGTGAACACGGTTTGTGTTATGCTTGACGTAAGTAGTTTCAGGATCACTTCTTGATCGCTTCTAGCTTCTCGATCGACGCGTTGCTTCTCTTCTCGCTCTCACTTGCGTATGTTAGCCACCATATTTGCTTAGTGCTTGCTGCAGCTCCACCATATTACCCCTTACCTACCTATGAGCTTAAATAGTCTTGATCTCGCGGGTGTGAGATTGCTGAGTCCCTGTGGCTCACAGATTCTACCAAAATAGATGCAGGTGCCGAGGATACTGGCGCAGATGGCGCAACTGAGCTGAAGTGGGAATTTGATGAGGCCCTTGGTCGTTACTATGTATCGTTTCCAGATGATCAGTAATGGAGCCCAGTAGGGGCGATCGGGGATCTAGCATTTGGGCTTGTCTTCTTTTCATTTGAACTTGACCGTAGCCGGTCTATGAGTGTATTTGAATGATGTATGATCTTAATTTATGTATTGTGTGAAGTGGCGATTGTAAGCCAACTCTCTTTATCCCATTCTTGTTCATTACATGGGATTGTGTGAAGATGACCCTTCTTGCGACAAAACCACCATGCGGTTATGCCTCTAAGTCGTTCTTCGACACGTGGGAGATATAGCCGCATCGTGGGTGTTACACAGACACCAGAGCAACTTCATCAGCATCAGCAACAGCTTCAGTGCCACCAGCTCCAGCAGCCACTCCACCAGCTCCATCAACCTCAACTGATGCCTTCGTCCTTGGAGTCATTTCTATACCACCACATCAAGACCAAGCCTGAGAGTTGATTTAGGACTATGCGTTTTTTATGAACTTTTTGGTAACTTGTTGCCAAAGTGGGAAAAAATGTATAGATCGTAGGCTTCGAGAGAGTGTGTTGCTTTTGTTCTCTCTTGTTTTGGTGGTTGAACTTTATTTTATTTGCTTGTTTGAGATACATTTTGTGTTTGTGTGATACTTGGATGATCATGTGTTTGATCATATACAATGCTATTAATGCTTGCTAGATGAAATTATCCTTTATCTCTATATGATCATTCACTTTGCTTGGTGATGAGTGCATGTATTTAAGTATTATCATTTTGAGCGCTCCACCAAGATGTATGTGACATGGAAGAGTGTCCCATGATCCTAATTCATTGTGCATTTGCAGTCCAAAGCAAATTTTAAACTATGCACAAATTTAGGGGGAGCTCTTGTTTTTCACATACTTCTCAAAGCGACAATGTTTTCAATCTTATTATCATTTGTCGAAGCTTTGATCTATATGTTGTCATCAATTACCAAAAAGGGGGAGCTTGAAAGTGCAACTATCCCTAGGTAGTTTTGGTAATTCCTAACAGCATATAGCTTTCCAAGATAAATATTTCAGGCAAGCTCAATGATTGGCATGGCATGGATGAGAAAAGTGGACCCCTAAAAATGCGAAGGACAAAAGGATTGGCTCAAGCTCAAAGCTGAGGACTCTACATTTTATATTTTAGTGGTCCAAGATCACATTGAGTCTATAGGAAAAGACAATACTATCAAGGAGGGATAAGGTGTTGCTTAATGAGTTTCTTGCTTCAAAGTGCTTAGTGATATGCTCAAAAGCCCTCAACTACTTTCTCATATCCACATATTACCTAAACCAAAAGTCAAACTCCGCCCCACCGATTCTTTCTATCCGGCGCCACTGAGTTCAGATGTCATAGACACTGCCACAAACCCTAGGCAAATCGGTCTCACCGATAGGGATCTCGGTCTCACCGAGATGGGATTGTAATCTCTCTGTTTCCCTTCATAACATTTCGGTCCCACCGAGATTGCAATGTAAACTCTCTATTTCCCCTTCGTAACGTTTTGGTCCAACCGAGATGAGCGAATCGGTCCCACCGAGTTTACCTGACCAACTCTCTGGTTAGCTTATTACCAAAATTGGTCTCACCGAGTTTGTGTAATCGGTCTCACCGAGATTATGGTATGCCCTAACCCTAACCATATCGGTCCTACCGAGTTGCATGTCGGTCCCACCGAAAATCCTAACGGTCACTAGATTTACTGAATCGGTCTGACCGAGTTTCTCAATTCAGTCCCGCCGAGATTGGTAAGTTGTGTGTAACGGTTAGAATTTTTTTGGAGGCTATATATACCCCTCCACCTCCTCTTCATTCGTGGAGAGAGCCATCAGAACAAACCTACACTTCCAACTTACATTTTCTGAGAGAGAACCACCTAAACTTGTGTTGAGGTCAAGATATTCCAATCCTACCATATGAATCTTGATCTCTAGCCTTCCCCAAGTTGTTTTCCACTCAAACCTTCTTTCCAACAAATCCAAATCCTGTGAGAGAGAGTTGAGTGTTGGGTAGACTATCATTTGAAGCACAAGAGCAAGGAGTTCATCATCAACACACCATTTGTTACTTCTTGGAGAGTGGTGTCTCCTAGATTGGCTAGGTGTCACTTGGGAGCCTCCGACAAGATTGTGGAGTTCAACCAAGGAGTTTGTATGGGCAAGGAGATCGCCTACTTCGTGAAGATCTACCGCTAGTGAGGCAAGTCCTTCATGGGAGACGGCCATGGTGGGATAGACAAGGTTGCTTCTTCGTGGACCCTTCTTGGGTGGAGCCCTCCATGGACTCGCGCAGTCGTTACCCTTCATGGGTTGAAGTCTCCATCAATGTGGATGTACAATAGCACCACCTATCGGAACCACAACAAAAACATATGTGTCTCCTATTGCATTTGCACTTTCCAAACCCTTCCCTTTACATTCTTGCAAGTTGCATGCTTTACTTTCCGCTGCTCATATACTCTTTGCATGCTTGCTTGAATTGTGTTAAGATTGCTTGACTTGTCTATCTTTGTTAAAATCTGTCAAGAATTAAAATTGGGAAAAGGATAAGCTTTTATTTGGTCTAGTCTAATCACCCACCCTCTAGACATACTTTTGATCCTATAGCAATCCACCACACCACACTGGAGTAGGGTATTACACCAGAACGGTTCCCTGAACCAGTATATCTTGTGTCCCTTGTGTTGTTCATCGTGTTAGCTTAGCATCGTGGCGAGGCCTTGGGGCATAGATCTGTAGGGAGAAGATCTTCGTGCACACCCCAGAGTTCGAACCTTAAGGGTTTTGCCAGAACCCGATATCGGACATTTGGCGCGCCAGGTAGGGGTGCACCTATATCATTTCTCGGCAGATCTGCGTTCCATCGTTTCGTTGCATCCATGGCAGACGCTCGCCGAGCCCGCACCAAGCACTGGGCTGCTCTCGCCACCCACGTCTCCCATACGGCTCTAGTCGGTGGGCCTCCTCGTTATTCTCCGTCGTCTGCCGCCAACACCGCCACAGGCCCGATGGGGAACAAGCAGCAAGCATCTTCGCTGGACCCCTCGGTGCGGCGAGAAGGCCGCACCGCCACTCCGTCGCTGACCCCAGCCGGTTCGTCGTCTCACGCTCGCCGCACCCCCACGGACGCGCAGGCCGCGTTGCTCCTGGCACATGAGCTCCTGCACTACCGCCCTGTTGACGACCTCTACGATGAGTGGCTTGCTCGCATCATCGAGCTCGTCAGCGTCACGAGGGGCTCTCCTGCGTTGTCCCTCTCGCTGCCTCACCCTTCGTCATGTATGGGCGACGCGGCTCAGGGAGCGCTGTCGGTGTCAAAACCGGCGGATCTCGGGTAGGGGGTCCCGAACTGTGCATCTAAGACTAATGGTAACAGGAGGCTGGGGACATGATGTTTACCCAGGTTCGGGCCCTCTCGATGGAGGTAATACCCTACTTCCTGCTTGAATGATCTTGATGATATGAGTATTACAAGAGTTGATCTACCACGAGATCGGAGAGGATAAACACTAGAAGCTAGCCTACGGTATGATTGTTATTGTTCTATGGACTAAACCCTCTGGTTTATATAGACACCGGAGGGGCTAGGGTTACATAGAGTCGGTTTACAGAGGAGGAGATTTACATCCGAATCGCCAAGCTTACCTTCCACGCCAAGGAGAGTCCCATATGGACACGGGACGAAGTCTTCTGTCTTGTACCTCCATAGTCCAATAGTCCAGCCAAAGTATATAGTCCGGCTGTCCGGATACCCCCTTATCCAGGACTCCCTCAGTAGCCCCTGAACCAGGCTTCAATGATGATGAGTCCAACGCGTAGATTGTATTCGGCATTGTGAGGCGGGTTCCACCTCCGAATACTCCAAAATTGATTCCGAACACAAGGACCGTGTCCGGCTCTGCAAGATAAACTCCATATACCACCGTAGAGAGAATAATAATCCACTAATCTGATCTGCTGACAATTCTTTGTTGTGTGACATCACGCCATGGCTCGGTAACTTATTCGAACCGTTTTTACAACCCGCTCCCGCACACATCGCGAGACGGTTTCTCTGGCATGTCTTGTCAACGCAGAGGTCGTGTCCTCTTATCGCGGGATCTCCATCAATACGGGCGTGGGCGACCCAACCGTACCATCAATTACGGTAAGTGGGTAACGAGCAGGCCCCGTTAGGCAAGCGGGGAGGCGTAAAGTTTTATCGTCTTTGATAAAAGGGGGAAAGCCTCCTCCCTTCTACCGACGACTTCTTCCACTTCTACTCGCCCCTTTCCTTTTGCCCAAGCCCTAGCGCCCAAGCATTCATCCTCCCCACCGAAAAAGGTCCTCCAAAAATGTCTGGATCCGGAGCAGGAGGCAAGTGGATGGCCTCCTCCGTCTAGGAGAAGGATATTAAAAAGCTGCGGGCGGCCGGATATCTGGCCAAGAAAATTGGCAACCGTCTTCCAACGGCGGGATAGATCGTCCCTACTCTGGAGCCCCATGAGAGAGTCGTTTTCCTCCCCCATTTTGTCTGCGGGCTCGGGTTCCCCCTCCACCCTTTTGTTTGTGGCATCATGTATTACTACGGGATTGATTTTCACGATCTATTCCCCGATTCCTTCCTCAACATCTCGACGTTTATCGTCGTGTGCGAGGCCTTCCTCCGTGTCTCGCCACACTTCGGGCTATGGCTCAAGATCTTCAACGTGAAGCCTAAAGTGGTGAATGGCGAACATGCCGAGTGCGGAGGTGCCATGGTGAGCAGGATGCCCAACATTACATGGCCGACGAGTACTTTCAACGACTCCGTCAAGGACTGGCAGCAACAGTGGTTCTACATCACTGAGTCACGTGGAAAAAAGTGGGCCGTTGCTCCTGAGTTTCGATCTGGAGCCCCTATGTGACTCACATCCTGGCCCAAGAAGAGCGTGAACTAGTCATCGTCGGACGAACTGTCAGTGATCCAGGCGCGCGTCAAAGGTATGGAGGACAAGGCCGTCAGGCTTGTTGAAGTGGTCCAGGTGATGCTGGTCCGCCTGATCCTTCCTTGTCAGCACAGAGGTTGTGACTTGTGGGAGTACGACCCGGCCGAGCACCGGACCCTGCGGGAGCTTTTCGGCTCCTTGCACAAGGACATTTGGAAGGTGCTTTTTAAGTCCGGCAAACCATGGCCAGACTCGGCGGCAGACCGCGGGCACCAATTGTCCCACCCCGCCAGTCCGGTAAGTCGTCATCATATCTTGTTTATTCGCATGTTTCATTGATATGTCCCGAAGGAGATGTTTTTTTAACGTGTCTTTCCATGGTTGCCTTTAGTAATGGACGAAGGTGGCGGAGCGGATTCATTGTCCGGCCGCGCTGCCGGAAGAACCGGCAGGACCTCTTCTGACGAAGATGCTGGTCCCAGCGCCTTACAAGGCGCCGAAGAAGGAGGCCAAGAAAAAGGCCAAGGAGATCAGGAGCAGTCTCCGTCGTCGTGGCACTTCGGACACGAAGTCTGAAGACTCCAGTGACCCTCCCTCCTCCAGAGAGAACGAGGAGGAGGAAGAGGATGAAGAGGAGGAAGAGGATGAGGAGGGAGAAGAGCCTGAGTCCCCTATGAGGGGGAGGAAGAAAAGGACAGCCTCCTCATCCTTAGAGGCAGATTCGCCTAAGAGGGGAAGAACATCCGTCCCCGAGGCGTCCACCATGGCTACCGACAGCAGCCCGTAGGAGGATCCCAGGGCCCAGCCCCTGGTACAATCGTAAGTGCACAAAATCCGAACATATTCATGCATCCAGAATTTACTAGAATGTAGTATTTTGATTCGCACCGTGCTTTTTACAGTCCGGCGAGGTCTTTGGCCCAACAGGTCTCATCAGAGGACTCATTGGGTTTCGATGCTCTGGAGAGTGAAACACCTCCCAGGGCCCCTTCTCAAGAGCCTGGCTATGACACCAAGGTGTCATCCAAAAGGGACCTAAGCCAGCGGGCATACCTCGGAGGCCGGACGCGCGGGAGCGGCGGTTCCCATGAATGTCGACGGTGGGGGCGATCATGGATCCGGCCCGCAGCCGGACACAGTCCCGGAGGCCCTTAAGGCTCCGAGATCAGGCAGGCAGCCCCTCTTGACTGGAGGGGGCGATCCTTCTTCGCCTGCGGCCTCTGTCCAAGCGAAGGCGTCAGGCGGCCTATCGACAGCACTGGAGAGTGCGCCCATTATCGATGAACACCGCGCCCTTATGGGCGTGGTGATAGAAAAGATTCAGGCCGCCAAGAGCGGACTGAATGAATCCTGCGTCAGCCTATAAAAGGCATGGAGGTATGTATAGAAGACTGTCATAGTACAGATAGTAGCCCCTGATACACTGTCCGGAGAGGACAGGAGCCGGACAGGGGGTCAACTTCCCGTCCGCAGGAGACCTAGCTAATGACGTATATATTTTATGAATCAGATGTCTGCGGCGACTGCCTCCTCTCATGCTGCGGAAGTGTCCGGACTCAAGCAGAGTCTGGTGCGGGCCGAAGAGGAGCTCAGCCGAGTGAAGAAGCAGCTGGAGGACCAACAAGGTATGTTTTGAAACTTTTAGTAAGTTTTAGCACAAGTAAGTAGTTGTGGCTATCTTAGAGTATATATATCGCGCACTCCTAGGGGCAAATGCCGAAATTGAGGCGCTCAAGAAGGTTGTTGCCTTGGCCGAAAAGAAAGCAGCCGCTGAGCAGGCTTGATATGTCTCCGTCGTATCTACTTTTCCAAACACGTTTGCCCTTGTTTTGAACTCTAACTTGTATGATTTGAATGGAACTAACCCGGACTGACGCTGTTTTCAGCAGAATTGCCATGGTGTTGTTTTATGTGCAGAAAATAAAGGTTCTCGGAATGACCTGAAACTCCACGGAATATCTTAGAATAAATAATAAAAAATCCTCACCAAAGATGAAGACCAGGGGGCCCACACCCTGTCCACGAGGGTGGGGGGCGCCCCCCTGGGCGCGCCCCCCTACCTCGTGGGCCCCCTGGTGGCCCTCCGACGCCAACTCCAACTCCATATATTGGCTTTCGGGGAGAAAAAATCAGAGAGAAGAAATCATCACGTTTTATGATACAGAGCCACCGCCAAGCCCTAATCTCTCTCGGGAGGGCTGATCTGGAGTCCATTCGGGGCTCCAGAGAGGGGGATTCGTCGTCGTCGTCATCATGAACCTTCCCCCATCACCAATTTCATGATGCTCACCGCCGTGTGTGAGTAATTCCATCGTAGGATTGCTGGACGGTGATGGGTTGGATGAGATTTATCATGTAATCGAGTTAGTTTTGTTAGGGTTTGATCCCTAGTATCCACTATGTTTTGAGATTGATGTTGCTATGACTTTGCTATGCTTAATGCTTGTCACTAGGGCCCGACTGCCATGATTTCAGATCTGAACCTATTATGTTTTCATGAATATATGTGAGTTCTTGATCCTATCTTGCAAGTCTATAGTCACCTACTATGTGTTATGATCCGGCAACCCCGAAGTGACAATAATCGGAGCCACTCCCGGTGATGACCATAGTTTGAGGAGTTCATGTATTCACTATGTGCTAATGCTTTGTTCCGGTTCTCTATTAAAAGGAGGCCTTAATATCTCTTAGTTTCCAATAGGACCCCGCTGCCACAGGAGGGTAGGACAAAAGATGTCATGCAAGTTCTTTTCCATAAGCATGTATGACTATATTTGGAATACATGCCTACATTACATTGATGAACTGGAGCTAGTTCTGTGTGACCCTATGTTATGACTGTTACATGATGAACCACATCCGGCATAATTATCCATCACTGATCCGGTGCCTACGAGTTTTCCATATACTGGTTCTCGCTTATTTACTTTTCCGTTGTTACTGTTACAGTCACTACAAAATACCAAAAACATTACTTTTGTTGTCTTTACCTTTGTTACTGTTACTACCACTATCATATTACTTTGCTACTAAACACTTCGCTACAGATACTAAGTTTCCAGGTGTGGTTGAATTGACAACTCAACTGCTAATACTTGAGAATATTCTTTGGCTCCCCCTGTGTCGAATCAATAAATTTGGGTTGAATACTCTACCCTCGAAAACTGTTGCGATCCCCTATACTTGTGGGTTATCAAGGCTCTCCATGAGAAACACGAGGCGAGGGTCGTGGAAGCTGAACGAGAGCTTCAGGAGGCCGTAGGGAAAAGCGAGAGTTTGGAGCAGAGTCTATCGTTGAAAGAATTCGAACTCGCCCAAGCTATCCGGACCGCGAATGAGGTTCGGGAGGAATCCCAGGCATGGCTGAAGGATATTCAGGAGGCGCGGAAGATAGCGGCCGGTAGGGGTTTTATATTTTTGTTCAAACCGCCTTATTCTTTCACAGGGAAGATTCATGGTGACCCGTTGAATCCTAATTTTTTCAGGGGCATTTGCGGATTTGCCGTGTAGCATATCTGATGCTGCCCAATTCTTCCGAGCTGAGAAGAAGGAAACTGCAGAAAGGCTCTTCTAGTCGCAGTATTTGGCGCCGAATTATCCGGTGCCATTTGTCGACCAGCTCAAACAGCTGATCGAACTACATCAGGCGGCCGAACTAGCCATGAAGGATTTGGTTATCCGGCTGTGGCCCGCTGAGCCCATACCGAGCAGTTTCTTTGGGCTTGTGAAGCGGATTGTGAGGGCTTGCCCTCGGCTGGACGTCATCAAGCGGTCGGTTTGCATAGAAGGGGCACGAATGGCCTTTGCCCGTGCGAAAGTGCACTGGGGGAAGCTTGATGCTGAGAAGCTGATGAATGAGGGTCCGCCAGAAGGGAAGAAACACCATAAGCCCAAACTATATTATGATGGTGTCCTGAAAGGCGCCCGCCTCGTGGCCGAGGAATGTACAAAAGACATTATTTTTCCCTGAAAGCAGATGTGCTATCCTTTGTAAGGCAAAACAGAGTCACTTATATGTAGGTACCTGCTATGTGTAAATTCTATTCCTGCGCAGCCGTTTTGATATGTTAGTCTTGAGAGTTGGCTAGTCGTCGGCTTCTGCCCCCACGTAGGAACTACGGGGGTGTTCGGGATAAACCTGAACACTCTTTATCCCATTCTTGTGTCCATGAAGGAGGTGTCCACCACAGCGAACCAGGCAATCAGACTATAATGCTTTATTACTCTCACTTAGCCATAGGAATTCGAGTATGGGCGGCGCAGCCCTTGGTGTTCAGAAGACCGCACAGGGGCTCTAATAGCGCCTGGTCGATGGACCGATCCTTCGCACGCTGCATTTTGTTATGGCATTTATGCGTAAATAATCTTTAAAGATTTGGCAACCTCTCGAACAGCTGACCAGCTCTCGCCTTATCATGACAGTCGGTTTTCGGCTTTCTCTATTGAGGTGTTCGTCCGGCAGAACCGGGACACAATCGCAGTAGTTCTCCCAGCGCTACCTTAGTCGATGTTGCGGAACGTAAGGTACCAAAACATGGGAGCCAGGTAAACCCAACCAATGACCCAAGACATGATTCGGAGCTGATGCATATAATGTTATAAGTTCAGGGTGTCGAACGACTGAGAAGGTGTTCGGACTTTAGTCGTCGTAGTACGGGTGTAAGGAAGCCCCTGACGTTCAAAGGCATAACACGATGTTCGGATGCCGTTATGACAAAATGTCGTTGAGAAATAGCAGATAAGCGCCAAATGACTCTACATGCTGTATTTAAGTAACACGTCTATGTGTATGAGTACGGTGCATGTTATAAAAGAGAGGCATGACGGCAGAACCTGTTAGGGCCGGGCGATGGTTGGCTGTGCGTGAGTCTGGAGGAATATCCGGATGGTATTCAGGTGCGGTGGGGATCCCCCCTGTGTGCGTCCGAGCTGCTTCCAAGTCGCCGGTCCAGTTGTGCGCGAGGGCGAACCTGCGAATAATGCTTAAAAGGCGTGTGTGAGTAGAGGCTGAGCCGTGGGTGTGATCTGTCCGGCTTACGCTGAAGGATCTGTATGAACTATGGTTAGGTTGGGGTATCATGAAGCAGTTCGGACTCCTTGGTCGGTGCCCGAGAGTTCGGCTGTCGAATCTAAGTTCGATTGAAAAAAAAACATGACTCGCTGCGTCAGTGAATAAGGTAGCCGAATATTCTTCGGCGCCGAGGTGAAGCTCGGTCTTGACCGCATTTGTGATTTCATCACGTGGGTAATGCGTCGAGTCGCAGTGTATCCTGGCGGTGCTGAGTAGCTACTACCTAGAGGCGTTAGACCAAAAGTTGGTATGACATTTTTGGCTATCCGTGTTGGGGAACATTGCAGAAAATTAAAAATTTTCCTACGGTTTCACCAAGATCCATCTATGAGTTCATCTAAGGAACGAGTCAAGGGAGGAGTTTGCATCTACATACCACTTGTAGATCGAGTGCGGAAGCGTTCAACGGGATGGTGATGATGGAGTCGTACTCGCCGTGATTCAGATCACCGATGACCAAGTGCTGAACGGACAGCACCTCCGCGTTCAACACACGTACGGTACGTACGACGTCTCCTCCGTCTTGATCCAGCAAGGAAGAAGGAGAGGTTGAGGAAGATAGCTCCAACGGCAGCACGACGGCGTGGTGTTGTTGGTGCAGCAGTACTCCGACAGGGCTTCGCCAAGCACGTACGGAGGAGGAGAGGTGTTGGGGAGGGGAGGGGCTGCGCCTTGGCTTGGGTATGCAGCCCTCCCTTCACCCCTCTATTTATAGGGGAAGGGGCAAGGGGGGGCGGCCCCTCTAGATGGGATCTAGAGGGGGGCGGCGGCCAGGGAGGGGGGACTTGCCCCCCAAGCAAACGGGGGCGCCCCCTCTAGGGTTCCCCCCCCCCAACCCTAGGCGCATGGGCCCAATGGGGGGGAGCCCAGCCCTCCAGGGGCTGGCTCCTGCCCCACGCAGCCCATGTGGCCCGCCGGGAGGGGTGGCCCCTCCCGGTGGACCCCCGGAACCCTTCCGGTGGCCCCGGTACAATACCGATATGCCCCCGAAACTTTCCGGTGTCCGTTTGACAACTTCCCATATATAAATCTTTACCTCTGGACACTTCCGGAACTCCTCGTGACGTCCGGGATCTCATCCGGGACTCCGAACAACATTTGGTATTCACATACAAGTCTTCCTAATAACCCTAGTGTCACCGAACCTTAAGTGTGTAGACCCTACGGGTTCGGGAGACACGCAGACATGACCGAGACGGCTCTCAGGTCAATAACCAATAGCGGGATCTGGATACCCATGTAGGCTCCCACATGCTCCTTGATGATGTCATCGAACGAACCACGATGTCAAGGATTCAAGCAACCCCGTATACTATTCCCTTTGCCAATCGGTACGTTACAAGCCCGAGACTCGATCGTCGGTATCCCAATACCTCGTTCAGTCTCGTTACCGGCAAGTCACTTTACTCGTACCGTAATGCATGATCCCGTGACCAAACACTTGGTCACTTTGAGCTCATTATGATGATGCATTACCGAGTGGGTCCAGAGATACCTCTCCGTCATACGGAGTGACAAATCCCAGTCTCGATCCGTGTCAACCCAACAGACACTTTCGGAGATACCTGTAGTGAACCTTTATAGTCACCCAGTTACGTTGTGACGTTGTGTACACCCAAAGCACTCCTACGGTATCCGGGAGTTACACGATCTCATGGTCTAAGGAAGAGATACTTGACATTGAAAAAGCTCTAACAAAACGAACTACACGATCTTGTGCTATGCTTAGGATTGGGTCTTGTCCATCACATCATTCTCCTAATGATGTGATCCCGTTGTCAATGACATCTAATGTCCATAGTCAGGAAACCATGACTATCTTTTGACCAACGAGCTAGTCAACTAGAGGCTCACTAGGGACATGTTATGGTCTATGTATTCACATGTGTATTACGATTTCCGGATAATACAATTATAGCATGAATAAAAGACAATTATCATGAACAAGGAAATATAATAATAATGCTTTTATTATTGCCTCTAGGGCATATTTCCAACAGTCTCCCACTTGCACTAGAGTTAATAATCTAGTTACATTGTGATGAATCGAACACCCATAGAGTTCTGGTGTTGATCATGTTTTGCTCGCGAGAGAGGTTTAGTCAACGGATCTGCGACATTCAGATCCGTATGTACTTTGCAAATATCTATGTCTCCATCTTGAACATTTTCACGGATGGAGTTGAAACGACGCTTGACGTGCCTGGTCTTCTTGTGAAACCTGGGCTCCTTGGCAAGGGCAATAGCTCCAGTGTTGTCACACAAGAGTTTGATCGGCCCCGACGCATTGGGTATGACTCCTAGGTCGGTGATGAACTCCTTCACCCAAATAGCTTCATGCGCTGCCTCCAAGGCTGCCATGTACTCCGCTTCACATGTAGATCCCGCCACGATGCTCTGCTTGCAGCTGCACCAGCTTACTGCTCCACCATTCAACATATACACGTATCCGGTTTGTGACTTAGAGTCATCCAGATCTGTGTCGAAGCTAGCGTCGACGTAACCCTTTACGACGAGCTCTTCGTCACCTCCATAAATGAGAAACATGTCCTTCGTCCTTTTCAGGTACTTTAGGATATTCTTGACCGTTGTCCAGTGTTCCTTGCCGGGATTACTTTGGTACCTTCCTACCAAACTTACGGCAAGGTTTACATCAGGTCCGGTACACAGCATGGCATACATAATAGATCCTATGGCTGAGGCATAGGGGATGATGCTCATCTCTTCTTTATCTTTTGCCGTGGTCGGGCATTGAGCCGAGCTCAATCTCACACCTTGCAATACAGGCAAGAACCCCTTCTTGGACTGATCCATTTTGAACTTCTTCAAAATCTTATCAAGGTATGTGCTCTGTGAAAGACCTATGAGGTGTCTCGATCTATCTCTATAGATCGTGATGCCTAATATATAAGCAGCTTCTCCAAGGTCCTTCATTGAAAAACACTTATTCAAGTAGGCCTTAATGCTGTCCAAGAATTCTATATCATTTCCCATCAAAAGTATGTCATCTACATATAATATGAGAAATGCTACAGAGCTCCCACTCACTTTCTTGTAAATGCAGGCTTCTCCATAAGTCTGCATAAACCCAAACGCCTTGATCATTTCATCAAAGCGAATGTTCCAACTCCGAGATGCTTGCACCAGCCCATAAATGGATCGCTGGAGCTTGCATATTTTGTTAGCATTCTTAGGATCGACAAAACCCTCCGGCTGCATCATATACAGTTCTTCCTTAAGATGCCCGTTGAGGAATGCCGTTTTGACGTCCATCTGCCATATCTCATAATCATAGTATGCGGCAATTGCTAACATGATTCGGACGGACTTAAGCTTCACTACGGGAGACAAAGTCTCATCATAGTCAATCCCTTGAACTTGCCGATAACCCTTAGCGACAAGTCGAGCTTTATAGATGGTGAATTACCATCCGCGTCCGTCTTCTTCTTAAAGATCCATTTGTTTTCTATCGCTCGCCGATCATTGGGCAAGTCAGTCAAAGTCCATACTTTGTTTTCATACATGGATTCTATCTCGGATTTCATGGCTTCTAGCCATTTGTTGGAATCTGGGCCCCCCATCGCTTCTTCATAGTTCGAAGGTTCACCGTTGTCTAACAACATGATTTCCAGGACAGGGTTGCCGTACCACTCTGGTGCGGAACGTGTCCTTGTGGACCTACGAAGTTCAGTAGCAACTTGATCCGAAGTACCTTGATCATCATCATTATTTTCCTCTTCAGTTGGTGTAGGCATCACAGGAACATTTTCTTGAGCTGCACTACTTTCCCGTTCAAGAGGTAGTACTTCATCGAGTTCTACTTTCCTCCCACTTACTTCTTTTGAGAGAAACTCTTTTTCCAGAAAGGATCCGTTCTTGGCAACAAAGATCTTGCCCTCGGATCTTAAGTAGAAGGTATACCCAATGGTTTCTTTAGGGTATCCTATGAAGACGCATTTTTCCAACTTGGGTTCGATCTTTTCAGGTTGAAGTTTCTTGACATAAGCATCGCATCCCCAAACTTTTAGAAACAACAGCTTAGGTTTCTTCCCAAACCATAATTCATACTGTGTCGTCTCAACGGATTTAGACGGTGCCCTATTTAAAGTGAATGTAGCTGTCTCTAGAGCGTATCCCCAAAATGATAGCGGTAAATCGGTAAGAGACATCATAGATCGCACCATATCCAATAGAGTGCGATTACGACGTTCGGACACACCGTTTCGCTGAGGTGTTCCAGGCGGCGTGAGTTGTGAAACGATTCCACATTTTCTTAAGTGTGTACCAAATTCGTGACTTAAATATTCTCCTCCACGATCCGATCGTAAGAATTTTATCTTTCGGTCACATTGATTCTCTACTTCATTCTGAAATTCCTTGAACTTTTCAAAGGTCTCAGACTTGTGTTTCATCAAGTAGACATACCCATATCTGCTCAAGTCATCTGTGAGAGTGAGAACATAACGATATCCTCCGCGAGCCTCAACACTCATTGGACCGCACACATTGGTATGTATGATTTCCAACAAGTTTGCTGCTTGCTCCATTGTTCCGGAGAACGGAGTCTTGGTCATTTTGCCCATGAGGCATGGTTCGCATGTGTCAAATGATTCATAATCGAGAGACTCTAAAAGTCCATCAGCATGGAGCTTCTTCATGCGTTTGACACCAATGTGACCAAGGCGGCAGTGCCACAAGTATGTGGGACTATCGTTATCAACTTTACATCTTTTGGTATTCACGCTATGAATATGTGTAACATTACGCTCGAGATTCATTAAGAATAAACCATTGACCATCGGGGCATGACCATAAAACATATCTCTCATATAAATAGAACAACCATTATTCTCGGATTTAAATGAGTAGCCATCTCGTATTAAACGAGATCCAGATACAATGTTCATGCTCAAACTTGGCACCAAATAACAATTATTAAGGTTCAAAACTAATCCCGTAGGTAAATGTAGAGGTAGCGTGCCGACGGCGATCACATCGACCCTGGAACCATTCCCGACGCGCATCCTCACCTCGTCCTCCGCCAGTCTCCGCTTATTCCGCAGCTCCTGCTGTCAGTTACAAATATGAGCAACGGCACCGGTATCAAATACCCAGGAGTTACTATGAGTACTGGTAAGGTACACATCAATTACATGTATATCAAATATACCTTTCGTGTTGCCGGCCTTCTTATCCGCTAAGTATTTGGGGCAGTTCCGCTTCCAGTGACCCTTCCCCTTGCAATAAAAGCACTCAGTCTCAGGCTTGGGTCCATTCTTTGACTTCTTCCCAGCAACTGGCTTACCGGGTGCGGCAACATCTTTGCCGTCCTTCTTGAAGTTCTTCTTACCCTTGCCCTTCTTGAACTTAGTGGTCTTATTGACCATCAACACTTGATGTTCTTTCTTGATTTCAACCTCTGCTGATTTCAGCATCGAGAATACTTCAGGAATGGTCTTCACCATCCCCTGCATATTGTAGTTCATCACAAAGCTCTTGTAGCTTGGTGGGAGCGACTGAAGGATTCTGTCAATGACCGCCTCATCCGGGAGGTTAATGTCCAGCTGGGACAGGCGGTTGTGCAACTCAGACATTTTGAGTATGTGCTCACTGACAGAACTATTTTCCTCCATCTTACAACTATAGAACTTGTCGGAGACTTCATATCTCTCGACCCGGGCATGATCTTGGAAAACTAGTTTCAGCTCCTCGAACATCTCATATGCTCCGTGTTGCTCAAAACGCTTTTGGAGCCCCGGTTCTAAGATGTAAAGCATGACGCACTGAACGAGGGAGTAATCATCAGCACGAGACTGCCAAGCATTCATAATGTCTTGGTTCTGTGGGATGGGAGCGTCACCTAGCGGTCCTTCTAGGACATATTCTTTCCTGGCAGCTATGAGGATGATCCTCAGGTTCCGGACCCAGTCCGTATAGTTGCTGCCATCATCTTTCAGCTTGGTTTTCTCTAGGAACGCGTTGAAGTTCATGTTGACATGAGCGTTGGCCATTTGATCTACAAGACATATTTTGCAAAGGTTTTAGACTAAGTTCATGATAATTAAGTTCATCTAATCAAATTAATATAATGAACTCCCACTCAGATTAAACATCCCTCTAGTCATCTAAGTGTTACACGATCCGAGTCGACTAGGCCGTGTCCGATCATCACGTGAGAGGGACTAGTCATCATCGGTGAACATTCTCATGTTGATCGTATCTTCCATACGACTCGTGTTCGACCTTTCGGTCTCCGTGTTCCGAGGCCATGTCTGTACATGCTAGGCTCGTCAAGTTAACCCTAAGTGTTTTGCATGTGTAAAACTGTCTTACACCCGTTGTATGTGAACGTAACGATCTATCACACCCGATCATCACGTGGTGCTTCGAAACGACGAACTTTAGCAATGGTGCACAGTTAGGGGAGAACACTTCTTGAAATTTTTGTAAGGGATCATCTTATTTACTACCGTCGTTCTAAGTAAACAAGATGCATAAACATAATAAACATCACATGCAATTATATAATAGTGACATGATATGGCCAATATCATATAGCTCCTTCGATCTCCATCTTCGGGGCTCCATGATCATCTTCGTCACCGGCATGACACCATGATCTCCATCATCATGATCTCCATCATCGTGTCTTCATGAAGTTGTCACGCCAACAACTACTTCTACTTCTATGGCTAACGCGTTTAGCAATAAAGTAAAGTAATTTACATGGCGTTCTTCAATGACACGCAGGTCATACAAAATAAAGACAACTCCTATGGCTCCTACCGGTTGTCATACTCATCGACATGCAAGTCGTGATTCCTATTACAAGAACATGATCTCATACATCACAATATATCATTCATCATTCAACACAACTTCTGGCCATATCACATCACATGACAATTGCTGCAAAAACAAGTTAGACGTCCTCTAATTGTTGTTGCATCTTTTACGTGGCTGCAATTGGGTTCTAGCAAGAATGTTTTCTTACCTACGAATAACCCCAACGTGATCTTGTCAACTTCTATTTACCCTTCATAAGGACCCTTTTCATCGAATCCGCTCCAACTAAAGTGGGAGAGACAGACACCCGCCAGCCACCTTATGCAACTAGTGCATGTCAGTCGGTGGAACCGGTCTCACGTAAGCGTACGTGTAAGGTTGGTCCGGGCCGCTTCATCCCACAATACCGCTGAAGCAAGATTAGACTAGTAGTGGCAAGCAAGTTGACAAGATCTACGCCCACAACAAAATTGTGTTCTACTCGTGCAATAGAGAACTACGCATAGACCTAGCTCATGATGCCACTGTTGGGGAACGTTGCAGAAAATTAAAATTTTTCCTACGGTTTTACCAAGATCCATCTATGAGTTCATCTAAGCAACGAGTCAAGGGAGTGAGTTTGCATCTACATACCACTTGTAGATCGAGTGCGGAAGCGTTCAAGGGGATGGTGATGATGGAGTCGTACTCGTCGTGATTCAGATCACCGATGACCAAGTGCTGAACGGACAGCACCTCCGCGTTCAACACATGTACGGTACGGACGATGTCTCCTCCGTCTTGATCCAGCAAGGAGGAAGGAGAGGTTGAGGAAGACAGCTCCAACGGCAGCACGACGGCGTGGTGTTGTTGGTGCAGTAGTACTCTGACAGGGCTTCGCCAAGCACGTACGGAGGAGGAGAGGTGTTGGGGAGGGGAGGGGCTGCACCTTGGCTTGGGTATGCAGCCCTCCCCTCACCCCTCTATTTATAGGGGAAGGGGCAAGGGGGGCCGGCCCCTCTAGATGGGATCTAGAGGGGGGGCGGCGGCCAGGGAGGGGGGACTTGCCCCCCAAGCAAAGGGGGGCGCCCCCTCTAGGGTTCGCCCCCCCAACCCTAGGCGCATGGGCCCAAGGGGGGGCGCCCAGCCCTCCAGGGGCTGACTCCTACCCCACGCAGCCCATGTGGCCCCCCGGGAGGGGTGGCCCCTCCCGGTGGACCCACGGAACCCTTCCGGTGGCCCTGGTACAATACCGATATGCCCCCGAAACTTTCCGGTGTCCATTTGACAACTTCCCATATATAAATCTTTACCTCCGGACCCTTCCGGAACTCCTCGTGACATCCGGGATCTCATCCGGGACTCCGAACAACATTCATTATTCACATACAAGTCTTCCTAATAACCCTAGCGTCACCGAACCTTAAGTGTGTCGACCCTACGGGTTCGGGGACACGCAGACATGACCGAAACGGCTCTCAGGTCAATAACCAACAGCGGGATCTGGATACCCATGTTGGCTCCCACATGCTCCTCGATGATGTCATCAGACGAACCACGATGTCGAGGATTCAAGCAACCCCGTATACTATTCCCTTTGTCAATCGGTACGTTACAAGCCCGAAACTCGATCGTCGGTATCCCAATACCTCGTTCAGTCTCGTTACTGGCAAGTCACTTTACTCGTACCGTAATGCATGATCCCGTGACCAAACACTTGGTCACTTTGAGCTCATTATGATGATGCATTACCGAGTGGGCCCATAGATACCTCTCCGTCATACGGAGTGACAAATCCCAGTCTCGATCCGTGTCAACCCAACAGACACTTTCGCAGATACCTGTAGTGCACCTTTATAGTCACCCAGTTACGTTGTGACGTTTGGTACACCCAAAGCACTCCTACGGTATCCGGGAGTTACACGATCTCATGGTCTAAGGAAGAGATACTTGACATTGAAAAAGCTCTAGCAAAACGAACTACACGATCTTGTGCTATGCTTAGGATTGGGTCTTGTCCATCACATCATTCTCCTAATGATGTGATCCCGTTGTCAATGACATCTAATATCCATAGTCAGGAAACCATGACTATCTGTTGACCAATGAGCTAGTCAACTAGAGGCTCACTAGGGACATGTTATGGTCTATGTATTCACACGTGTATTATGATTTCCGGATAATACAATTATAGCATGAATAAAAGACAATTATCATGAACAAGGAAATATAATAATAATGCTTTCATTATTTCCTCTAGGGCATATTTCCAACAATGCGGAGATCAGCTCCGGGGTGGCGGGGCCTAGATGGCCGTCATGCCTATTTATGATACTCTAGAGTGAGTTATTTGGTGAGTCTGATCCTCAAGTTATCGGTCCCTAGACATGATATTTGGGCTCCTTCATGCTCCTTCCGGCGCCGTCCTGCCAATTTGTTTAAAGACCCAGCATTCTCTATTGGTATGATTGGCAGCCGCTCCTGGGGTGCCATGAATTTGACATGGGCGGTCAAGTATGCGGTTCAAGCTGGAGGGGCCCGAATTAAGATGTTGAAGTCTTTTCTCCTGCTCAACGGGTTGAGGATTACGGGCTCCTGTGTTGATCGCCGTTCCCTGGGCATCGTTTTTTTGTCTTGGGACGCTTATATTTGTTGCACCAAGGTTTGTAGACTCTGTTTTTGTCCACTGATGCGTCCGGGGTGCTTGCCGTGTTGCTGTTTGGTATAAAATGCCGATCTCGTGCGCAGCCCCTTGTCGCGGTGTGTTGTCGGTGGGGTGTAGGCATGCATTTGATTTTTAGTGCCGCCTCCTCGAATTGAGGTAGCAGCCTGCGTTTTGGGTAATATTTTGTTCAGTGCTCGAGTCCGTATACGTCGGCTGCCCGGGCCTTAGTCCTTCTGTCTGTGAGCAGATCTTGGTCAGCTTGGAGCTGCTGCTGCTTGTTTTTCAGGCTTCTTGCACTGGCTATAAGCCTGTGCTTGAAGCGCTCCTGCTCTATGGGATCCTTTGGTACGCCGAATTCATCGTCACCGAGGCACACCTAGTCTTCGGAGGGAGGCATATAGTTATTGTCCTCCAAGTATCCGCCTGTCGCCTGTTCGTCTGGGCTAGCCTGCCCGTGTTCCTGTTCAGCTTGCTCGAAGGTGGGTTGATTAGGATCATATTCCTCTTCGGCACCATCTGGATTTTCTTCTCCAGTGCCGGTATTGTTGTGATGAGGCTTGGAGCGGCACCGATGACGCCCATGTTTTGCTTTCTTCCCTGGGGAGTTATGTCTCGTTGCCTCATCGTCGTTGGTTTCTTTGGGAGTATCCACCATATATATATCATATAAAGAGGTGGCAGTCCAGCGCCCTGTGGGCGGTGGTTCCTGTTGTTCTCCCGCATCATCGTCTATACCGTCGATGTCTTCGGAGTCGACGTTAAGCACGTCGGTTAGGTCATCGATCCTGGTTATTAAGTTGGTGGTGGGTGGGTAACGAATTTCTTCGCCGCCAGCTTCCCACTCGAGCCGGACATAGTTCGTCCAGGAGTCTCCTGACAAAGAGAGAGACCTTAATGAATTCAGCACGTCTCCGAAGGGTGAGTGCTGAAAGGTATCCGCGGCGGCGAACTCCATGACTGGAGCCCAATTAGATTCGATGGGCACGGATGCACATGGTCCGGAACACACTACCGGAGATGAGTCCGGGGGTCCGGAGGTACAGATTTCCTAAGGAGAGGAGTCTGTGTTTGGCTCCAACGCCGATGAGAGTTTGACCTTCGGGCCGGGGTCCATCCACCCGTCCTCGGAAGGCACGACCTGCTCTGGAACGAATTCTGGAGCTATTGCAAGTGCGATGTTCCGAATACTGTCCGACTGATGATCTAGGTCATGCACGTCGTGATTCTTTGGCGCTCCTGAAACAGACCCGAATCCGTCGAAGATCAAGTCTCCACGGATGTCGTCCGTGTAGTTTAGGTTCCCAAAACTGACCTGATGGTCCAGGCGTAGCTATCGATCTGCTCCAGATGGCCAAGCAAGTTGGCCCGCAGTGCGAAGCCGCCGAACATGAAGATCTGTCCAGGGAGAAAGTTCTCACCCAGGACAGCATGGTTGAAGGTTGGAGAAGCCATCTAGCCTTGCAGTGACGACACAGAGGAACTCTTAATGAAAGCACCAATGTCGGTGTCAAAACCGGCGGATCTCGGGTAGGGGGTCCCGAACTGTGCGTCTAAGACTAATGGTAACAGGAGGCTGGGGACACGATGTTTACCCAGGTTCAGGCCCTCTCGATGGAGGTAATACCCTACTTCCTGCTTGATTGATCTTGATGATATGAGTATTACAAGAGTTGATCTACCACGAGATCAGAGAGGCTAAACCCTAGAAGCTAGCATATGGTACGATTGTTGTTGTCCTACGGACTAAACCCTCCGGTTTATATAGACACCGGAGGGGGCTAGGGTTACACAGAGTCGGTTTACAGAGGAGGAGATTTACATCCGAATCGCCAAGCTTGCCTTCCACACTAAGGAGAGTTCCATCCGGACACGGGACAAAGTCTTCTGTCTTGTATCTCCATAGTCCAACAGTCCGGCCAAAGTATATAGTCCGGCTGTCCTGATACCCCCTTATCCAGGACTCCCTCAAGCGCCTCCGCCACCTCCTCCCCAAGAAGGCGCCCTGGCTCCAAGGCGCGTGGCTCCTTGGCGAGACCCACCGCATCCAGCGCCCGCACGCCAAGAAAGAAGCTGCCAAAAAATCCCTCGACCTCAAGATGGCGCTCGCGTTCTCCCTGCACCAGCGCGTCAAGATCGCATCCCTGCACCAGCGCATCAAGACCCTGCGCTGCCCCCAGCGGCGGCACGCGCAGACCATCAGGACCCAGGCCCGCATCAGCAAAGGGCTCCGGTGACCAAGACAGGTTGGCTCACCTTCACCACCGAGCTGCGTAGCATCGCCTGGCCCGGGAAGTTCAAGCCGGACCTGCCTCCTTGCTATGACGGCACTGTCGACCCCGCGGAGTTCCTGCAGCTCTATGAGTTGGGCATCGAGGCGGCTAACGGATATGAGAAGGTCATGGAGAACTAGTTTCCCATGGCGCTCAAAGATGGTGCTCGCACCTGGCTCCTGAACTTGCCTCTCGGCTCGATCTCCTCCTGGGACGATATGTGTAGCCTCTTCATCGCCAACTTACAGGGCACTCGCGACCGCCCCGCGACCGTGGGTGACCTGCTCCGCATCAAGCAACAGCTAGGAGAGACCCTGCAGAAATACATCCAGCACTTCAACAACGCCCGCCTCAAGATCCCCAGGGTGACGGACGAGGCCATTATCTCAGCATTTTCTGATGGTGTCCACGACGTCAAGATGAAGGAGGAGCTTGCCATCCACGAGGATCTGTGCACATCTCTGGAGCTGTTCAACCTAGCAACCAAGTGCGTGAGGGCTGAGGAAGGACGCCTCTCCCTCCTCGAGCTTCCAGCTGATGACCCAGAAGAGAAGAAAGCCAAGGCCAAGGATGTGAAGCGCAAAGGAGCAGCCGTGCTCACCGTGGAGCCAGACACAAAGTGCGGTAGGGACCAGCCGGAGTCGTCCAAGGGCAACTGATTCTGCGCCTACCACAACCTCTACACCTACAACACCAACGAATGCCAGGAGCTCAGGGCCGTTCGAGAAGGACGCATTGGTCGATGCCCCGAGCGCAACGACCAGGGTTACGGCCGAGGTGGAGGATGATGGGACGATCGAGGCCCTCACCAGGAGTGGTGTGACCGACCTCGCAAGGATCGCTGGCAGGACCAGCCTCGCGAGGAAGCTTGGAGGGACCAGCCTCGCAAGGACCGCCCGCAGGACAACGCTGGCCTTGCTCCTCTGCCACCACCGCCAAGAAGGAACGATGACCACCACCAGGACGAGGGGGTGGGGGGCTTCTAGGAGGCGCGTGCTATCACGTCCATCTTGAGCGGAGCTCAGGCCCCAGCCTCTCAGCGCATCTTCAAACAGTTTTCTCGCGAGGTGAATGCGGTCCTCCCCAAGCTCGAGGCCACGCGCCCGCTCAGATGGTTCACGTGCGCCATCACTTTCAGCTCAGCAGATCAGCTCAAGTGTGCAGCTAAAGTTGGCGTCCTCCCAATGCTATGCTCTCCATTCATTAGCAACATGCAAGTTACCAGGACCCTCATCAATGGCGGTGCAAGGCTCAACATCCTGTCCGTCGAGACGTTCAACAACCTTCAAGTGCCATATGATCAACTCCAACCTACCAAGCCTTTCTCGGGAATCACAGACGGCTCCACTACCCCGATAGGGCAGGTCCGCCTCCCTGTCACTTTCGGACAGTGCAACAACTACCGTACCGAGCTCATCGACTTCGACGTCGCCCACCTTCGCCTGCCATACAATGCTATCCTCGAGTATCTGGCCCTGACCAAGTTCATGGCGGTGACCCACCATGGCTACAATATCCTTAAGATGCCAGGAAGTGGGGGCGTCCAAGGCCGGCAAGTACCAAGCTGGTGGGGCGTTGGCAGCAGCCTTGGAGGGCGCCATTGCTCACCGAAAAGGGAATGATGAAGCGGATCTGGAGATTTCGGAAGCAAGAGAGCAAGGAAGGGGATCTGGAGTAAGGCGAAGGAGAGCAATGAAGGCAAGCCTTACAGAGGCCAGCCTTTTGTCAATCGGGCAGTTACCGAGGCAGTGTGGGTAAGCGGGGACGCCCATGTCCAATCAGTCGCCACGCGTCTGCAAAGGCCGCAGGCTGTTGGGGCCCGCGGCGCTTCGCACTTGCCCTTTGACTTCGTTGCTAAGCCAAGTCCGAGCGCACCTTGGGCCCGGGGGCTACTGTCGGCGTTCTGGGAACGGGGGTCCCTAGACTTGCCTGCCTGCTGCCCGCAGCGTGGCTCAAGCAGTGGCCTAGTACGGCCCATCTTCATCAACCCAAGTTCAAGACCCTCGCGAGGGGCCAAACCTCGCGGGGCGGACGACCCAAGGCCTCCTCAGGGGTGGCTTCACCAGGCAGGCTCGCGTGGAGGCGGAGAGATCAAGGCAAGGGGTACCTCGCGATGTGCTCATGACGCAAGCCATGATGATCGAGACCAGGCGGGCGCCAGCTTGTGCAGTGTCCTCGTTTCCCCTTTGGTGCAAAGGGGGCAAGCACAGGCGCGGAGTACCGAGGCATCAAGCAAAGGTTTCCATATCAGTGCAACAAGACCAAGACCAGCAGAGCGGCAGGACAGAGGTTACCATGGAGCCCAAGACGGCGTCATCACTCGTGCCTTTACCAGTCGAAGACCACCTTTAGTTAGGATGGCCTGTACTAGTTGTCCCCTTTCAAAATGGCCATTGTTGGCTCCCTTCCCGCTCAATATTTGGGAAGAGGACTAGGGCCTCTATAAATAGAGCTAGCCATTACCAAGGCAGGAAAGGATCCCCGGCCGATTAGACCAATTCCTCCCCAAGCACACCACCAAGCACAAGAACACCTCTCCTCGCGAGGGAGTTCTTCCTCTATACTGTTCATCATCAGCCCAAGAGGCAATCCACCACACACTGGAGTAGGGTATTACACCACAACGGTGGCCTGAACCAGTATAAATCTTGTGTCCCTTGTGTTGATCGTCGTGTTAGCTTAGCATCACGGCGAGGCCTTGGGGCATAGATTGGTAGGGAGAAGATCTTCATGTGCACCCCAGAGTTCGAACCTTAAGGGTTTTGCCGGAACCCGATATCCGACACCAGGTGATCCACGAGAAGAGAAGGAGGGGTCATAGATATCGATAGAGTCGAAGAGAGGATCAAGTGGGTGGGTTCAAGATCGATGAAGAGAGCCATCGAAATTGTGTGTGTGTGTGCAAGTCAAATATATAGGGCGACTGGCCTACCAGAACGTCAAAGGGCACTGGTCAAGTCCATGTGTGGCAGGGAGACATCACTAGAGCGCTCGATGTATCGGTGTGTGTGGGGGGGGAGGGGGAGGGGTAGGCAGACGCCTAACTATAGAGGTAGAATGACTCGTATAAGTGTTGAGAAGGAGAGACCCAACTATGTCTTGAGGGAGATCGGTCGACATCCATACATAACTGAAGGACGGGAAATAGGATGGGACAGAGAGAGAGAGAGAGAGAGAGAGAGGAGAGAGAGGGAGGGAGAGGGGTAGAGTGCTTGATGGGTGACGAAGTTGCTTCTCGAAGATGGTGGGAGAGGCCTACTAAACAAACTAAGGGTGGAACTGCAATATTATCAATAAGAGTGGGGACGTGTTTCTGCGTGTGCCTGTGTGTGATAGATTTGTCGGGACGCATCCATGGATGATGAAGGGGAACCATGTGTTTGGTAAGAAAACCTAACTAAATCGGTAAATCAATTGTTGTTTGTCGGAGGAAGGAAGAGACATAACTAATGATGTAGATCGATCGACGTGTGGGAAAAAACGAGTTATAAGGACCTAGCTAGCTATATGTATAGCGGGAGATCGGTTGGTGTACATCCATTTGTTAGAGGTAAATAAGGCCCAATGAGATGGATAGATAGAGAGAATGGAGCTAGGAGGTGGTGCGAGAGGCCCAGCTACTAGCTAGATAGGGGGGAGTGTGCAGTTGTGAGATAGATGAAAAGAGGGGCGAGAGTTTACATGTGTGTGGGACCATATGAGAGACACGAGGCAAGGACACATAAAGGAGGAGATTGAAGGTGCGCGTGTATGTTGTAGGCAGACATCGCTGGAGAGGTTTATCGATCGGTGTGTGTCGAAAAGGAGTTGTGGAGACAGTGGGAGAATGACCTAAAAAAATGAATGTGCGCGATGGATAGAATGCTGAGGGAGGGGGAGGGCGAGGAGGGCGTGTGCATGCACGAGAGAAATTTATTGGTAGCTACAAAGGTTAGAGGATTGTGTGGGTGTAAGAGACTAACAAAGATAATAATTTGATATGAAAGTGGATTCATATATTTGAATAGGAGATCATAGTGTTTTAAACATATGCATGCATGAATATAGCGGTGATAAGTGTGTTGTGGTTTTGCACATGTTATACCATAATGTGATAATGCATGGCGTTTGCAACTCACAGCTAAATGTCGAACAATCTAAACCATACTATACATCGAACAATCTCACATTTTTATTGAACTTGTGATAATGTGTGGCATTTGCAGCTTACAACTAAATATCGAACAATCTAAACAATACTATATATCGAACATTCTCACATTTTGTTTGAATTTGTGGTAATGTGTGGTGTTTGCAACTCACGTCTAAATACTTGTAGGCGTAAGGGGCGGGGCACCATACATAATGTGATAAACACATTATACATATGAGACATGGTTTAGATTATGAAGATCTAGCTATAGCTGAAATGTATAGTGATTTGAAATCAACATAAAGTGGATCCAAAAAATCGAGTTTGAGTTCATATAGTACACATAGTTCATATGTAACTTGAGACTAATCATGTGGTGTGCTGTGAAGATAATACACAAATGATGGTTTAACTTGACAATAATGATGATTGTAGATCTTATTAAAATAGAGAAACGAATTCAAATGGTTTGACTTCACAACAATCATTATTGTAAATCTTATTCAAATAGAGAAATGAAATCAAATTTAGTTCATATTGAAGCGGTAGTATATACGTTTGGAATACACTAAAACGTTCATTTGAGTAGTAGGTTGCATGCATTATACACGTAGTGGAATATTTTAATTGAACATAACATGAATTCAAAGTTCTGAATGACATTTGTAGTGTGAATTGATTTGGTACAGTACACGTTAGGCTTGTCCGAAAATTTCAACCCGCGCCTTGTTAGCCCGAAATATTTAAGATATATCTTTGTCTTGTTGTGCTCCGACAACACCCTCCATCTCAACCCGCGCCTTGCTATTCCAAAATTACAACACGCACGAAAACTCCCACCTCCTGTGAAATCCTGAAAAGCGAAATGCCCGTGATACCCCTAAACCGAAAGAACCGCCTCAAATCGGTGGGGGGTACTTTCGTAACTTACCCCACATTTCGGACAAGCGCGTCCCTAAGCCATGGTTCCCCACTCCCATCCCATCTGCCCACCCATTCATACACGAAGGCTGCAAAAACCCATGAAGCCCCACACCCTCCTCCGTCCGTCACCCAGTCGGAGCCTCTTCCCCGACGACGTCGTCCACAGCAACACCTCGATGTCCCTCATCCACCATACCGATGAGGATCCGTCGTTGATCTCGTCGTCTCGCCGGTTCATCCACCCCGTCCTCCACCTCCAAGGAGCTGCCCCGACGTTCCCCTCGTCTTTCACACCACCTCCATTCCCACACCACTGTCTTCACCTGTACCACCGGAAGAGCAGCATCATCACCGTTCCCTCGGATGAAGCTGCAGCCTAATCGGCGCCACCAAAGAGGTTGTGCACTAATCGCCGCATTTTCTTCATGATTCGATCTCACAGTGTTGCTGGCGCTCGGTGAGGGAGTCCTAGATAAGGGGGTATCCGGACAGCGGACTGTATACATCATCCGGACTATAGAAGCGTCAAGATACAAGACTCAAGACTTTGGCTCGTGTCCGGATGGGACTCTCCTTCGTGTGGAAGACAAGCTTGGCGATCCGGATATTATGTTTCCTTCCTTGTAACCGACTCCATGTAAACCCTAGCTCTCCGGTGTCTATATAAACCGGAGAGCATGGTCCTTAGAAGGCCGATCACAATTACAATCATACCATCATAGGCTGGCTCTTAGGGTTTAGCCTCTACAATCTCGTGGTAGATCAACTCTTGTACTACTCATATCTTCAATATTAATCAAGCAGGAAGTAGGGTTTTACCTCCATCGAGAGGGCCCGAACCTGGGTAAACATTGTGTCCCTTGCTTCCTGTTACCATCAGCCTAAGACGCACAGATCGGGACCCCCTACCCGAGATCCGCCGGTTCTGACACCGACATTGGTGCTTTCATTGAGAGTTCCTCTATGTCGTCGCTTCGAGGCTTGATGGCGTCTTCAATTGTCAACAACACGGTCCAGGGTGATACTTTTCTCCCCGGAGAGATCTCTGTGTTCGGCGGCTTCGCACTGCGGGCCAATTCGCTTGGCCAGTTGGAGCAGATCGATAGCTTCGCCCCTGGCCACCAGATCAGGTTTGGAAACTTGAACTACACGGCAGATATCCGTGGAGACTTGATCTTTGGCGGATTTGAGCCTGCGCCAGGAACGCCGGACAGTCACGACGAGCACGGCCTAGACCTGTTGTCAGACAATGCTCGGGACGTCATCCCCGAAGCAGCCCGGATCTAAATCCGGGGTAGGTTGCATTGCCTATGGACGGAGGGCTGGACCCTGCCCCGCTGGCCGCATGCTCATCGACGGTGGAGCCGAACACAGGTCTCACCTCCGTGGAGGCCTGTAACCCTGGGCCCCCAGACTCATATCTGGCTAATGGTCCTGGTCCGCAAACTCTTGAACCAGCCGAGCCAGGTTGGGCTCCGGTAATGGAGTTTACCGCTGCGGACATCTTTCAGCACCCGCCTTTGGGCGACATACTAAACTCATTAAAGTCTCTCTCTCTGTCAGGAGGCTCTGGGCTGAACTTTGTCCGGCTCAAGTGGGAAGCAGGCGACGAAGGAATTCACAGCCCACCCGCCACCCACTTTGTCGCCACAATCGATGATTTAACTGACGTGCTCGACTTCGACTTCGAAGACATCGACGGTATGGACTCCGATGCCGGAGACGTACTGGAGCCACCACTCATGGGGCGGAGGATAGCCACCTCTTGAAATGATATATACATGGTGGACACTCCGAAAGAAACCAATGGCGACGAGGCAGTGGAGGACAACCCCTCGGGAGGAAAAGCAAAACATGGGCGTCTTCAACGCCACTCCAAGCCCAGCCACATCAATACCGGCCCCGGAGATGATCCGGATAGTGCCGAAGAGGAATACAGTCCTGATCAGCCTAACTTCAAGCAGGCCGGACAGGCCACGGTGGGATACTTGGAGAGGGACAACTATACACCCCCCTCCGAAGACAAGGTAAGCCTCAACAATGACGAACTCAACGTGCCTGAAGACCCAGTGGAACAAGTTCGCTTTAAGCGACGACTCATAGCCACGGCAAAGAGCCTGCAAAGGAAGCAAGAGAAGCTTAAAGCCGACCAGGATTTGCTAATGGATAGGTGGACCAAGATCCTGGCCACCGAAAAGTACGGACTCGACCGCCCTTATAAAGGGCACACGCGGCACACCTGGCTACCTCAACCCAAGCAGGAGAACCATAGGCATACAACCCGACGTCCGCACACCACCACGGCCCAAGAAGGCATGAAAGATACACGAAGAAGCAGCCTCAAGCCTCGGCGCAACGGTCATAAAAGGCGAATCAGGGAAGCTGGTACCAATTTCAGCAAATCCTAGTCCAGTCAACGGACAAAGAACAGCTCAAGCCTATTCGGCCCAAGACACAAACTCGATCAGCCATGCGAAATTCACGGTACTCCTAAAAGAATGGCAAAGCATACCAATAGAGAATGCAGAATCTTCAAAACAGAGCGACCAGTCGTATGCCAGAAACAATGAAGGGAGGTGTCTAGTCAAGAGACCCCCAGGGCACAAACAGTACGGCCGATCGCCCCATACCAGACAAACCACGGCAATTCAATTGCGTACCCCCAGACCTAACAGTCCAAGGGCTCCTTAACACATAAAGCCCCCTGGGTATGAATGTACAAATAGCACCTTCTACAAGGTGTCAGGCACAAAGGCCAGGATCATTGGCCCGCCGCCCTAACGGTTGCTTTCAGATAACCAAATAAGGTCGCGCCATTGGCGCATTCCCCCATACGGTATCACATCATATGCTAACAGGATGAACCACGTCGGCTGGATTCTACGTGGCAAATCATCAGGCCAGCACCGGTGATATACTCACGCCTGCGTGCAGAGCCAAACCCCACCCTTAGAAGCGGAAATCATACAGCTGCCAGAGCAGCAAGTTGTGCATGCCTGTTAATATTTTGATATGACAGCCAACTATCCGGACACCAGCTAAGGAGTCCACGCTGCTTCCTCTTATAGCGGATAAGGTCACCAGAGTCCGATAAGGAACCCTTATACCAACCACAGGAGGGTGTTTGGCGGCCTCCGCACATTTACCTTCACAATCTAACCTCTATGCAGAACAGGTTTGGCGGCGTGGAGTCGGCCTAGACACACAAGGACAGGACCATGCAGGTAGAAGGCACTTCGGATTTACTTTCAATCCATTCACAGCCCCCTCCAAGTCCGGCCATTTATAGGTTCCGCCAAAAAACCATCTCTTTTTCATAATCATAAATCGCATTCATATGCATAGACATATCATATTACTGCAATGCGTAGACTTAAATAAACATGCACCGGCCGTTGTTTATCATCGACGCCTCTTTGCCATAAAAACGGCAGCCATGCTTTGTGTTACGCCCGGTTATGCCAGGGGCTCCACAGTACGACAATAAAGTCCGACCACCTTCTTGGTCACTCGGCACCCCGAACTTATAGCACTATATGCATCAGCTCCAAATCATGTCTTGGGTCATTGGTTGGGTTTGCCCGGCTCCCATGTTTTGGTACCTTACATTCCGTTCCGTCGGCTAAGGTAGCGCTGGGAGAACTACTGCAATTGTGTCCCGGTTCTGCCGGATGAGCACCTCAATAGAGAAAGCCGAAAACCGACGGTCATGATGCGGCGAGAGCTGGTCAGCTGTTCGAGAGGTTGTAAAATCCTTAAAGATTTATTCCGCATAACGCCACTATAAAATGCAGATTGCGACGGATCGGTCTTCCGATCAGGTGCCAATAGAGCCCCTAGTCCGGCCTTACGAACACTACGGGCTGCGCCGACCATACTCGAATTCCTATGGCTAAGTGAGAGTAGTAAAGCCCTATAGTCCGATTGCCTGGTTCATGGTGAGAAACACCTCCTTGCAGGACCCAATCATGGGATAAAGAGTGTTCAGAAATACCCCGAACACCCCCGTACTTCTCACGTGGGGGCTGAAGCCGACGACTGGCCAACTCTCAGAAGTCACATACAATAAACAGCCGCAAAGGAAGAACATATGTTCAAACAAAACAGGCAACATATAATAAAAACAGTCATTATCCCATATTACAAACGTTGGCAAAAACGCCCTCAGGGAAATATAACGTCTTTGGTGCACTTATCCACCGCAAGGCGGGCACCCTTCATTACACCTTCATAATACAGTTTGGGCTTGCAATGCTCCTTACCCTTTGGCGACCCTTAGTTATCAGCTCCTCCGCATCAAGCTTACCCCAATGCACTTTTGCATGGGCAAGCGCCATTCGCGCACCTTCTATACAGACTGGTCGCTTGATAGTATCAAGCCGAGGACAGGCGCCCACAATCCGTTTCACGAGTCCGAAGTAAGTGCTTGGAATTGGCTCTGCAAGCCACAGTCAGATAATCAAGTCCTTCATGGCTAGTTCGGCCGCCTGGTGCAGTTCGACCAGCTGCTTCAGCTGATCAATAAAAGGCACCGGATAGTTCGGCGCCAGATACTGCGAACAGAAGTCCCTCCCCGCAGTCTCCCTCTCCTCGGTCCGGTAAAATTGGTCAGCATCTGATATGCTGCGAGGTAGATCCACAAACGCCCCTATAAAAACAAGAATTCAGCTTGCCGCTTAGAGTTCTCCATGCTATAATGCAATAATGGCCATAGAATTCAGCAGGCCTTACCAGCCGCAACTTTCCGGGCCTCCTGAATTTCCCGTACAGCACCTCGGGCTTCTTCCCGAGCATCTTCCGTGGCTTGGAGAGCTTGGGCGAGTTCCGATTCTTTCCCTACTAAACTCAGCTCCAAGCTCTCGCTTTTCGTCACAGCATCCTGGAGCTCCCGCTTAGCCGTGACGACCCTGGCCTCGTGTTTTTCACGCAGCGCCTGTTCAGGGCAGCCCTCTCTTGGGCCTCAGCCGCTGCCTTCTTCAGTGCCTCATATTCAGCACTCGCTCCTAGGGCGCATAACACAAATACTTTTCAATAAGCACACGTATTCACTTGTGCCCAATGCAAGACAATGTTTAACATACCCTGTTTCTCTTCTAATTGCCTCTTCACACGGCCAAGTTCTGCTTCGGCCCGTTCCAGGCTCTGCTTTAGTTCGGACACTTCCGCATCATGAGCGGCAGTCCTCTCCGCAGCCGCTTGTTTTCAAACAAATGGGTATACATCATTAAATAAAGGTTCCCATTACAATAGAGGGTTTTGATCCCCTGCCCGGCTTACTTTCGCCGTACAGTGTATCAGGGGCTACTCCTCATATCATGATAATTCTCCAAAGGTTCCTTAGAAACCATACCTCCAAAGCCCTTATAAGGCCAAGACAGGACTCGTTCAGCCCGCTTACGGCAGCCTGAATCCTTCCAACCACCGCACCCATAAGGGTCCGATGTTCATCGACGACACACGCGTTCTTTAATGCTGTCAACCGATCGCCCAGCAGCTCGGCATAGATTGAGGTTGCCGGCGGAGTAGGAAAACCTCCCACCATGGAGGATGGCCGCTCGCCCGATCCTGGAGCCTTAGAGGCCTCCAAAACCTTATCCGGCCCTGAGTCTCTTTGAGATGACACCTCGGTGTTGCGCCCAGACTTCGGAAATGAAGTCCCCGGAGGCGTCTCGCTTGCCATAGCATTCGAGCTCAACGAATCCTCCGATGAGGACTGTCTGGCAGGAGACCCTGTCGGGCTGTATGAAATGTGGCGACAGTTAAAACTATTTTGCCCAGACGACCCTGGATACATAGGCGTATTCGGGCTTCGGTTGCTTACGATTTTCCCAGGGGCTAGGCCTCGGGATCCCACTCTGGGTTGTTATCGGCGGCCGGCGTGGATGCCTCTAGAGGGGAACCTCGCCCTCTCTTGGGTGATTCGGCCTCCAGGGACGGGGAAGCCGCGTGCTTCTTCCCGCCTGTAGAGCGAGGCTCGTCCTCCTCTGCCTCCTCCTCTTCGTCTTTAGAAGAAGGAGCGTCGCTAGAGCCTTCGGATTTGGCATCCGAAGCCCCGCGATAATGGAGGCCCCTCTGGGTCTTCTTGACCTCCTTGGAGGCCTCCTTCTTTGGCGCCTTGTAAGGCGCAGGGACCAGCATCTTCGTAAGAAGAGGTCCGGCCGGTTCCTCCGGCAACGGGGCCGGACATTGTATCCGCTCCACCTTTTTTATCCATCCCTAAAGCCACAATGAAGCACGATTAAAACGTCCCCCTCATGATATGCCAGCTGAAGCCTGGAGGGATAGGGCGTGGCTATAACTTACCGGGCTTGCAGAATAGGATAATTGATACCCCCGATCCTCAGAAGAGTCCGGCCATGATTTGCTGGACTTAAAGAGAACCTTCCAGATATCCTCGTGGGAGGAATCACAGAGCTCCCGGAGGGTTTGGTGCTCGGTTGGGTCGAGTTCCCACAAAGTACAGGCTCGACACTGGCAAGGGAGAACCAGGCGAACTAGCATCACCTGGACCACGTCAACAAGTTTGACGTCCTTGTCGACCATACTCTGAACACGCGTCTGGAGCAGTAACAGCTTATTAGACGAGCACCAGTTTGGGCCCTTCTTGGGCCAGGACGAAAGCCGCAGTGGAGCTCTGGATCTGAACTCAGGAGTTGCTGCCCATTTTTCACCGCGTGATTCGGTGATATAAAACCATTGCTACTGCCACTCCTTGACGGAGTCGTTAAAAGTGCACTTTGACCAAACAACCTTGGGCATCTTGCTCACCATGGCGCCGCCGCACTCGGCGTGTTCGCCACTCACCACCTTGGGCTTCACATTGAAAATCTTCAGCCACGGGCCAAAGTGAGGCGGAACCCGGAGGAAGGCCTCGCACATGACGATGAACATCGAGATATTGAGAAAAGAGTTGGGGGAAAGATCATCAAAGTCAATCCCATAGTAATACATGACTCCCCGAATGAATGGGTGGAGGGGAAACCCGAGCCAATGGACAAAATGGGGAAGGAACACGACTCTCTCGTGGGGCTCCGGAGTAGGGACAACCTGTCCCGCCGATGGGAGACGGTGGCCAATCTTCTTGGCCAAATACCCGGCTTCTCAGAGTCTCTTGATATCCTTCTCCCGGACGGTAGAGGCCTTCCATTTTCCTCCTGCTCCAGATCCTAACATCTTAGAAAACCTCTCTTCGATGGAGAAGAAGAGCGCTTGGGCGTTGGGGCTCAAGCAGAGGGGAATGAATTAGCGGAAGGAGAAGGCGTGGGTAAAAGAGGAAGATGCCCTATATCTTTATAAGAGAAGGTAAAGAGCTTTTTTGCGCCTCCCCACTTGCCTAGTGGAACCCGCTAGTCTCCCACTCGCCGCGATTAGTGGTACGGTTGGATTACCCATACCCGTATTCATTGTTGAGGAAATTGTTAACTGGTAGCTGCTCGGTTAGTTGATGAGTAGGGGATTAATAGACTAATCGGCAATTTAATCGGCCATTTAATCAATTACTCGGGCAATTAATCCATTAATCGGCTACTCGATGACCCTACGAGTAGGGATTAACCGGCAAGTTAACTGGTTACTCGATGCCCTTTCGATTAATCCCGTGATGAGGGGACATGATCTTCGCTTCGACAAGACGTGCTAAGGAAACCGCCTCGCGGTATACGCTGTGGCAGGTAGTGGAAAAACGGTTTGATCTGATCAAAAGGGCATCCCACGTCGTCTAAAAGTTGTCAGCTGAAGCATCATTCTCTCTACGGTGGTATGTGAAGATCATTTTGGGGATCCGGACACAACCTACGTGTTCGATGATAACCTTGGAGTATTCGGAGGAGTAACCCGCCTTGCAATGTCGAAGACAAGACAGCGCGCCGGACTCATCGTCATTGAAGCCTGGTTCAGGGGCTACTGAGGGAGTCCTGGATAAGGGGGTATCCGGACAGTCGGACTGTATACATCGTCCGGACTATAGAAGCGTCAAGATACAAGACTCAAGCTTTGGTTCGTGTCCGGATGGGACTCTCCTTCGCGTGGAAGACAAGCTTGGTGATCCGGATATTATGTTTCCTTCCTTGTAACCGACTCCATGTAAACCCTAGCTCTCCGGTGTCTATATAAACCGGAGAGCATGGTCCTTAGAAGGCCGATCACAATTGAAATCATACCATCATAGGCTAGCTCTTAGGGTTTAGCCTCTACGATCTCGTGGTAGATCAACTCTTGTACTACTCATATCTTCAATATTAATCAAGCAGGAAGTAGGGTTTTACCTCCATCGAGAGGGCCCGAACCTGGGTAAACATTGTGTCCCTTGCTTCCTGTTACCATCAGCCTAAGACGCACAGATCGGGACCCCCTAC
>NC_041385.1:748475101-748513870 GCF_002162155.2 Triticum dicoccoides | reverse complement strand
GTAGGGGGTCCCGATCTGTGCGTCTTAGGCTGATGGTAACAGGAAGCAAGGGACACAATGTTTACCCAGGTTCGGGCCCTCTCGATGGAGGTAAAACCCTACTTCCTGCTTGATTAATATTGAAGATATGAGTAGTACAAGAGTTGATCTACCACGAGATCGTAGAGGCTAAACCCTAAGAGCTAGCCTATGATGGTATGATTGTAATTGTGATCGGCCTTCTAAGGACCATCCTCTCTGGTTTATATAGACACCAGAGAGCTAGGGTTTACATGGAGTCCGTTACAAGGAAGGAAACATAATATCCGGATCGCCAAGCTTGTCTTCCACGCAAAGGAGAGTCCCACCCGGACACGAGTCGAAGTCTTGAGTCTTGTATCTTGACGCTTCTATAGTCCGGACGATGTATACAGTCCGGCTGTCCGGATACCCCCTTATCCAGGACTCCCTCAATGAGCCCAACAATAAATGGGCCCTGAGAAGGCCGAAATATAACATGGGCTGGAAATAGCCCAACGGAATAACGGGCCGTTAATGGGTATAAAGTGATACACTGTTCATTACAGGCCAGTTTCACCACGGGCCGTTAATGGGTATAAAGTGATACACTATTCATTACGGGCCAGTTTCACCACGGGCCGTTAATGGGCCAAGAGTTACAAAGGGCCTCATATGGGCGAAAGACGTCATGGGCCATACATGGGCCAGAAGTAAAAATAGGCTGGAATCATATTGGATGGCCCAGATGATGCTACTGGGCTTAATTCAGATAGGTCGTAATGGGCCCTGGGTTAGTGGACTGTAAATGGGCTATATGCGAACAAGTCGTTAATAGGCTTTCCATGGGCCGGCCCGCCACCTTTTGACAAGTCAAATGGGTCGGCCTTTTCACAAGAATGGGCCTCT
Organism: Triticum dicoccoides; assembly: GCF_002162155.2. Lineage (NCBI taxonomy): Eukaryota > Viridiplantae > Streptophyta > Magnoliopsida > Poales > Poaceae > Triticum > Triticum dicoccoides. The sequence goes on along the minus strand of NC_041385.1, from coordinate 748,512,964 downwards.
GTTGGGCCGTGCCACGTGTCGACGTATCATAGGCGCCTTCTGTCCAATGAGTGGCTGATATATGTCCCAACGATGAGCCGACACGTGTTTCCTCCAGCCAATGATGATTTTACACGTGGAAATCCCCATTGGTCGGGGCTGTTAACGGGTTATCGAATCCAAAACCGAACCTGATAGCTTAACGACGTTCCGTTATGGTGGATGCCACGTGTCGGTCACCCTTGACGAAAGCACTTCTGTGACGCGCGATTTATCATCATGGAAGTGGACACTTCCGTGATGATAATTTTGGTAATGTCATGGAACACTTTACGACAGCACAGGTATGACTATCTTGATTCTGTCATAAAATCGTCATGGATGTACATGCATGACAGAAAACGTGACCTACTATGACAAACACGTATCATCACGGAAGTGTATTTTTTTGTAGTGTTCTTCGAGAGCCGCCTCTGCTTTTTCTACCCATTGGGTCAGCACAATTTTTTCTTCAGCCCAGGCGCATTTTTTAGCTTCAAAGTAGATTTTTCAGTTTTTCTGCTTCACCCATGCTAAATTCGAACTTTGAGTTCGCCTTCTGGGTTTCAACCTCTTGCATCTCCAGACGGGTGTTCAGTTCAGATAGCTCTGATTGAAGCTCAACAGTGGTGGTCTATTCGTAAACTGGATCAAAATCATAGATCAATATCAGTTCATAATATTAAGTCCCAAGCGTTTTTGCAAGCAACAACACTTGGCACTTGGGGGCTAATGTCTACCAAAATTTCTATCTCAGTGGCAGCTTAAGTGAATAAGTCCCAAGCACTTTGCGAGCAAGAGTACTTTGCACTTGGTCACTAATGCATATTGCTTGTCTAGTTGCAATTATATGACGACACCTTGGTGGTACAACCGACCATAACCGGTTCAGGAGAGCTACACACCTTCAAGCCGGATTTTGAAAAGATTGTTACAAAGGTTATTATTCATGTTCATAGTGATCAAGTCTACATCATATTTAGAATAAGCAGTAAACTTGGGGGCTGGCAGGATATGCATAATCTAAGAGTTGAAGAGATCATACCTCAAATTTAAGATGCATCTGCTTCACCATGTCCACCTCAAGATCACGGGAACAGTCGGAACCCTAATGCGATCTGACGCGCTGGAGGAGAAGCACTTACAGGTGCAGATTCAACTGCGGTGGGGCACCGACGTACTCTGATCCAACACAGGTTGATGCAGCGGCCAGGGTTGAGGAGGACGAGGTGCTCTGCGGCGGCGGCGGAGCTCGAGTGGCAGAGGGTCGCGAGAGGAAGAAGACGATGGAAAAGTGGGAGAATGAGAAGAAGACTGGTCGTGGCTATTTATAAGGAAATGCTAATAAGTGGGCGCGAAAAACGAGGAGGCCAAAACATGGTTATCCAGCTGCCCAAACGCCTCGATTTTCGAAGTTGTTATTAAATATAAAGATCCGTTGAGATATGTTGGATAAAGTGTGAATTAATGACAGGTGTCGTCGTGGCGGGTTATCACCAATCCAGAAGATGGCGTCATGGTGGGTTATAAATTCTCGCACAGATGAAGAAGAGAAGATTTTTTTCTAAGTATTGAAGATTGACATGAACCAGTTCAAATCAACCTGGGGCCTAATGTTGGGGATATAACTATTAGGTATGACCCGTCCAGGAGGGGCCAGGTTATACCTATGGCGATTCATAATATGAAGCCCAAAGACGATATTTGAAGATGGCGGTTCAGCTAAAGGCCCAAGGCCCAAAGGCGGCTTAAGGCCTGTAGAAATAAACTGCCATATATGTATGACTTGTATTATAAGGCAAGAATAGATAGTCACCGAGCCGGACACTGTTTATGAGCCGGCCGGGACTCTGTAAGCTGTTGGGCGTCGACCTGTGTATATAAAGGGACGACCCGGCGGCGGTTCAGGACAGGAAACAAGAGATCGAAAGCTAGGTCAAGCGGATTCGCTCCCTAGTAATCGAGACATAAGCAATACCACTTCAAACTGGATTAGGCCTTTACCTTCACCGCAAGGGGCTGAACCAGTATAAACTACCATGACCTTTGTCCCGTTTTAACCCCTTTAAGCTTCCTAGTTGCGATGGCTCGACGACTAAGTCCTTTGGCTAGGACATCTGCCATGACCTTTCCACGACACCGAGGATGTTAAAATTTACCACCTATTGAAGAAATACATGGGCTTAAATTATTTAATGAAATTCAATGATAGTGATGATCCTCGTAATAAACATCCTAGTCAATGCCTTTATGAGTTTGATAATTACATTAGAAAGCAAGATCACTTCAATGCAAATGTTATGAAACAATTGAAATACAATTCTGATATGATTGCTCGCTTAAGTGACTTGCTATTTAGAATCTCAAATGATGTTAGAGGTGTAGGAAAGCATGCCTCTATGGTTCAAACTCGGTTAGAACAAGTTGCTAAATCTCAAAGAGAGTTGCTTGATGAAATGAACAATAATATAAGCGACTTTACTGTTAGGGTAGCAACTAGTGGAGGTAAAATGACTCAGGAACCACTTTATCCTGAGGGACACCAACAGAGAATTGAACAAGACTCTCAAACAATTAACATTGATTCACCTAGTCCTTCTAAAAAAGAAAAAGAAGAAGAAAAATGATAGGACTTTGCATGCCTCAAGTGAACTTGAAGTAGAAAACCTCCTGATAATGATAATGAAATTTCTATCTCTGATGATGAAACTCAATGTGGTAATGAACACTCACCTTCTGATAATGAAAAAGATAATGATGAGGTTCATGAAGACACTCAACCAAATGATAAAGAACCAAATAATGATGTTGAGATAGAACCAACTGTTGATTTTGATAACCCACAACTAAAGAATAAAAGATATGATAAAAGAGACTTTGTTGCTAGAAAACACGACAAAGAAAGAGAACCATGGGTTCAAAAACCTATGCCCTTTCCACCTAAGTCAACTAAAAAGAAATATGATGAATAATTTGAACGCTTTGCTAAAATGATTAGGCCAGTCTTTTTGCGCACTCGCTTGACTTATATCTTAAAAATGCCTCCTTATGCAGAGTACATGAAAGACATCATCACCAATAAGAGAAAAATACCAGAAGCTGAAATCTCCACTATGCATGCTAATTATACTTTTAAAGATGGAGTACCTAAAAAACTTGGAGATCCAGGAATACCAACTATACCTTGCTCCATTAAAATAAACTATGTTAAAAATGCTTTATGTGATTTTGGAGCTGGTGTTAGTTTATGCCTTTCTCTTTATATAAAAGACTTGATTTGAATAAACTCACGCCTACTGAAATATCTTTGCAAATGGCGGACAAATCAACTACCATACCTATCGGTATTTGTGAGGATATGCCCGTTGTTGTTGCTAATGTTACTATTTTGACTGACTTTGTTATACTTGAGATGGCTGAGGACGACAACATGTCGATTATCCTTGGAAGGCCCTTCTTAAATACTGTAGGGGCTATTATTGATTGCAATAAAAGCAAGATCACTTTTCATATCAATGGTAATGAGCATATGGTGCACTTTCTGAAGAAACAATTCCAAGTGAATGGTATTAATGATATTGAAAAATCTCTGGCAATCACTATTGGAAGTTTTCAACTACCTCTACCTACTGTTAAAAAGAAATATGAAATATTTATTGTTGGGGAGATTCATATCCCCATTGAGGTAACCTAGTGATTCAAGAAAGTTCTTTAGTCTCATGCTAATCGAAAGTGGTTGTTAATAAGACTTGATCAGCCTTATTAATGGATCATTTTTTAGAGGTATGAAGTTGATGAATTTAGTGAGGACTACCTTCTTCCCCTATCTTTTGTTTTCTGTTTTTCTTAGTTAAATAAAATAAAATGCCATGCTTTGTTTGTTTTCTGAGTTTTCCGTGCAATAAAAAATGACCCAAAAATAAAAGTTCTCAGAATGCCCTGAAAATTTAATACGATTTTTTCTTAATATATAAGAATTTCTGGTGCAAATAATATCAGAGGGAGGTGCGCCAGGTGGGCACAACCCACCTGGGCGCGCCAGGACCCCCAGGCGCGCCCTGGTGGGTTGAGGTCCCCACGTGGGCCCCCTCACTTACTTCTTCTTCCCACATCACCACTTTCATCCAGAAAAAATCACCATTGCTCTCTCTCTCTCTCGTGTTCTTGCTCCCGAAACCGCGAATTTCGATCTCTTTGCTTGAAGCTCCGTTTTCGAAATTGTTTCGGGGAATTGTTGGTTGGTATGTGACTCCTCCATGTGTACAATTAGTTTTTGTTTTATTGGTTTATATTTTGAATAATTAGCTACTCTTGGTGCTGCTTTAGATGAGCTTGCATGCTCAATTCTTAGAGTTCTAAGTAGTTTGAATGCTTGCTATGGCCTCTATACATCCCTATGGGAAGTTGCTATCATTCTTATGAAGTTCTGTTAACAAATTTTTGTGACCCAAAATTTTCAGAAAATTGTACGCGAACATTATGAACTTCTTTGGAAGGAGTTCTTTTAGGAGGAGATCCTCGGAGGCATCCTCTAGTAGCAGCTCCATTCGTCGGTCTTATGTTGAACCAAGTGAAAAGTCCATTCGAGATGCAGCCACCAAAACATGTTTATGGCCATGCAATGACTATATGATGAGTGTGGGCATTAAGGAGGAATTTGAGCAATATGTTAATAATGCTGATCTCGGTCCCTACATTTCAGGTAAGTGCGACCAACACCTCATCCTCACTGAATCATTTGTCAAAGGATTTAAATTCCTTCCCCGTGAATCTAGGGTGACATTTAAATTGTATGACAATCTTTGCCATATCCTTAGAGAGATTCACCCACCATTGCAAAATTCCATTCTGGGGTTCGCTCGATGAACCGCCAAGGTCTGAGTTTGAGATATTCTTGACTAGTCAGAATAAAGAGCATTCACTTTCCCGTAATCTAGTACTTTGCATCATTTAATGGAAAATGTATTGTAGGCAAGCAAGATTGTAGTACACTTTGTGCTCCTGACTTGAGCCTCATACGCACCGCTCTCAACAGTGATAGAAGTTATAATCTTGGACTGACTGTTGCTCATAGGTTACAACACAACGCTGGTAGTGGATATTTTTATGGTGGAATTTATGCCACACGCTTAGCAAGAGAGCTGGGTGTTTCACCTTTGCCCTATGATCCTATATTACCCACGCAATACCTAGACTTTGATGCTATGAAACATCATAAGATCCCCATAATTTCACTTATAAATTGTTGCTTAACAAGTACTCCATGGTGGAAACATATTTTCCTGCACCTGCTCTCTTTAATGTTCACAATAGGGGAAGATACTATGTTCTTTAAAGCGAGGCCCGAGCTCATAACGCAGTGGTTGTGGCTGCACAGCGGGCTGAGGCATCTGCACCGAGAGCCCCCGTGAGCTGCCCCTCCGACCATTACACAGGCTACTGACTGATTACCAAGTTAGGCGAAGACCTAAGCTTGGGGGAGTACGTATTTCCACCGACATTACATTCATGTTCACACATTTCATTCCAGTTGTTGGTGTTCACACTTTTTCATTGTATTATCCATGTTAAAGTTGTTTTCTCGCTCTCTTCTTGTGTGTTTGAAAAACATAGAGAAAATCCAAAAACTCCAAAAATATTTCAGTGTGTTTCTCTGATTTTTTTTTGAGTCATACCGAGGAGAAGACCACGATGAAAATGTTAATGGCTCTCATTTGCACTATTGTTGACCGGACAAAGAGCCCATATTACCTTGTCTTCTCCTTTTGAATAAAATGTTTGCAGATTCCAGCTTAGTCCACGGCACTCTTGCATTATTATTATTTTTAAATCATTCGGTTGTGCAAGTGAAAGGCAATAATGATGATATTCGATGAACTGGTCGTGGCAGAGAGAAACGGGTATGAACTTGACTTGTTCTGTTTTTGTAAATATGTTTAACCTAGTATCCATGATTCAGCCTATTATGATCAAACATGTTTGCAACGATAATTAGAGATTATAGTTTCTCATGCCATGCATAAGTAGCTAGGAGTGGATAATGATTTATCTTGGATGTCAACATTGCGTTAAAATGATTGTGATGTAGTATGATGATATGGTATCCTCCTCTGAATGTTTGAGTGGCTTGACTTGGCACATGTTCATGCATGTAGTTGAATCAAAACCAACATAGCCTCTATGATATTTATGTTCATGGTGTTCATATACTACTCATGCTAATATCCAATGTTACTTATGCATAATGCATGTTCATGACCGTTGTTGCTCTCTAGTTGGCCGCTTCTCAACCTATTTGCTAGCCTTCGCCTGTACTAAGTGGGAATTCTACTTGTACATCAAAAACTTGAAACCCAAGTTATTCCAGATGAGTCCACCATACCTGTCTATATGCGGTATTACCCTGCCGTCCTAAGTAAATTTGCATGTGCCACCTCTAAAAACTTCAAACAAATATCCTTTTTGTGTGCCTGGGTTGCTCATAGAGCGACAGGAGGTAGTTTATTCACTCACCATTGCACGAGAAAAGAGTGGTCATAGGGATTCCCAGTCCCAAATTGCAAAAAGAATTCATCAATAATCAAACAAAAACTCATATGGAGCAAAAACCTTTACTTTACTACTTGGGAACTGCTACTAGTTTGTTTAGCATGGAAGATATCAATAACTGATGGTCGTGAAGTAAACAAGAAGGGTGCATGTCTCAAAATTTCATTTTCCTCTGTTTTAAAAACTTGAGCTCTCGTACCTCTGTGAATCACTGCTTCCCTCTGCGAAGGGACTATCTATTTACTTTTATGTTGTGTCATCACCTTCTCAAATAAGCGCCAGAACCTGAAAGCACTGCTATCATGTTGATGCATTATGTATAGCTAATGTTGGGTGCATCATGACTGGATCTTTTCTACCATGAATTACAATGTTTAGTCTTTGCTTGAACTTTGCGGGTGCTCTGCATTTATGTTTTGCGGTCTCAGAAAGGGCTAGCGCGATACCACTATTGTCATATTATATCATGGTTGTTTTGACAACCTGTTGCTATTTCAGATGTCTTATTATTGCTCTCTAGTTGGTTATGTCATTGATATGAGTTAATATAATTTTTAAGAGTTATTGTTGACATGGTTAGTTATAATCTTTGCTAAAAACCTAGGTGCTGTTTAAGCTTATTTATGGAAACAAGAGCAAAAGAGTTCGTGAAAGTTTTTCTTTTTCACTTTGAGTTTATCAACTGAACTGCTTGAGGACAAGCAAATGTTTAAGCTTGGGGGAGTTGATAAGTATCCATCGTATCTACTTTTGCTAATGCTTTTCCTCTTGTTTTGAACTCTAATTTGCATGATTTGAATGAAACTAACCCGGACTGACGTTGTTCTCAACTACCATGGTGTTGTTTTTGTGCAGAAATAAAAGTTCTCGAAATGGAACGAAACTTTGCAAGGATTTTTTATACAATAAAAGAGAATTTATGGAGCCAAGAACCACCGAAGGGGGGCACCTAGATGCGCACAACCCACCAAGGCGTGCCACCCCCTCCAGGTGCGCCCAGGTGGGTTGTCCCCACCTGGTGGCCCCGCAGACCCTGAAACCAACGCTATAAAATCCCATTTTTCTAGAAAAAAATCAGGGAGAAAGAATTATCGCGTTTCACAAGACGAAGCCACCGCCGTCTCCTATTTTTCATCGGGAGGCCAGATCTGGAGTCCGTTTGGGGCTCCGGAGAGGGGGATCTTCGATCTTCGTCATCACCAACCCTTCTCCATCGCCAATTCCATGATGCTCCCCATCGGGAGTGAGTAATTCCTTCGTAGGCTCACTGGTCGCTGAGGAGTTGGATGAGATTCATCATGTAATCGATTTAGTTTTGTTAGGGACTGATACCTACTATCCATTATGTTCTGAGATTGATGTTGCTATGACTTTTCCATGCTTAATGCTTGTCACTTTGGGCCCGGGTGCCATGATTTCAGATTTGAACCGTTTATGTTATCACCATTATATCCATGTTCTAGATCCGATCTTGCAAGTTATAGTCACCTACTACGTGTTATGATCCGGCAACCCCGGAATGACAATAGTCGGAACCACTCCCGGTAATGACCGTAGTTTGAGGAGTTCATGTATTCATCGTGTGTTAATGCTTTGTTCTGGTTCTCTATTAAAATGAGGCCTTAATATCCCTTAGTTTCCAATAGGACCCCACTGCCACGGGAGGGTAGGATAAAAGATGTCATGCAAGTTCTTTCCATAAGCACGTATGACTATTTATGGAATACATGCCTATACTATATTTACGTACTGGAGCTAGTGCCATATCTCCCTAGGTTGTGACTGTCTCATGATGAATATCATCCAACGAATCACCGATCCAATGCCTACGAATTTACCTTATATTGTTCTTGCTAAGTTACTACTGCTGCTACAGCTATCGTTACTGATACAAAATCACTACTATCATTGTTACCGTTACTATTGTTGTTGCTACTATTATCAAAACTATCATACTACTTTGCTACTGATCACTTTGCTGCAGATAATTAATCTCCAGGTGTGGTTGAATTGACAACTCAGCTGCTAATACTTGCAAAATTCTTTGGCTCCCCTTGTGTCGAATCTATAAATTTGGGTTGAATACTCTACCCTCAAAAACGGTTGCAATCCCATATACTTGTGGGTTATTAGTCATCTCTATGGTGCTTGCCGTCGCGAATATGGCTGCCAGCCCGGATGCCATGGCGGTACGTCCAGCAACTATCGGGTTGCCCCTTGCGCTTTATGTGTTCGACCCATTGTCTCACCCGGTTTTTTGTGATTTATTCATGGGGAAAATGTTGAATTCCGATGCTTTGTTGGAAGAGGAGTATGGACTGGCGGAGCTTGATAAAATGACTGAAGATGAGTTCTTCGATTCGTCGGATAAGGACGAAGAAGTGGACATGATCATGCTCAGAGCATGCAAGAGGAAATGGACCGACAGGTCGAGTGTATTCTCAACTTCAAGGGCTTAATCAAAGGGATAAGAGTGATCAATCGGGATAGGGTCTCACACAAGGACTACTTTGCTCCGGACCCAACCTTCCCGGATGATCCATGGTTTGGTCATTGTTTTTGCGCATTACGGAGGGAGTGGACGCGCACGATGACTACTTAAAGCTCACAAGGGATTGTTGTGACCAGCTTTCTTTCTCTGCCAAGCAAAAATGCACCACTGCTCTGAGGATACTTTCACTTCGTTATGCCGCAGATGTCGTTGGTGAGATGGTACGGATGGGGGAGAGGACATGCCTGAAGACTACTGTGAGGTTTTCCCGCACCGTGGTGTAGGTGTTTGGAGCAGAGTATCTTAGAGAACCAATATGTAGGACACGTGAAAGTTATTGGCTGTTGAAGAGGCTAGAGGGTTAACAAGAATGCTCAGATCAATTGATTGCATGCATAGGCAATGGAAGAACTGCCTCAAAGGTTTGCGGGGAATGTATCAAGCTCACACCATAAAGGCCATCATCATAGTGGAAGCAGTGGCATCACATGACTTATGGATTTGGCATGTTTTCTTTGGAATGTCGGGTTCTCACAACGACATCAACGTGCTTCAACGATATCATGTGTTCAGGAGGCTTTGTAATGGGGACTCGCCATCGTGCAACTACATTGTCAACGATCGCGACTACAACATTGGATACTATATTACCGATGACATCTATCCTTAGTGGGCGGCATTTGTGAAGACCATATCTGAACCACAAGTGAACAAACAGAGCCACTTTGCAACAATGCATGAAGCAGCTAGGAAGGATGCAGAGTGGGCATTCTGAGTGCTTCAAGCTCGTTGGGGGACTATTTGTGGAGTTGCAATGATGGGAATCAAAAATTTCGTGGCAGCTGATGACATGTTGTGTTATTTTGCACAATATGATTGTCGAGGATGAGGATGATGGTGTAGCCCAAACCAATAATTTTGAAGCCTGGAGAACAAGTTCAAATCCCGGAAGATCAAGATGCAAATCAGCATATGAAATTTCTGCAGATGCATCATAATCTTCGAGATCATTAGGTGCACGCGCAACTACTCATTGATCTTGTGGAGCATATGTGGACCCATAATGAAAACCAAAGAGTTAATGTTTGAGTTGTGCAAATAAATTTTATGTAAAAAGTATGTATTTCAGGTACCAACATTTGTTATTTACGTGCGATATTGACGTGTATGATGGACGTGCATGAATTTGCATGCATTTGAGAGTCCGGATTTGAGGTATGTGGCTGCCGGGCATAACATATGAGGGGCGGTCCGGCTGCGTCTGCGGGCGTGCCCTTGCGCGTCCGCGGACGTATAGTTGATCGGATTTGCCATGTCTGGATGTAGATGCTCCAAAAAGGTAAAACACTTTCTCCACTACCGGCATCGATATGGGAGTAAACTTTAGCATCACCACTTGCCATCTATACATGGGCCTCTTTGAGATTTTAGAAATTATGCATGGGCTAGGCCCATTATGCTTAACATTTCAGTCAATATACCTTCTTAACATTAGGTTACAAGGTCAAGCGGCAAGGGAGCAGCAACGTCGTTGGATTCCACCTCCGCCAGGCTCACAAAAGATAAACGTGGATGGTGCATTATCACGAAACAGGCGAGTGGGAGTTGCAGCCGCAATCTGCCGTGATTCAAATGGCACCTATCTTGGCGCGTCAGCGGTGGTCCATGGGGGCATACGCGATCCGATGATCCTGGAGACATACGCGTGTCGGGAGGCTCTAGCGCTGGCGGAAGATCTACACTAGCAGAATATCATGGTGGCATCGGATTGCCAAGGTGTGGTGCAGGATATCAATGAAGGGACAGCTGGCCCCAATGCGGCTGTTATACATGAAATAACGAACCGTAAAGATAGTTTTACGTCTTGCTCTTTTGTTTTTGAGCGTAGGATTTTTAATTTCGAGGCTCATAATCTCGCTAAATTTGCTTGTAACCTAGATATAGGTAGATATGTATGGTTGGGTACTTCTCATGACCCAAGGCATGTACCTATGAACATTGTCATGAATCAATAAAGACAGCGAGATTTCTCAAAAAAAAAAACCCGGGCAGCCCTAAGCCGAAAGACTTTACTCCGAGCGAGTGGACGAGCGCGCGCCCCACCTCCATAGCCACCGCCGGCTCCTCCGTCTCATGTCCGGGCAGGTGCGACAGCCCGCCGCGCGTAGACGATCCCTAGCTCATCTCACCATCTAGGAGCTCCGCATCCAACAGTAAAAAAGCAAAGCTCGCACTGCGACTCCTGCATTTAGAGTGAGCGAGTGAGTGACACTGTGAGACTCTAGCACCGTGTAGGTTTGGGTTAAGAAAAGCAAGCTGCCCCATCTTCTCCCTGCCATTTACCCTCTCTTTTCCCTCTTCCTGCTGCGTCCTCTTCTACTCCTACTCCTCTTCCTTTTTTTTCCAACCGCCTACCCACTGACTAGCCCGCTCGTTCGATTGGAGGCCCGTAGCTACACAGGTAGTTCAATTAGGTCGACGCTGACTGCGTTGGGATGCCTAGCTCGTCGGCCTGTCCTCCGTGGCTGGTGCGCATGATGGCCGCAAACGACGACCAGGCATCGTCGTCCTCCTCGTCCAAGGGCGGGGGTGCCGTGCTCACCACCGGCACGGCCACTATAGACACGGGATACCGCGGCGGTGGCGGGGAAGGCGGCAATGCCGCCGACCCGCAGGAGAGCAGCAGTAGCGGGCAGTCCAGGCTCGCGGCGCGCGGCCACTGGCGTCCTGCCGAGGACATCAAGCTACGCGAACTCGTGGCGCTCTATGGCCCCCAGAACTGGAACCTCATCGCCGAGAAGCTCGACGGGAGATCCGGTATGTATGGCCTGCCGTGCTCCTCACCTGATGTACATGACACTATGACGTCTACTCCTAACTTTTGGTGCGTGAGATACAGGGAAGAGCTGTCGGCTGCGATGGTTCAACCAGCTGGACCCGCGGATCAGCAAGCGGCCGTTCTCCGACGACGAGGAGGAGAGGCTGATGGCGGCGCACCGCTTCTACGGCAACAAGTGGTCCATGATCGCGCGGCTCTTCCCCGGCCGGACCGACAACGCCGTCAAGAACCACTGGCATGTCATCATGGCGCGCAAGTACCGCGAGCAATCCATCGCCTACCGCCGTCGCAAGCTCAACCAGGCTGTCCAGCGCACGCTTGACTCGTCCTCCGGGCTGGCTTCCGGTGCCGGGCACGTCGACGTCGTTGGTCACCACCACAACCACCTCCTGGTCGCCGCCAACGACTCCGCCATCTTTGCGGAGCCCTACGGCTTCAGCTTCAGACACTGCTGCCTCTCTTTCCCTGCCGGCGCCGCCGCTGCCTCGGCGTTGGAGCCTACCTTCTGCTTGTTCCCCGGTGAGTAACTTATCTATCTATCATCATCGCCACCACCACGTATAGAGGCGGTAGATTTTCTATTGCAGCACTACATTCCCAAAACTGTTCAGACTGACTGGTGGCCCCTCACACATTCCTAGCTGATTATTCTAGACGACTGAGCTTTCGGGACATAAAATACTCGGACACTCTATAGTGGTCGAAAGTTATTTTAGATTTCTACGTTTTTTTAGGAGGGTAGACATCTCAACGTTAGATCATCGATCTCTAATTGATGGAGAAAAAACTGGGATTAAAAGGCATCTAACATATCCAAACCCCCCTTTAGTACCCAACATTTTATAGGGCATCCTTCTCACCCCATTAAGATTGGGCAAAACACCTTTCAAAAGAAAACTAGGCAAACTATAACAGATCGGTAACATTACTCAGCTGACCTTTGCTGGGAGAGGGGTGACACGTGAACGCCATTTGAAGGTGATTTTAGTTGTGAAGAAAGATCACTATGATAGTTTGAAAACGAAAACTGTCTTCTTTGAAGAAACTATCATGTCACTTTAAAGAAATTGCCATTCCCGCGCAACTAAAAATGCCAGCTAAAACGTTCGCAATGCCATCCTTCCCGACGAATGTTGCCAGTTATGAGCGTCCTAGCGTCCTAAAAGAATTGGGTAAACCATCATCCCACAAACATCTTTCGCACCGCTAACTCCAGCAAGCCGTGCAGGTCTATTTGACCATGTCTCCTCCCGAGCATCCTCCATCACCGATACCTCCTGACACTGTGCCAGTGCTCATGGCTGCCGCGGCCGCGCCCAACCACCGCCAACTTTTGAAGCCCTGTTTGGTTCATAAGTCGTACGATTTTTTTTAGTCTCAACTAAAAAGTCGCTAGTCCGTAAAAAGTCCTTATCTGTTTGGTTCCTGAAGCTAAACATGGACTAAAAGACCACGTTACAACTAAAAGTCTCAAAAAGACTCTCCCTTACAGCCAGTTTGGTAAACACTTGGGCAGGAAAATGAAAGTTTGCACAAGAGTGTTTATGGAGGGAGTAGTCATGGAAAGTAGACTTTTACTCTCATTTCCTTGTTTGGTACATGATGGGAATTAGCATGGCATAAAATGCTGCTCACAAATTAACAGGGTGCCCCAGGAAGAAATAGATGGGAATTGACTTTCTCAACTCTCATTCCCCTTCCCACTTAAACTCACATTCCCTGTAATCAAACAATGAACTTTTAATGTCCTCATGCTTCAACTCCTATCCCCCATCTCAAAATCCCCCGAACCAAATACGTTGGTAGGATCTTCTTTCATAAGTTTCAAATGCCCACTTTAAGTTCATATAAGTCCCTCGTATTTGGTTTAGATTAGATTAAAAGGAATTTTTTTTAAGTCCCTGCATCAATAAGTTCATGTAAACAAACACCCCCTGAGCCTCCTCCCACATCTCGAGGCACTTACGCCGCGGCGGCGCCAAACCACAACCTCGATAATCACCGAGAGACTGGGATCGCCGGCCTCTGCACTCACTGGCCTTGTACACAATATCCTCGGCGGAATGAGATATCCACATTATATTCCCTTTTTATTTATAATAGTGAAAGTATAGTTAACATGGATTTTTTGCATACTCCCTCCGTTTGAAGATACTTCTTATCAAAATGGATAAGAGGAGATGTTCGGACGGAGGGAGTACAAAAGAGGTGCCAATTACAAGAAGAAAAAACCTGGATTAAGTTTTGAGGATGCTGACACATAGCACGTACTGCTTCCTAAATCAATGGATCTGCTGCGTACTACTCCGGCGAAGCGCACGCGTAGAGCAAGGGAGGCCCCCACCGTGTGGTACACGGCCGGCCTTTTCGTCGGTTCCACTGCCACCGGCCGGCAACCGAAATAAATGCCTCGCTCGAAACAGGCAGCATGTGGGCGTGAGACGATGGATCGAACCAACGAAGACCAGGTACTGGCCGGGAAGACTTTGGACTTTTGCCACGCACAGCACAGGCACAGTGATCCTCCCGCACACGCACGCTCAGTCGATCGCTCACCCGCGCATAGGCCACAGGCGCAGCGACAAGCACAGTGATCCCGCACACGCACGCTCGGGATCAGGCGCGCACGGGCCGAGCAGTTGCTGCCGAGCGGTATGGGGGGAGATCCATCTGCCTCGTCCTCATAAATGGCCCTCTCACCTGCACTGTAACCACCACCCCTTCTCCTGTCCTTGAGCTGTTCCCTTTTATTCGTCGGTTGACGATGCCGATCGGAGTTTTTACCGTGTCCTATGAACCAGTAACGTTTCGTTCGTGTGTTTGTTTCGTCTGGCTGCAGGGCCCGGCGCCGGATCCAACTCGGTGCACGACGGGCGCCTCTCGTGGCCGGACGCCATGGCCGTGCGTGGAGGAGCAGGAGGTGGCGGCCTTTACTGGGAGCCGCTGCCGGCGCAAGGAGACTGGATCGGCGGCGGCCACCACGAGATGGCACGGTTCGGCTCTGACGACGCAAATGGATCGTCTGCCGCCGTGTTTGCCGTGACGGACCAAGCTGGCGTTCACTTGGACGGCACGTCGCGGTCGCCGACTTTCATAGATTTCCTCGGGGTCGGAGCGACATGATGGATAGACGGATCACTAGCTAGCTCTAGCAGAGAGTGCAGATGGATCGATGCAGATGCTCTAGCAGAGAGTGCGTGCGGCAGGTGGATCACTAGCTAGCTCTAGCCTCTAGACTAGATAGCTTGCTATAAAAAGCACCAGCTATGTTGGCTCTGTATATTTGGCTGGCTTGTTTGCCACTCTACTTGTTTTAACTCATGTACCACATGAACATCAGCTTGTGTTTGCAGGGGAGGTCGATGTCAGCAATTTCAGCAGTTGGCGGTAGCCAGTAGGTGAGAATGAGATATGTGAAATCATGATATGCGAGTAGCTAAGATTGTTGAGCCAGGAACATAGATCAGGTTATTTGGGTACCCTAGCAGATACTGGCATATTATAAAAAGAGGGAATTCCATTTTGAGGTAATAGCACCCCAGGTCCTTGAACTTGTCCTTCATGTGATGGTTTGGTCCTCAAATTTGTAAAAGTGGATTATTTGATCCTGGAACTTGTTCTCAAGGTGCATATTTGGTCCTGAGCCAATCAACAACAGGCAAGTGGAGCCAGCTGGGCGGAGCCGGTCAACACCGCAATTTTTGCATTTAGCCCCTTTCTGTTTATCGAAATTAACCCGCGGGGTACCTCTGCTGGAGTGGATAGCTAGCTCTCTGTAGCCTCGCCTCGACCCACCCATGCCAGCTGCTCGACAACGGGGACGCGCAGAGGGACACGTCGACCGAGGTGCCTAGGCTCGGCCGGGGACGGGACGGTGGCGCCGTCGTGTGGCGGCAAGAATACGGCCGGGAGGTACTCATCGGTGTGGCACACGAAGGTGGAGCGGCTGAAGTGCCTCACCAGCCTCTGCCTACCCTGTAAAGACCAACGGCTCACGGTGCCAGAGAACAAACCGCATGAATGCATGCATGCATCGACGACACGGAGGAGGCTTGTGCGTGCGTGCACGTTCATTACCTGTATGTACTGTACGTGGCGCCGATGTTGATGATCTTGCCGCTCCGGGTGACCGGTTCCAGCCACGTCCGTGCAGGGCGTAGTGCAGCCCGCGCGCCGCGTCGGCCGTCGTGAGGTTGACGAAGGCGTACCCCTTGTTGCTGCAACGCTGCCTGCTTTAATTTGCACGCTGCAAAACTGAAGAAAATCGTGACCGTGGAGTTTTTGAACTGCTGGAAGATTCATTCAGGCTAGAAGACCAAACTAACTAAAGTTATGCATGCTTTCATTGGTTGTTTTTCCCCTGGCTTGCTTTGGTTGTTTGTTGCTCGAGGAGCTCTTCGCCGCGCTACGCCTGCCCCACGCCCTCGCCGGCGTCACGCTCCTCTCGCTCGGCAACGGCGCGCTGGTCGGCGCACTCTTCGTGACCACCGTCGTCGCCGGCGTCGTCGCGCTCGCTGCCGTCGTGGAGATGCGCGGGTTCGTGCGCGACCTCTGCTTCCTCTTCTTCGCGCTCTGTAACCTCGTGCGCGTGCTCGTGAGCGGCACAGTCAGTGTCTGGGTGACCGCGTCCTTCGTGCCCATCTACGTGGCCTACGCCGTCCTCGTCTGGACCTTCCAGTGGCCGCACCCCGACCTCGCGGCGTCGCTCCTCCTAGAGGACGACGATGACGACGTACCTCCCTTGCCGTCCTACTCCTCCAAGATCGCGCAGGCTCAACGACAGTAGCCTGCCTGCATTACCTCGTGTCCGAGCTCCGCATGCCGTTGTACCTCCCGCACCGCCTCACCATCCCGGACATCGCCGCGCACCGCTGGTCTCGGCCCTGCGCCGTGGCCTTCGCCGTGCTGGCGCCTGTGCTCTTCGCCACGGCATGGACCTCGCACAACCCGGCGAAATCATCCTCGCGCCACGCCGCCACCACAACAGCGACGACCACGCGATCCTCCTCACCGGCGGTGTCCTTGGCCTCCTCCTCGCGGCCCTCGCCGCGGCCACAACGGACGCCGCTTCCCCTCCCCACGGGCGCCCGCGTGCCGTGGCTGGCGGTGGGGTTCCTGATGAGCGTACTCTGGGGCTCTGGGCGTACACCCTTGCGGTGGCCATCGGGTACCGTACATGGTGGGCGTGAAGGCGAGCATGTTGGGCGTGACGGTGCTGGCATGCGGAGACTCGTTGGTCGACCTAGTCTCCACCGTGGTGATGGCGACGCACAGGGGCCCCGACGGCGCGCAGATGGCCGTGTCATCGTGCTGCGCCGGGCCGCTGTTCAACACGGTGGTGGGGCTAAGGCTTTCGCTAACGCTGGCGGCGGGCGCGCAGTACCTGGCGCCATTCACACTCCCGGCGGACGAAGCGGTGTACGAGACAGTGGGGTTCCTGTGCACCGGGCCGGCGTGGGTGCCGGCGAGGGGCATGCGGCTCGACCGGGTGCACGGGGTGGGCCTCATCATCATCTACCTCACCTTCTTCGGCGTCCGCGTCCTCGACAGCCTCGGCCTCTGGTTCGAGTAGCGACGGCAGCAAACAGAGGAAGCTGCTCTGCTCCCGTCAATGGCGACCACTGTCCACTGATGTACGTAGATGGAGGATGATAGTTGATAGATCAGATGCTTGTACAGTCGTAGTAGCACTAGCTGGTACTATAGTATTAGCCTGTAGGTGATTACCGATGGATTAGTTAGTGGTGTAATTGTTGCTTGTTTTGGTTGGCATCAAGATGATTTCCCCGCGAGTTGAAATCGATAAACGACAAGGAGCTAAATGCAAAAGTGCGGCATTGACCTGCTTGGTCCAGCTGGCTCCACTTGGCTGCTCATGATTGGCTCAGGACCAAATGTGCACCTTGAGAACAAGTTGGAGGACCAAATAATTCACTTTTGCAAGTTTGAGGACCAAAACATCACATGCAAGACAAGTTCCAGGACCTGCCGTGCTATTACCTTTTTCATTTTTTACACTTAAAATTCATGTCTGTGACATATGTATTATCCATTTAGTGCAAATTTTGAATTCACCTCATTTTATGTTTACGGGACTAGCCACGTGAGCGGTTTTTATTTTGGATGCGTCTAGTAGGCGGCCGGCTGCCCACTAGTGCGATCAAGCGGCCGGCCAAAAAAGGTAAACCTCTGTCCCCTCCGCGGTACAGAAAAGGAAGGGGGCATGGGGCCACCTTACCGAGCGGATCGAGCGCCCAAACCCCAACAGAATCGCCCCCCCCCCACACACACACACCGTGGCCAGCTATCCCTAGCTAGCCCCCACGCCTGCTCGCCCCCACGCCCGCTCGCCCCACGCCCCAGCCCCTCCCACGCTGCCTTCTTCTTCTTCTGCACGCCAGAAAGGGGATCCAACATAATCGCCCCAGACCCTTCTTCCTCCTCCTGTACAGCCGCCATGGCAATCCAAGAGTAAAAGAAACTACTTCAAGAGGCATACCAACGGTAGAAGGGGGTCCAAGGCCCTTCTCCACGCCAGAAGGGATCCAAGGGCCTTCTTCCTCCTCCTAATCAGGCAAGTAACTCCCCTCTGCCCCTCTTCCTCCTCCTGTAGTGCATCTGTAAACCCCCTTCTTCATGGATCTATCAGCAAATCCATGGAGGAGCTGGACAGGCAGAAGGAGTGGATCTGCCACATCACACCACCACCCCCACGCCCTCATGAGTGCATCTTCACACTAAACATGGTTTGAGATCAAGTTTAGTAGAAACTGAACATGTTTTCTAAACTGGAGGTGTTCAGCTAACCAACTAAGACAGATTTTCTGGCCAACTAAAACATGTTTCTAGCCAACTCAACAAGCAAAAGTAGCCAAAAACTAAAATGCATTCTACCAAGTTGTAGTTATTGTTTGCAAACGAACACATTGACTATCCAAAGAATATGTGCAACTAAAAATGCATATATGTGCAATTGAACATAGATCCCAGCCAACTGAATCATGTGTTCTGGCAACTCAACATGCATGCTAGGCAAACTGAACATGTATCATGAACATATAACCTGCTTTCTGAGTGAACACTTTAAATAGGCTTTAGAAAACCTAAAGTATATGTGCAATGAAAAGATGTTTTCTGGCCAACTAAACATGCATGTTGGCTAAACTGAAAAAATGTATCATGGGCAACTAAGACATCTATTCTAGGCAACTGAACACATTGACTGACCAACTGAACATGCATGTTGGCCAAACTGAAAAAATGCATCCTAACCAACTGAGACATCTATTCTAGCCAACTGAACACATTGAATGTCCAACTGAACATGCATGCTGGCCAACTTAAAAAATGCATCCTGAACAACGGGGACATCTATTCTAGCCAAAACCAAAAATATGTAGTACGACAGCAAAAACACAAGAACTTTTGTCCATAGCTAATGAAGACACAAACCATATTAAAATAGTCACGCATATAATCTTCTCCCACACACATATTCTGGTCCCACATCTATTGCAAAGCTATAGTGTAAAAAATATGTCCAATATACTAGAAGTAAAAACAGAAACGACTATAATCTGTCATCCAATTCTTCTTTCTCCTTTCACCTGGATTTTCCATCTCAAATGTAGCATCAAATTATGTCCAAATTATGTGTAGAAAAATCTGAATCAGCTCCTTGCCAAACAGAAAACCTGCGGATCATTGCAACAAACAAAGGGAAAAAGTCAGAAAACTTTGTAGTAAAAAGAAGACATGTTCTTGCCAGCTATTTACTACAAACTGTGCAACTAACATAACTACTCTGTGCAAAAAAATGCATAACTGTTATAATAAAGATTCTACCATAGTCATGTAACTTTTGCAACTAAGATTTTCATAATGGCGTGCAACTCCCTATTTACTAAGTTTTTAGGTTGTTTGAAACACTCTTTCATGGTTAACAACTGATGACATCACTTTCTTCTTCTTTTTATGTGTAGGGAGTGTGTGGCAGCATCCAAAAAAAGGAAAAAATGATTGATCTCAATGAGTTGCCTCCTGATCTCAATGAGCTTCCTCATGATATGGATCAGCAGCAACCCAGCATACCACAAGGAAATTGGACAGAAAATGGGCGATCTGTTTACTACACGCAGACAAGTCATGGTGCTAACCCTATGGGCCATGACAATGTGGCAGGACAGTCATCAACACGTGATACCCCTATAGTGGTGTCTTTGCAGTCAGAGAGCCATACTCTTGATGACATGGGAACCGTGGCAAATGTTCCTGGTCTAACCAGGACTGAGCTAGGAGTTGGGGTTGTTGATGATGCTATGCAAGGAGAAGAAGGAGAGGATGAGGCTGGTTCTCAACCTATGGAACCCTATGTTGGCATGAGGTTTGACAGCCTTCAAATTGCTAAGGATCACTACAACAACTACGCCCTACAGATGGGTTTCTCTGTCAAGATGAACACCTCTAGGCGGACACTTCACACCAATGTATTGGTAAAACAACAGTTTTGCTGCAACAAGTTCAAGAAGCCCAAAGCTGATGATGGAGGAGATGAGGCCCCTTCCTGTCCTGGACCCTATTCCGGATCCAAAAATTGTTGACAGTGATGAGGAAATGGAAGATGAACCTCCAATCTTTGCTGAAGAGGAGACTGGTCCTAGTAAGAAAAAGAAGAAACGAAAACACGAGACAATAAAGCAGACTCAATGCAAGGCAAAAATGTTGGTGAAGCTGATAGATGGGCGATGGGAGGTGACACACTTTGTTTGTGACCACAATCATCCGCTGGTGAACAAACCTTCGTTGTCCAAATACTTGAGATCCCACCAAGGCATCTCACCAGATGAAAAGGATTTTTTGCGCATCTTGTATAACTGCAACTTGACTACAAGTGTGTTTCTATATCCCTTACAGAATTAAGTTTCCCTCTAGGCAGTCCAGTGTGCAACTGTTATGGTACTCCTGTGCAACTGGAATGTCTTAATTGTGTAACTGGTGTCCAACTTCGCATGATGTTTCTATATCACTTTGGTGCTTGTTGTGTAACTAGATTACCTTCACTGTGCAACTACACAATGTCCTGTATGCAAAGTGCGAAGTGTTTTTAAAAAGGTGCAGCTAGGTGTCCTTTTCCTGCAATTATCTTCTGTGCCAACACATGTCCTATTACTGTGCAGCTGTATGTGCGCATTCGTGCGACTAAAAAAGGATATATTGTTTTCTTTTTGTATTATGCAGGACGTATGATGCATATAGTGGCAGAGTTCTACGGATTTGAGATGATGGTGCCGTTCAGACCAAAGGCAATAACAAATCTGTGTACAAGTTTCCGTAGAGATGACACAAAGGAGGGTGACATGATTGAGACAATTGCGCACTTCAAGAATATATAGAAAACCGATCCAGACTTCTTCTATAAGGTAAAATATGATGAAGAGGACAGAGTTGTCAACATATTTTGGGTGGATGGCTTAGCTCGAAAAGCTTGTGAGGCAGGAGTACATATGTTTGCATATCGTTTGACACCACCTACATGACCAACATGTACAATATGTCGTTCGCACCCTTCATTGGAATAAACCGACATGGCCAATCTTTCATGCTCGGTTGCGCGTTTGTGAGGTAGGAGTTGGCATCGAGCTTTGATTGGGTCTTCCAAGCATTCCTAGAGGCTATGGGTGGCAAACCTCCTGACAACCTCATAACCGATCAGGATGGTGCAATGAGGCAGTCAATACAGAGCATCTTTCCAACCACCTGGCATCGTTGTTGTATATGGCACATCATGAAGAAGGCACAGGAAAAGGTTGGTTGGCTGTTGTGCAGGAATCCAGGGCTCTTTGATGATTTCAACTACTATGTTGACTTCGGCTTCACTCTAGATGAGTTTGATAAGAATTGGGTTGGGTTAATGGTGAAAGTACGAGGCTATGACACACGCACACTTTTGAGAATTTGTACGAATACATGTCAACTTGGGTGATGTGCTACTTCAAACACAGGTTCTTCCCCTTCTTGCAGTCTACACAGCATAGTGAGGGGTTCAAACGCCGTCCTAAAAAGATATCTGAACCCACACAACTCGATGTTGAACTTCGTCAAGCAATATGAAAAAATTCAGAACCACATCCTTGCCAAGGAAGGCTGCAATGATTACAGGACACAACACCTTGAGATTGAGCTATGGTCCAACTTACCAATAGAGAAGCAAGCTTACGAAACCTACACTAGGGATCTTTACCGCAAGTTTAGAGAAGAGTTTGAGCTGATTGGACGTTATAATGCATTCCAAGTTGGTGCTGATATTTTTGAGCTCAGACGAACCAGGAATTTGTTGCCAAATATGGATCTCGAAACTACTTGGTGCAGGCAAGGGTGGAGGAGGGTTCCTATTTGTGTGAGTGCTGTAAAATGGACATGGACGGCGTCCTCTGTTGCCACATCCTCAAGGTGTTCACCCATATTGGAGTTGATGTCATACCGGAAAGGTACCTTCTAAGACCGTGGACACCTACTACTGTAGCTAGTGCGCCAGGGACTGGGTATGAGCAACCGGATGAAATGCCTCCTCAATCAAAGAAGCAGATAAGGGAGGGAAACATGATATACAATTTTCAGAAACTGGCAAAGTTTGCGAGTGGCTCTGATGCAGCACAAGATATTGTATACAAGCATATGCGCGGAGCACGTACCGAGATCGGCCACCTGAACAAGTCTAAGAAAAAGAAAAAACCGGTTGCTGCTACGGGGCCATCAGATGATGGCAACCCTCGAGGACCTCCTCCACCTCCAGGCCCTACACGGCATGCTCCGCCACCTCCTCCCCCGCCTGGCCCAACAAGCAGTGGCCCACGTGCTCCTCCCAATGGCCCTACAGGGAGTACTCAGGGGCCTCATCATCCAGGTAATTGCCTGCCCCAACACCCCATCTAACTAGGTGTGTAACTTCAGTTGCACACATCATGGTGCCCAGTTGCACAGAGCATGCTACCCAGTTGTGCACGTTATGTTAGTTCGAGCATCATGATAAACAACTAACTTGTTTTTCATGTTCTGGTTATAGTTGATGGCAACCCTCGAGGACCTCCTCCACCTCCAGGCCCTACACGACATGCTCCTCCACCTCCTCCCCCACCTGGCCCAACAAGCAGTGCCCTGTGTGCGCCTCTCAATGGCCCTACAGGGAGTACTCAGGGGGCTCGTCATCCAGGTGATTACCCGCCCCAACTCCCCAAGCAAGTAGGTGTGTGATTTCAGTTGCACACATCATGGTGCCCAGTTGCACAGAACAGGCTACCCAGTTGTGCGCGCTCTGTTAGTTCGAGCATCAAGACAAACAACTAACTTGCTTTTTCCTATTCTGGCTATAGGTGATTACCATCCAAGTGCCATGACAGGCCGTGCTACTACAGGTTTTCTTTTAAACTTAATTTGCACACAGCAACCAGTTAGTCGCACAACATAAGCTGTGTGGTTACAGAGAACATCAGTCCTAGTTGTGCAAAAAAAATAAACTTTTTATATGATTATTACACAGGTGATCAAACACAACCTCGTGATGGTCCTGCCCCGTTGGAGGCTTCATCCCCGGCACAAGTGTAACGCCCCCGATACAACTTTCCATATTCGTAACTCCAACTCTTGCCTTTTCCGGAGATGCGATATGATATTTCCTTCATGGTTGGGTTTTTGTCTTTTGTTTTGCATTTTGTTCATGTCATGCATTTCATCATCGCATCATCCGCATTGCATCCGCATGTTTTCATAAAACCTCGTAGCCGCTCGTAGTTGCCGCTCCTCGCTTCTCTCCGTTGCGTTCGTTGACCGTTCTGAGACCAACCGTGTTTTTGTTTCCCTCTTGTCCAACCACCTAACCTCTCTTGCCAGCTCCAAGCTCCCCTACCGGTGCATCCCGCCTCCATTCCGGCGCCGAGAATGGAACCCCCGCTCCTAGATCCACGCCGGCGCCCCCGGATCTGACGACCTCGACCTCGCCAGGATTCTCACCGCCGTCACCTGCTTCCGCCTGGCCTTGCAGCTCCCGCCTGCCGCCGTTGTTTGACGCCACAGAGCTCGTCGCCGACCTCCCCTGCCTATGCCAAGTCCCTCTCCTCGCCGCCCCTTCACCTCGCTCGCCGGAGCTCTACTCCAGGCGCCGCCCGAAGCTCTGCATCGAGCAGAGGACGAGCGCCTCGAGCCCGCTCGCCCGCGTTGACCGCGGCCACTCCACGCGCGGGCCACGATCCTCCCGCGGCCCGGCTCCCACCTCCACCAACCTGGGCTTGGCCCATGGTGAGAAAACCCCCCAGCCTCTCTCCTGTACTATCGGGCCAGCCAGTTTCGGCCCGTTGTGTGTTTTTTTCCTGTCCAGCGATTTTAGTATTTATTCCAGAGTTTGCAGTTTTACAGAAAAGACCCTCATGTTCATGCATTAATAACTCTTGAACCGTGCATCGGATTTAAATGATTTAAACATGTAAAATGCTTAGAATTTTGTGTAGATTAATAATATGCCACTTTCATCCATGTTTGAAATGTTTAAAATGCTGTTTGTTTAAATTTGCTCAAATGCCATGCTAAAATGATGTATTTCATAACTTAATAACCGTAGCTCGGTTTTAAATAAACTTTATATGTAAATGGGGTGGAAAAATGCCTAGTTTAACATGGTGCACTTTATTTCCTTGTTTAACAACAATAAAAATATGTTTTAGGGCATAACAGTACCAAATTTGAAATATGCATATGGGGATTTTCCGGAATTGTTGTTTGTTGTTCCGACCTCATTTATACTTGCCTAGATACGTAGTTTTATTATGCTTCAACTCTTGCCATGTTAATCAACATTTAATATTGTTGGGTACCTAAATGGGAGCTAACTAAATAGTTGAATGTGGTGTTTCGTCAATATGCAACTCATTGCATATTGAGCTCCATTTAACTTGTAGTATTGTTTGTTGCACTTTGCCATGCCATGCCTTTTTAAACCGGACATGCATCATACTTGATTGTGCATCATGCCATGTTTATGCTTGTGTGTTTACCATGTTACTTGCTTCTTTCCGGTTTGCTTCTCTCGTTAGCTTTGGTTTCATTCCGGAGTTGTGAGGATTTGTTCGACTACGTCCGGTTGTCTTCTTCATGGACCTCGTTCTTCGTCCTAGCGGGATTTCAGGCAAGATGATCATCACCTTGGATCTCACTACTATCATTGCTATGCTAGTTGCTTCGTTCTATCGCTATGTTGCGCTTCCTATCACTTGTTCTTCAAGCCTCCTCAATTTGCCATGTCAGCCAATAACCTTTTCACCCTTCCCAGCAAACCATTGCTTGGCTATGTTACCGCTTTGCTCAGCCCCTCTTATAGCGTTGTTAGTTGCAGGTGAAGATAAGGTTTTAAATTGCCGGCTATTGCGGCGCTATTTGCCGGCCATAGCGGCTAGAAGAGCTGGGGGCAACGCAATGCCACTTTTTGCGCTACAGGAACTGAACCGCAAAAAGCCGCAAAACACCAGTTGTAGCCGCTATTTCCTGGATAATATTGCACCGCTATATGAGTTTGGGCCACAAGGGAGTACGCTCACTATGGGAATTCTGGGCCTTTTCAGAATCACCGCACAGAGGCCCAAAGAGGAGCTACAAAATCAGCCGAGCGCTAACCCTAACAAGCAAAACATCTGCTCCTCTTCCCCGATCTATATCTCTGGCAACGGCGGCACGGCGGTGAGCCTGCAACACGGATGCGAAGAAGAACTGTAGGACCATGTCTCAGCCGGAGTCAAAGATTCAGGGAGGCAAGTTTCCTAGTCCGTCTTTCCATTAGTTCATCTTCTATTATCTCAGATACTATCTCTTCTACTCGCATATGTAGATAGATTGTTCCAAGTAGAGGGATCGTAAGTTTATCTTCCAATAGAAGAGAAACATATTCTATGTTTTACGTTCTGTAATCTAGCAAGTTTATGTTCCACCTCTCTTATCGATCTAAAAGCTAACAAGTAGCCAGTTATTATTTTCAGTAGGTTATACGTTGTAGGTAGATTGTCAATCAAATAAACCGTGGCCAATCTCCTAAGCTTCAACAACAATTTACAGTTTTAGATGTTTCTGAATCCAAGTAATTAATTGTGGCATATATCATCTGCTTCTTCCTTAATTAGGATAGATCAATTATCAATCAAATAGGTCATCTGTAGCACTAGCACTACAGGTTAATGAAATTATTTTGTACTTTTTCTGTAGGTGTTTCAGTAACCCAAACACAAGCAAGGCAAGCAGTAGTGTCCGATGACCCTGCATATGCGTACTGTTTTGCCCCAGATGTGAACAAGAAGTACCATTTGCAATGCAATTTTTGTGACAAGCTATTGAAAGGTGGAATTACTAGAATGAAGTATCATCTTGCTTGCATTACTGGCTTCATGCTGTTAAATGTAAGAAGGTTCCAGCTGATGTGAAGGAAGAGATTATTGCTTTTCTTACGAAGAAGAGTGGTGACAAGCAAAAGAAGAAGGATGAAGTGCAAAGGGTTTGATATGCAATTAATATAGAGAACTCAGATGATGAAATGGGTAGTGGGGATGATTCTGACTTGGAGAGGAATGATGTTGTGTTGCTGAAGTCAACAAGAGGCAGTGGGACGAGTAACTCTGGAGCTGTGGTAGGTAGTGGCAGTGCCACTATTGATAAGTTTTACAAGAAAACATCTATAGAAGAGTCTGTTCGCAATAATCAAAGGGGATTCAACGTTAGCCAGAAGGTCCAAACAAAGTTGTCAACTATGAAAAGAGAAGAGAAAAGGGACAGAGTTTGTGAGTATATTTGCCAGTTTTTCTATGAAGCTAGCATTCCTCACAACACTGTCACCCTCCCTAGCTTTGCTCATATGCTTGAGTCCATGGGACAGTTTGGTAAGGACTTGAGAGGGCCTAGTCCATATGAGATGAGTGGACCATTTTTGTAGAAGAGGAAACAGAAGGTGCTGGATGGATTCAAGAATCATAAGGAATCATGGGAGCTCACAGGTTGCACGGTTATGAGTGATGCATGGACAGATAAGAAGGGCAGGGGAGTAATGAATTTAGTTGTGCACAGTGCTCATGGTGTTTGCTTCATTGATTCGGTGGACTGCTCCGGTGATAGAAAAGATGGCAAATACATATTTGACTTGGTGGACAAATGCATAGAAGATATAGGTGAAGAAAATGTTGTGCAAGTGGTGACTGATAATGCTAGTGTGAATGTATCAGCAGCTAGTATGCTAACAGCAAAGAGACCATCCATATTTTGGAATGGATGTGCTGCTCACTGCCTAGATCTCATGCTGGAGGACCTTGGGAAGCTTGGACCAGTCGCAAAAACTATTTCAAGTGCAAGAGAAGTGACTAGCTTCTTGTATGCTCATACAAGGGTATTGGATTTGATGAGGAAATTTCTTGGGAAGGACTTGGTTCGCTCTGGTGTTACTCGGTTTGCCACTGCTTACTTAAATCTGAAAAGTTTGCTAGATAACAAGAAGGAGTTGACAAGGCTCTTCAGATCAGATGAGCTGAATGAACTAGGTTCATACTTGACAAAGGCAAAGGGGAAAAAGCACGCAAAGTCGTGTGATCTGAAGTTTTTTGGAAACATGTTGACATGGCTGTTAATTTCTTTGAGCCAATGGCTAATGTGCTTCGTAGAATGGACAGTGATGTTCCTGCGATGGGATTCGTCCATGGATTAATGTTTGAGGCAAAGAAACATATTGTTGTGAGGTTTGATAATGATGAGAGCAAGTATAAAGTTGCTTGGGACATCATTGATAAAAGGTGGGACAGCAAGCTCAAGACTCCTCTCCACTTGGCTGGCTACTATTTGAATCCTCACTATTATTACGCAAACAAGTCAGAGATTGAGCATGATGGATCATTTAGAGCTGTTGTTATTACATGCATTTGCAAGATGATTGAGGATGAAGAAACCCAAGACATTGTAATTGAAGAACTCAACATGTATCAAGATCAGCAAGGATCTTTCGGCCATGAGATTGCTATAAGGCAAAGGAGAAACAAGAATTTCAATCCAGGTTAGTTATTGTAGCAAATATGATTGATGAATAAAATGATTCTGTTTCCATTTCTTTAACTATTAACTTGTATAATGTGCAGAAAAATGGTGGCTGAACCATGGCACCAGCACACCAAAGTTGAGAACTTTAGCATCTAGGATTCTTAATTTGACATACAGCTCATCAGCTTGTGAGAGGAACTGGTCAGCTTTCGAAGAGGTAACAAATTATATGTTTGCAGTTTATACAATTGGGTTTTCTGTTTCCTACATTTGTTATAAGTATTTAATTTTTATGAACTTTTAGGTTCATACAAAGAAGCGCAATAGGCTACTGCATGACAGGATGAGGGATCTTGTGTTTGTGAAATTCAACTCTAAACTAAGGAACAAGAGAGAGAACAAAAACAGAGATCCCATAGAGAAAGAAGTAGATGATGTTCTTGCTGATTATGACAATGAGTTCATCACTGGGAAAGAACCAACTACAGAAGCTAATGAAGAACAAGAGAAAGCTCATGAAGATGCATCGGAAGAGGCACCAAACAGGGCATCATCATCACAGGGACAAGCCAAAAGGAAGAGGAGTTCTCGGCCTAGGAAGAAAATCAAGACCGTGAGCCTGCAGTCCTTGATGGCTATGCGTGTTGAAACAATGCCGCAAGCTGCTTCTTCTTCTGAATCGGAGTCTGACAAGTCTCCTTCAGATTCTGGAGAAGAATAGAAGAGAATGCACCATTACCTTTATGGATTATTTATCTGCAAAACTTACTAGTTCATCTTTTTGAGGTACTCAATGCTCTGTTATATAGTCTGTCAGTCTGTGTCCAGTGTCGAACTATTTGCTTTGTCGCTTGAGACGGTCCAATGTCTACCGAACTATTTGCTTTGTCACTTGAGACGATTGCTGAAAGTTGGCTTAGTGGATGATCTTATTGTTTAGTTATTATGTTTCTTTTTGTCTGAACTATTTAATCGATGCTGAATTTCTGTAGTTTGACATGTATCTTGCACTTATTTTTGAAATTATTGCATGTATTCTGCAAAACCGCTATTTGGCATAGCGGCAGCTAGTGGGTGCCGCTTTTTTCAATAGCCGGCAATTTTAAACATTGGGTGAAGATGAAGATTCCTCCATGATGGACATGATTATGTTGGGATATCACAATATCTCTTATTTAATTAATGCATCTATATACTTGGTAAAGGTAGGAAGACTCGCCCTTATGCCTGGTGTTTTGTTCCACTCTTGCTGCCCTAGTTTCCATCATACCAGTGTTATGTTCCCGGATTTTGCGTTCCTTACACAGCTGGGTGATTTATGGGACCCCCTTGACAGTTCGCTTTGAATAAAACTCCTCCAGCAAGGCCCAACCTTGGTTTTACCATTTGCCTCACCACCACCTACTTTTCCCTTGGGAGTCGCTCTCTCGAGGGTCATCTTTATTTAGCCCCCCAGGCCAGTGCTTCTCTAAGTGCTGGTCCGAGCCAGAGCCACTTGCAGCGCCACCTCGGGGAAACATGAGGTATGCTTTTAGTTGTACGTAGTGTTCATCCGGTGTTGCCATGAGAACGAGATATGTGCATCTCCTATCGGGATGTCGGCGCATCGGGCGGTCTTGCTGGTCTTGTTTTACCATTGTCGAAATGCCTTGTAAACCAGGATTTCGAGACTGATCGGGTCTTCCTGGGAGAAGGAATATCCTTCGTTGACCGTAAGAGCTTGTGATGGGCTAAGTTGGGACAACCCTACAGGGTATAAACATTTGAGAGCCGTTCCCGCGGTTATGTGGCAGATGGGAATTTGTTAATGTCCGGTTGTAGATAACTTGACACCAGATTTGAATTAAAATGCATCAACCGCGTGTGTAGCCGTGATGGTCTCTTTTCGGCGGAGTCTGGGAAGTGAACATGGTTTTGAGTTATATTTGACGTAAGCAGGAGTTCAGGATCACTTCTTGATCATTGCTAGCTTCACGACCGTTTCGTTGTTTCTCTTCCCGCTCTCATTTGCGTATGTTAGCCACCATATATGCTTAGTCGCTGCTGCAACCTCACCACTTATCCTTTCCATACCCATTAAGCTTTGCTAGTCTTAATACCCATGGTAATGGGATTGCCGAGTCCTCGTGGCTCACAGATTACTACAACAACAGTTGCAGGTACAGGTTATGCGATGATCATGACGCGAGAGCGATGTTTGCTTATTTTGGAGTTCTTCTTCTACTTCTTCTTCGATCAGGGGATAGGTTCCAGGTCGGCGGCCTGGGCTAGCAGGGTGGATGTCGTTTGAGCTTCTATTTGTGTTTCATCCGTAGTCAGATGTTGATCTTATGGATGATGTATTGTGATGTTGTATTCGTGTGGCATTGTATGCCTTTTGTATGTATCCCCATCTATTATGTAATGTTGATGTAATGATATCCACCTTGCAAAAGTGTATCAATATGCGGTTCTATCCTTGGTGGGACCTTCGAGTCTCTTTAGGATAGTATCGCATATTGGGCGTGACAACAAGCTTATGATGATATTGTGCCTAGGGATCCTCCAAGGTCTACTACAAAGGGTAGGTCGAAGAGTCGACGGTACAAATCGGCGCTGGAGCTACACCCAAAGAAGAAAAACAAATGCAGCCACTGCCAATCTACAGAGCACAGCACACTGCTGGTGTGTGTCCACTCAGGCTGTTGTAATTCTCTTGCATCGTTTGTATCAAAAAAGGGAAAAGGGGAAAGAATGGCGGTTTTTGAGCAATTTAGGGGCCAAACTGGACACATTCAGCATCTATGCTTTCTCTTCTCTAAGTTGTTTTTCTTGAATTAGTTAATGCACTGTGTAAAAATGGTTGCTATTTGTGCCTTTGTTGGCAATCATTTAATATTTAGTTGTCGAACAATTGTATGCCCAGTTCTCCTGATGTGTGAACAAAAGTGATGACATTGAGTTGCAATGTAATTACTACTAAAATGCAACTACAAATCTTTCTAAAAATTATGCAAACCAGCAAGGCATTGAAAAAAGGGCAAAGAATAAAAAAGAGTACTAAACTAGTCCCTTTCGTATCTCAGCAACTTCCTCCATGGGGAGGAGTTGTGTGTGCTAGTGACCTAATCATATGCCAGCTTCTTCCTGATGTTGAATATTTCCTTGGGCTCATAGTTGGGCAGTAGGCTCCCGTTCCACTCAGTGGCGTTAAGCAGTGCGAACAGACCACACTCATTGTTGCAGTGGGGAAAAAGAAAATTTGTTGGAGGCTTTTAAAACCAATAAAACAATGTACTATGTGGCACTGTGCAACTAATTATGTGTCACTGTGCAACTACTTATGTGGCACTGTGCAACTAATTATGTGGCACTGTGCAACTACTGATGTTCAACTGTGCAACTGGCTAGATAATCCATGAGAAAGTCATAAAAATGAAAAACAGATTGCAAACTAGTTGTGTGTCTTAAAAACTAAAGATTGTACATGTAGAAAATTTTAAAGACTAAAGATTGATTGAAAAAAATAGAGAAGAATGTAATGCTTATTGTCTTACTTGCCAAGCTGCTTCGGTACGTCGATGTCAATAATCTAGAAGTGGTCGATGCTCTGCTTTGGGTAATGCTTCCTCCATAGCTGGCGTACTACCCCCGCGATCGTAGAGGCAGTGTTCATCAAATCAATGTGTTCTAGCTTCCTGTTTGAATCAAGGACTTCGAAACGTCCGTCCCTCAAGTTGATGTTGAATACCCAATAATTCCTGCCTCCTTCACGGTCGTTTACATTATTGCACTCAAGCACTGGCAGCATGACCTGCACGTGTGAACGATTCAGACATAGATACACGATGTAGGTAAGAAAAAATAGTACAAAAATGGTGAAGTTGAAACAGGTTGGCAGAAGGTATTTGCCAACTAATAGATGTGTCATGTGCAAATGAAACATGCTATGAGTGCGAACTAAGAGATGGATCATGTGGGCACAACACTGACCAAGTCTTTCTTGTCGAGATGGTTCTTGTATTCAAACTTCTTGTTTATCTCATTCACATTATGGAGCCCTTGTTGTAAATTGAAATGCAGAAATTATAAACATGCCTCAACCTCCTTTCTATATGAAAAGACTCCCTAGTTGGTCAACAAAAGTGGTACAAAAAAAGGAAGAGGGTACAAAGTTTTTGAAAAATCTTACAGAAAACCTCAGCGCCATAACGACTTTGTTTGACCCTTCTGGTAAGTTATCCATGATGTGTATGATTCCAGTATCAATAACAATTCTTGAAAACCATTGCTTTGGCTTCATGGAATCAACTAACTCCTTTAAAGAAATGTAGAAATTACCATACCTAATTATCTCAGGGCTGCATTTTTTAAAGAGAAATGAAAGACAAAGTTAGCTTGAAGGGTCATAGCAAGAAAGAAAAATGTGTATTAAAAAACAAGAGTGTGCAATTAAAAGCACTGTTCTGTGCAACATGCTCTTCTTGCTGTGCAACTAAGTGGGTGGTACTGTGCAACTGAAAAAGATATGTATATAGGATGTGGGGAGTTGGTTTACCTGGTATTATCATCATTTGCTCCTGGGTGATGCCTGGCCCAATACACAATGGCAGCGTAAAGCTTGTTGACTGCCTCATTGGAGTTGAAGGTCTTCATTTTGTTGTAATCAATGAATGGAGACCTTTGAGATGCTCCGGGCCTTATTACCCTCCTTTGTCTTCATGCAACAGGTGGTCCTGAAGAACTGCTCGTGCCAACTGCTGGTTCTCCACATATCGGGGTGTGGTAGTGCTATGTCTTGAGCTTGCGTCGGTTTTCCTTGAAGAGGAAAGGGTGATGCAGCAATAGTAGTGTAAGTATTTCCCTCAGTTTTTGAGAACCAAGGTATCAATCCAGTAGGAGGCTCCTCAAAAGTCCCACGCACCTACACAAACAAACAAAGAACTCGCAACCAACACAATAAAGGGGTTGTCAATCCCTTCACGGCCACTTGCGAAAGTGAGATCTAATAGAGATAGTATGATAAGATAAATATATTTTTGGTATTTTATAATATAGATGCAAAAAGTAAAGAGGCAAATAAAAGTACATTGAAAGCTTATATGATAAAAGATAGACCCGGGGCCATAGGTTTCACTAGAGGCTTCTCTCAAGATAGCATAAGTATTACGGTGGGTGAACAAATTACTGTCGAGCAATTGATAGAAAAGCGAATAATTATGAGATTATCTAGGCATGATCATGTATATAGGCATCACGTCTGCGACAAGTAGACCGACTCCTGCCTGCATCTACTACTATTACTCCACACATCGACCGCTATCCAGCATGTATCTAGAGTATTAAGTTCATAAGAACAGAGTAACGCATTAAGAAAGATGAGATGATGTAGAGGGATAAACTCAAGCAATATGATATAAACCCCATCTTTTTATCCTCGATGGCAACAATACAATACGTGCCTTGCAACCCTTTCTATCACTGGGTAAGGACACCGCAAGATTGAACCCAAAGCTAAGCACTTCTCCCATGGCAAGAAAGATCAATCTAGTAGGCCAAACCAAACTGATAATTCGAAGAGACTTGCAAAGATAACTCAATCATACATAAAAGAATTCAGAGAAGATTCAAATATTATTCATAGATAACCCTGATCATAAACCCACAATTCATCGGATCTCGACAAACACACCACAAAAAGAGATTACATCAAATAGATCTCCACAAGAGAGGGGGAGAACATTGTATTGAGATCCAAAAAGAGAGAAGAAGCCATCTAGCTAATAACTATGGACCCGTAGGTCTGTGGTAAACTACTCACAACTCATCGGAAGGGCTATGGTGTTGATGTAGAAGCCCTCCATGGTCGATTCCCCCTCCGGCGGAGCACTGACGAAGGCACCAAGATGGGATCTCGCGGATACAGAAGGTTACAGCGGTGGAAATTGTGTTTCGGTGGCTCCCTAGATGTTTCGGGGTACGTAGGTATATATAGAAGGAAGAAGTACGTCGGTGGCCACTCGAGGGGCCCAGGAGACGGGGGGCACGCCCAGGAGGGGTGGGCGCGCCCTCCTATCTCTTGGCCGCCTCGATTGCTTCTTGACTTGCACTCCAAGTCCTCTGGATCACGTTCGTTCCAAAAATCACGCTCCCGAGGGTTTCATTCCGTTTGGACTCCGTTCGACATTCCTTTTCTTCGAAATACTGAAATAGGCAAAAAAAACAATACGGGCTGGGCCTCCGGTTAGTAGGTTAATCCCAAAAATGATATAAATGTGTAAAATAAAGCTCATAAACATCCAAAAGGGGTAATATAATAGCATGGAACAATCAAAAATTATAGATACGTTGGATACGTATCAAGCATCCCCAAGCTTAATTCCTGCTCGTCCTCGAGTAGGTAAATGATAAAAACAGAATTTTTGATGTGGAATGCTATCTAGCATAATTCTCAATGTAATTTTCTTTATTGTGGCATGAATGTTCAGATCCAAATGATTCAAAATAAAAGTTCATATTGATAAAAGAAATAGTAACACTTCAAGCATACTAATCAAAGCAATCATGTCTTCTCAAAATAACATGGCTAAAGAAAGTTCATCCCTACAAAATCATATAGTTAGGCTATGCTTCATTTTCGTCACACAAAGATGTTCCCAAATTCTACACCCCCGATGACAAGCCAAGAAATTGTTTCGTACTTAAATAATCTCAAACTTTTTCAACCTTCACGCAATACATGAGCGTGAGCCATGGATATAGCACTATGGGTGGAATAGAATATGATGATGGGGATTGTGTGGAGAAGACAAAAAAAGGAGAAAGACTCACATTGACGAGGATAATCAACAGGCTATGGAGATGCCCATTAATTGATGTCAGCGTGAGGAGTAGTGATTGCCATGCAACGGATGCACTAGAGCTATAAATGAATGCTCAACAAAAGAAAACTAGTGGGTGTGCATCCAACTTGCTTGCTCATGAAGACCTAGGGCATTTGAGGAAGCCCATCGTAGGAATATACAAGCCAAGTTCTATAATGAAAAATTCCCACTAGCTTATGAAAGTGACAACATATGAGACTCACTATATGAAAAACATGGTGCTACTTTGAAGCACAAGATATGAGACTCACTACATGAAGAACATGGTGCTACTTTGAAGCACAAGTGTGGAAAAAGAGATAGTAACATTGCCCCTTTTTTTTCTCTGGCCTTTCTTTTTTTTTCTTTTGGCCTTTCCCTTTTTTTGGGCAATGCTCTAATAATGATAATCATCACACTTTTATTGATTACAACATATGAATTACAACTCGAAACTAGAACAAGATATGACTCTATATAAATGCCTCCGGCGGTGTACTGGGATGGTGCAATGAATCAAGAGTGACATGTATGAAAAATTATGCATGGTGGCTTTGCCACAAATACGATGTCAACTACATGATCATGCAATGGCAATATGACAAAAGTAAAGTATGTCATGATGATGATGAACGGAACGGTGGAAAGTTGCATGGCAATATATCTCGGAATGACTATGGAAATGTCATAATAGGTAGGTATGGTGGCTGTTTTGAGGAAGATGTAAGGAGGTTTATGTGTGATAGAGCGTATCATATCACGGGGTTTGGATGCACCGGCGAAGTTTGCACCAACTCTCAAGGTAAGAAAGGGCAATGCACGGTACTGAAGAGGCTAGCAATGGTGGAAAGGTAAAAGTGTGCGTAATCCATGGACTCAACATTAGTCAAAAGAACTCATATACTTATTGCAAAAATTTAGAAGTCATCAAAAATCAAGCACTATGTGCATGCTCCTACAGGGATAGATTGGTAGGAAAAGACCATCGCTCGTCCCCGACCGCCACTCATAAGGATGCACAAGCCAGGTACACTCCATGTTTCAAATTTGTTACACAACTTTAACCATACGTGCATGCTACAAGACTTGCTAACTCCAACACAAGCATTCTTTAAATTCATAATCACCCAACTAGCATGACTTTAATATCACTACCTCCATATCTCAAAACAATTATCAAGTATCAAATTGATCATAGCATCCAATTCACTTCCTATGATAGTTTTTATTATACCCAACTTGGATGCCAACCATTCTAGGACCAATTTATAACCATAGCAAATACCATGCTGTTCTAAAATACTATCAAAATAATATAAGCGAAGCATGAGATACTAGCAATTTCTATAAAATTAAGCCACCGCCGTGCTCTAAAAGATATAAATGAAGCACTAGAGCAAAACCTATCTAGCTCAAAAGATATAAGTGAAGCACATAGCATATTCTAATAAATTCAAATCAAGTAGGCTTCTCCCAAAAGTTGTGTATAGTAAGGATGATTGTGGTAAACTAAAAATCAAAGACTAATATAATACACGACGCTCCAAGCAAAACACATATCATGTGGCGAATAAAAATATAGCTCCAAGTAAAGTTACCAATGAACGAAGACGAAAGAGGGGATGCCTTCCCGGGGAATCCCCAAGCTTAGGCTTTTGTCTATTCTTGAATATCTTGGGGTGCCATGGGCATCCCCAAGCTTAGGCTTTTGCCACTCTTTATTCCATAGTCCATCAAAGCTTTACCCAAAACTTGAAAACTTCACAACACAAAACTCAACAGGAAATCTTATAAGCTCTGTTAGTGAAAGAAAACAAAACCACCACATAAGGTACAGTAATGAACTCATTCTTTATTTATTTTGGTGTTAAAACTACTTTATTCCAAGTTCTCTATGGTTCATACCACTTAATACTAGCCATAGATGCATCAAAATAAGCTAACAACACACGAAAAACAGAATCTGTCAAAAACAGAACAGTCTGTAGCAATCTGTAACTAACGCAAACTTCTTGAACTCTAAAAATCCTACCAAAATAGGAAGTCCTGGAAAATTTGTTTATTGATCAGCAGAAAAAAGAATCAATGCAAAATCACGTTTCTGTGATTTATTGAGTTTTTTTCTCGTGAGTGCAAAGTTTCTGTTTTTCAGCAGAATCAAATCAACTATCATCATAGGTTATCCTATAGGTTCTACTTGGCACAAACACTAATTAAAACACATCTAAACAGAAAGTAGATGCAAAATTTTCTTACTAAACAGGAACAAAAACAAAAAATACAAAGAAAATTGGGTTGCCTCTCAACTAGCGCTATTGTTTAACGCCCCTAGTTAGGCATAAAAGCAAAGATAGATCTAAGTAGTGCCATTTTTGGCACTTGATTCATAGGTAGCTCGCATGATAGATTCATAAGGTAATTTGACTTTCTTTCTTGGAAAGTGCTCCATGCCTTTCTTTAATGGAAATTCGAATCTAATGTTCCCTTCCTTCATATCAATAATCGCGCCAATCGTTCTAAGGAAAGGTCTACCAAGAATAATAGGGCAAGAAAGATTGCAATCTATATCAAGAACGATAAAATCTGCACTACAAAAAAAGACACATCCGTGACATTTTGGGCCGAACGAATTTTTTTTCTGTCATACATATGACACTTCTATGACGATAATTGTGACAAAACCCGGTATCATCATAGATGTGGTGGGCTCCTACTTCTATGACAAAAAATCATGACAGAAAATGGGCTTTTTGTCCTGGGCGGGCCGGAGACACGGCTGCATGACATTCTTTGGGCCGTCCATGACGGAAAAAACCGTGGTAGAAGCGAGGGGGAGGAAAATTTCGGGGAGTTGCCGGTTACGGTGGGAGGTCGGGGGCCGAGCGATGCGCATTTCTCTCGTACACGTGCGAGGCGTTGGCTCTAACTGAACCTGAGTGAGGCGTTGGGCTCTAACTGAACTCGAGCGATTGCACTGCAGGCTACGCGTTACTGAACCCGAGCGATCGATCGATGGCTGTTAACTGAACCCGATGGAGCGATTCCTTCGCTACTGCTGCTAACTGAAGCCGATT
>NC_041385.1:748456267-748474531 GCF_002162155.2 Triticum dicoccoides | reverse complement strand
CGGTGGAGGGGTGGCCGTGGAGGGGTGGTTGAATAGGACCCCGTGGTGTGGAGGGATGGATGAATAGTAGACGGTGGAGGGGTGGATGAACAGTAGACGGTGGAGGGGTGGTTGAATAGTAGCCGGTGGAGTAGCGCGCGGTGGAGGCTGGATGAACAGGAGCCCGTGGAGGCTCGAGGAGGTCGACGGTAGCCCGTGGAGGCTGGAGGAGGTCGACGGTAGCCCGTGGAGGCTGGAGGAGGTCGACGGTGGAGATGAACAGTATCTCGTGGAGTCCCGTTTTGCGGTACGCCACACCCCTCCCGATGAATAGGACCCCTGTTTCGACCGTAGTAGGTCCGTTTCGTCCGTTTTGCGGTACGCCACACCCCTCCCGATCAACAGGACCCCCGTTTCAACCGTAGGAGGTCCGTTTCCTCTATTTTGCGGTACACCACACCCCTCCCGATCAACAGGACCCCGTTCCGAACATGGCCGGTCGAACACAAGGTCGTTTCCTCTGTTCTGCGGTAAGCCAGGCCTCATTTCCATCGCCTGTTCCGTCCAAGACGGTTGGCTCCCACGCGTTTAGTTGCCTCCCGATGAACACAACGCATTCCGTTGCCTCCCCATGAACACGACGCATTCCGCTGCCTCCCCATGAACACGACGACGACTTTGTTTCTCCGTTCTGACCCAGCCATGTACGTATGTGCAAGTAGGCGTTCGAGACCTCGCCCGTATGTACGTACATGGCCGTATTTTCTTTCTTGCACCCTCGCCGATGTACGTACGTATACATGCTACGTGCGCGCCTCTACTACGACACGTGCGCGCCTCTACTACGACACGTGCGCGCCTTTACATCGACCAGTATGTATGTACACGTTCGCGACCAGAATGACAATGCTACGTACGCTTCGACCAGGTCGGTCCCGAGTGTCAGGCACTTCCTTGCCTGCGAAGATGTAGCTGGTGGGTCCCAGCAGTCAGGGGGGTGAATCTTTTTTTTGCCCGAACGCACTTCCTTGCGTGCAAATATGTAGCTGGTGGGTCCCAGCAGTCAGGGGGGCGAATCGTTTTTTTTGCCCGGATGCACTTCCTTGCGTGCGAAGATGTAGCTGGTGGGTCCCAGCAGTCAGGGGGAAATGTTTTTTTTGTGAAATACGGTGGCCCGTCCAGTGGGTCCCCGCTGTCAGGTGGAGGAATAATTATTTTGCGCGTAATAAGGCGGCACTTCCTTGGGGGCGCCGTGGACCCAGCTGTCAGCCTCTCCGCGCACAGTACTCTTCTCATGGAAGTCGGTCGTTGACCACATTGACCACGCCACGCCGAGAGCACCACGGCGGTGGTCGACGGCAAGGCCTAGGAAGGGGATGACGCGGAACCGGGGAAGACATAGCAGTGGCTGCCCACGCAAAGAGGAGTACAAGGGTGAGGCTGCCGTCGCCGCAGAATAACAGGGGGTGTGGGTGAGTAGAGGGATGGCCTGGCCAGCGGTGGGAGTACTAGGAGGCGGTGAGGCCTCCGCGGCATCACAGTCGGCCACGGGAGGCAGGAGCACGCGGCATGACCGGCGCTGCTTTGGGCGGCTGGAGCACGAAGACCAAAGGTTGAAGAAGCACTACGGCCGTTGGATGGACATCGTACGGTCACTGGAGCTAGAGTCGTTCATATTGACTAAGTTGATAAAGCCCTCCGTCCCCGTAAACTTAGTAGGCCCACAAGTCAGCCTCCCACCAAGGTGAGTCCCAGCTAGTAGGGGGGGTATTCATTTTTGTGCGTAATAAGGAGGCATTTCCGGTGGGTCCGAGCTGACAGCGGGGGGAATGTTTTTTTTCGCGAAATACAGAGACCCTTCCGGTGGGTCCCAGCTATCAGGTGGAGGAATCATTATTTTGCGCGTAATAAGGAGGCATTTTCCTGTGTGGGCCCCTACTGTCAGCCTCTTCCGATGGTTGTCGTTTGTTGACCATGTTGACCTCGCCGTGCCGAGAGCACAAACGCGGTGGACGAGGGCGGGGCCCAGGAAGAGAACCACCCGGAGCCGGCGAAGCCACTGCAGGGGATGCCCACGCTGAGGGGAGAACGAGCGTTGACTGGTCGGCTGCGGGGTGAGGCTGACATCGCCGGAAAATAACAGGATGTGTGGGTGGTTAGAGGGATGGCCTGGCGGCAGCACAACCAGCCACGGGAGGAGGGAGCAGGCAGTCCCGCCGGCGCTGGTTTGGGCGGCTGGAGCAGGAAGATCAGAGATTGAAGAAGCACGACGGCCGTTGGATGAACATCCAACAGTCACTGATGTGTGTTGACTAAGTTGACAAAGCCTTGCGTACGCGTCAAAAAAGTTTTCAGGACAGCGTCATCGTCAACCTTGTAGGCCCAGAAGTCAGCCTCCAAATCTGTGGAAAATAGCATACAGCCCATTAGCCATTATTTTCAATAATTTACAGCCCATTTGCTAATTCTTAAGGATATTTGAAGCCCATATTCTGTTTATTAGCATTACAGACCATATATTCTGGGCACTGCTAAAAAAATTCAACGAAATTTTGCATATTTCGGTGGGGTCCGAACTCTTTTAATCACGAAATTTTGAGTCACGTTAAAAATAGTTTTCAAAAAATTATATCAAAATAAAATTCAAAAAACAATTCTCCGTAAAAAAATGAATGAAATTTAGAATCTTAACTAGCATTATGCCCATTCGTTGCACGGAACATGAAGATGCATTTGTATGAGTAGTTTATCTTGTGGGTGAAAAGATGATATTTTAATGTAATTGGCAGTTGGCTTTGGTTTTTATAAGAGTAGAGAGTATAGAAATCCTGAAAAAAATGATATTTTAATGCAATTGCCGGTTGGCTTTGGTTTAAAAATTTACAGCCCATTTCTTACAACTTATAGCCCGTTTTCTGGGGAAGCCCATTTCTTATCCCTCCTCGTCTTGAAAGATTTGCAGCCCAGTAGGGCTGAGAAAAGCAAGTAGGCCTCAGTTTTGGTATTCTCCACAAAAAAAAGAACTAGGCTAGCCAATTTCAGAAAGAAAAAAATATCAACTGGGCTCGTCATGTGCTTAATAAAAGCGTAAGTGTGGGCTAGACGAGCCACAGCCCCCGCACAGCGCGCAATTGAGCTCCGTCTCTGAAACTGAAAACCAACTGGGCGAGCTGTTGGGTCCCTAGTGTTATCCGCTCGTTGTGTAATTTTCTCGTTTATTGACTACATTGACAATGGCGTGGAACCTAGTTGTCAAACAATTAGGAGGAAGTATTGTTTTGGCTTGTAATAACGAGGCACCTGCTTGCGCAATGCAATGACCCTGGTGGGTCCCTACTGTCAGCCTCTCCATGTACAGTCGTCTCCTGATTCCTCTTGGTTGTTGACCATGTTGACAGCACCAGACGGCGGCGAGCACAGCAATCTAACCAAGGCGAAGAACGACGGCAAGTCCTCGGACGGGAACGAACAGCAGCCATGGAACATGCGGCAGTGTAGTGGCAAGTGGAGGGGAGTACGAGGGCAACAACATGCAAGTCAAGCATACAAATGGTACAAAAAGCCCAAGGATTAATTGTTCATCAAATTTTTAGACAAAACCCAGATTGAACATGACAGTAACATCTAACCCAACCACTCGTTTTTGCAGTCGCAAACAAATGGATCGGTCGGATCCATAAAATCAACATCCTGTGCAAAAAAAATTATTTTAGGATGTCTACAACTTGTTGTAAATAGAAGCCGAGCATGTTTAGAAGCCCATTTGTCCACCTGAAACTTCTTTTTTTGCTGTTCAACATGTTCGTCCGTGAGAAATCTCTTGTTGTAAAATTTAAGCCTCATGGACAATAGCAACCTCGCATTCAACAGGAAGAATGTGACAAAGCTTCTGTTTGCCTGGTTGGATGCATATCGTCCCATCGTTATTGTCCTCAAACGAATGTCATGAGAACTGAGAAAATCCTTGTGCTTATTACGCCAACGATTGGTTATATGTTTTTCTCGATGTGGTTCTGCCTAAGTAGACATGAAGATTTAAAATAGTTAAGGTCTGAAAAAAGAGTATGTCGAAAGAACGACAGCTGAACAGTTAATTCTAGTACAATATATACGGGCTTTCAATGTGCATGAAATCATCACCTCTATGTATAAATTGTCCAGAGATCGAAGGCATCGCAGCAAGCCAATAATTATGTCTAGATCAAAACTATACATTCTGATATATATGATCTTGACAGAATCCAGCAGCATTGATAGGCTATCAATGGACGAACTCTTCATTGAGCATATAACATAATATTAGTACCCAAAGTGTACTCCAAGATGATATAAAACTTATGCACACAAATGAAAAATGCAGCATATGATTACAAATATGTAGATGATAATATACGGTACCTGAAAAGGTGAGGAGCCAAACACCAACTCCTTGTGATTATTAAACGGGTCACGAATTACACCCAAGGTCTCCAGTTTGGGCACAGAGACGACAGTTATTTCTGAAGGTGTATAACAATTATCAAGAAGCAACCTTTCAAGTGAAGGGGCATCTTCGATGATGAGCTGTTGTCCTTCAAAACAAATTCCAATGCTTTTAAGGTGAGGCGACTTTGTTTGGAGACAACTGATATCAATTTCTATTCCCAAAACAATCAGCAAGCGCTCCAGGGCAGGGCAACTGGAGTGGATGATGCTATGCAGTGAGGCCTCCGACAGATAAACCACCACAAGCGAAAGTTTTTTTAGCAGTGGGAGTCAAAGCATTTGTACCAGATCGTCTGGTAGATGGCACCGGGCGAAGGTGGCGGTGTGGAGAGAGGAGGAAAACCGCAAGGTGGACAACGGTGGTGTGGGCACAAATTCTTGGTATATTCGTGGTATGAAACTTCCGTGGTAATGGTAGAACTCAAACTGCTGGAGTTTTCCGAATTCAGGGGATGACAGCCAAGCGTCCACCTTGCCGGGTATGGACAGCAGGTAGCTTGTAGGGATGTAGAGGCATTGAATGGGGCCCTGCTGGTGAGAAGAGACGATGGCTCTGATGAGATCAAATTTAGGAAGGACAGATATCTGACGACAGTCGAGATTGAGGGGCGTGGTGCGCCATAGAGGGCGCCACCGAGTTGAGAGGACTTGTGTGCGGCGGCAATCCTTGGTGGGGAGAAGCGAGATGATCTCCTCAAGGATGACGTCCGGGAGATTGCTGATGCAGTCCACCGGAGATTCTACCGGTTCCTCAGATCCGGGTGGGGGGCTCGCCGCTTCTCCCCGCGCTACCGGGTGCGGGATCTACAACCGGCGTCGCCGCTGGCGGGAGCCTCATCTTCTTGGCGCTGGGGCCAGACGACTCCAATTTCCTTGTGGGCGTCGCGCCGAGCTCACGGGTTTGAGCAGAGTACCCAGAGACGAGCCTAGTGGCAGTGCGAGTGCGGAAGAAGGAGGGCTGGGGATTTCTGTAGGAGTGGAATAAGAGGAGCAGGCGTTTTCTGTACGAGTGAGGAAGAAGGTGAGCGGGGTTTTCTGGACGAGTGAGGAAGATTGGGGAGCAGGGGGAATTGGGTGGGGAGACGGAAGTGGGAGAGCGAGCTGTTCGTGTTTATAAGGCCCGCTGCACTAACTACTCGCTTTTTCCCAAGAACCGCTCTCTTCTTTTGCGTTGCTGCATGACTGGCCATGCATGTAGGATGCATGTGCCCGCCGGCCATTGCATGCGCCTGGTTTGTTACTAGGCCTATTTAATA
The DNA here is from genome assembly GCF_002162155.2 of Triticum dicoccoides. Classification (NCBI taxonomy): domain Eukaryota; kingdom Viridiplantae; phylum Streptophyta; class Magnoliopsida; order Poales; family Poaceae; genus Triticum; species Triticum dicoccoides. Next base: position 748,468,811 of record NC_041385.1, on the reverse strand, counting down.
GGGTGGTTATGGAGTAAATTAAGGAGATTTATTTTCTCTGTGTGCATCCACCAAATTAGAGGATGTGGTACTGGATGCAGACACTCACATTAAACTAACATTCAGAATAACAAAAGTTCAACATGTCTATGCATTTCAATGATTCACCATACTATAACCAATATACAAAACTGTGAGAAGGTGTGGAAATAAAGAAAATCGGTCGATGCTTCTCTGAGCAAAGGGCCTCCCTGTGCACGCATTAATTTCCTGGGCATGCTTGTTTCTTCTCAATGTTGCGAGCACTTTGAGCATGTTGGCAACTCCACAGCTAGCTAGCTGCCTCATCTTGCAATTGATGCTGACACATTTGCAGCAAACACATGAGGCAATCGAGATGACTCAACATGGGTCCATATTGTGCAGTTCCCCTGATATCATATTCATTGTCCTCAATCTGAAAAGATAGGAAAATAGTAGCTATACTTAAACAGTGTTGCAAAACAGTAGCACATATCAATAGCTCGGCATGACAAAACACGATCATCTGGACGAAGGGGATACTGACCTGCCTAAGGAAGATTACATATAATTTCATAAGTCCTTGGTTGATTTCCACCTTCGGCTGCACTGCTTGTTTGCTCCTCCACACATGACAGGATCGTTCCGCACTGCATTCAGCAAGTCAACTTACGAATAAGCTAATTTCATCTTGCGGTGGTCATTGTACCTAGTTACGAATGTAGGAATACCTGGAGCACCATGAGGTTAGCTGACAGCAGGTAGATGCAGCCATATAAATTTTGTGCGGTGCTACCAAAATTGAGGTTTGTATCCCTTCCCATTATGAGAATTCTTCTTGAAGTTGGTAGAATGTGACGGCTTGTTCTTTGCATCAAACTTGCCTTTCCCCTGAGATTTGTTCTTGTTGTTTTGGGGCTGGTTGGGCTGGAAGTTCTTCTCATGTACCATGTGGGCACTAGAAGCTCCCTCGGCGCCCCGAGCACATGTGTCTTTTGCTCTCGCCTTCTCCTCAAAATCAAGAGTGCTAATGAGATCCAAAACAGAAAACTCATGTCTCTTGTTTTTCAGAGAAGTAGCAAAATCGTTCCACGAAGGTGGAAGCTTGGCAATGATGGTCCCAACAACAAATTTGTCCGGCAACACACACTTAAAGTACTCAAGTTCCTTAGAGAGTGACTGTATCTCATGAGTCTGCTGAACAACAGAGCGCTCATCAGTCATCTTGTAGTCACAGAATTGCTCCATGACGTACAACTCGTTGCCAGCGCCTGAGGGCCCAAACGTGGCCTCGAGCACAGCCCACATGTCTTTGCCGCTGTCAAACAACATATACGAATCCACAATGGAATCGTCAAGAACACTCAGCAGGGCGGCTTTGAAGAGGGTATCCATGTTCTGAAAAGCTTCCTGCTGTGTAGGATTAAGATCGCCCTCAGGCTTACCCTTAGTGGCGTCATAGCAGTACATGATCTGAAACCAATATACTGCTCTTGTGCGCCACCTTTTATATTGCACCCCCTTAAAAGTAGGCAGCTTCAAAAGTGCAGCAAAACCACTCGGAGTAAATTGCCTGTGATCAGGTTTTTGGATTTGATTGTTGAATATATGAGCAATTTAGTATGAGATTTAATCCGAATCAGCAGTAAATAGATCATGACGACAATTGCAAACATCAAAGTAATGATGCAGACTAAACCAGGAGGACAGAATCACATACTATACAGCGGGAGCAAAACCGATGTGGTTGATGTTGTCACTCATGTCGTTGATGAAGAGGTTACCGAGGTCAGGGAAGAAGGCTGTCGTTGACGAAGTCGTCGCTGGAAGCAGTCACAGGAGTGTGCTCCCCAAAAACCTGATCGCCCCTCTCCCGTACAGGATCATGAAAGGCGGGGTTCGGAGGACTGCTGTCCCTTCTCGCGGTGCACGCTGGAAGGAGGGCTGGAGAAGAATTGCGTTGTGGCGCTAAGATCTGGAACGGTGCGAAACCATATGATACAATGACGGCTAGGGTAGAGCATGTCAGGTCAGAGTATAATAGTAGGCCTTTGGCCCCCAAACCCCACGTCCAAGTCAATAATAGCTCAAAAAACAGTCAATAATAGCCCCACCAAGGTTTGTCTCAAAAAACAGAGTAATTAAGGCGTTCGTTAGTCCCTTTAGTATAAATACAATATCATTAATAATGGCCCCACCTTTTGTCTCACAAAGTAGAGTATGTTGGAGTACAACCGGCTACACGTTTACAATCCGCTTCTCTTCTCTCTCCTCTTCTCTCTCCTTCAACTAATCACAAATACTATATTTAAATCCTTATAGCCTGCTTTTGTCATCTAATTATAGTACTTGCTCTAAAAGTTACTATCCACTGTGTAGTCTGAAATGCCGGGCGTGCAGCGGGCGGTGCCCTCGGTCGGTGCACCGCTTCAATGGCGGAATCAGTGACAGGTCGCGTCGCCCTGACTTGCCATCAATGTGGAGTGGCGGGCTCAGTTGGCGCCGGGCAGGAAGCACGCGCGGGAGGGGGGTTTTTTTTGTTGGGCCAAGAACGTGAGAAGCCAACTCGGGATCGGTCCGGACGGGGAAATATCATGTGCTTCCATACTCTGCATATGACACTAGTCTATGTTACTACTCCCTCCTTTTTGGTTTATAGAGATGTTTAGAGTATCATAGTAATATGTTACAGTACAAGTTACTCCCCACTATGACCAGCCTTGGCCTCTCCCAGTGCTCCACCATGTATAGCTGCTAAGCCTGCCACTTAGGCATAAAATATGATGTGGCACCAATAAACTAGGCACCTATGCATTGAACACTTGAGTTACTAAGCCATTTAATGCACTTAGAACCTCATCTAAAGAGCATTAATTGTATAGCCAATTGCTGGCTATAAGCCTAGAGCCCATCTTATAGTCAACATGTACAAAGTGCCTAGGAGCATGTGCTAGAGCTGGCTCTTCACGAAGAGCCCGCTTACGGAGAGAGTCCTGGATTAGGGGGTGTCCGGATAGCCGGACTACCATCATCAGCCGGACTATCATCATCGACCGGACTCCAAGACTATGAAGATACAAGATTGAAGACTTCGCCCCGTGTCCGGATGGGACTTTCCTTGGCGTGGAAGGCAAGCTTGGCGATACAGATACGTAGATCTCCTACCATTGTAACCGACTCTATGTAACCCTAGCCCTCTCCGGTGTCTATATAAACCGGATGGCTCTAGTCCGTAGGGCACAACAACAACCATTACAATCATACCATAGGCTAGCTTCTAGGGTTTAGCCTCCTTGATCTCGTGGTAGATCCACTCTTGTAAACATCCACAATATCAATATCAATCAAGCAGGACGTAGGGTTTTACCTCCATCAAGAGGGCCCGAACCTGGGTAAAACATCGTGTCCCTTGTCTCCTGTTACCATCCGCCTAGACGCACAGTTCGGGACCCCCTACCCGAGATCCGCCGATTTTGACACCGACATTGGTGCTTTCATTGAGAGTTCCTCTGTGTCGTCACCGATAGGCTTGATGGCCTCTTCAATCGACAACGACGCAGTCCTGGGTGAGACTTTTCTCCCCGGACAGATCTTCATATTCGGCAGCTTCGCACTGCGGGCCAACTCACTTGGCCATCTGGAGCAGATCGAAAGCTACGCCCCTGGCCGTCAGGTCAGGTTTGGAAGCCTAAACTTCACGGCCGATATCCGCGGGGACTTGATCTTTGATGGATCTGAGCCACAGCCGAGCGTGCCGTGCTGTCACGATGGGCACGACCTAACTCTGCCGCCGGACGGCACCCTGGAGGCCGCAAATGAATCCGCTCCGACCCATAGTCCGGAGCCGATCGCTCAGATCGAGGACGGATGGCTGGACACCGTCTCGGGAGCTGCAACTTCTACGCCCCTCCAAAAGTTACCCAAAACGCAAGTTGCTCCCCCGACTAGAGGAGGAAGCGTACAAACCTGCATCACCAGCGCACAATACGGCAGACCGACCACCTCGTGGCCGCGACAGAGAGGCATGCAAGCCCTCCACCAAAACCGTACCCCGGCATCGCTCAAAAAGCATGAAGCCACGGGGGAACGCGCCGGACTTGCGGGATATATTGGAGGACAAGGCAAGACAATCCAGATCTATCTATGGATCACGTGGGCTCCCCAAGACCCACGACGAATACCGTCGCGCCGGATACAACTACTCCGACCGGGCCGAACATAGCAGACAACGTTCTCTCGAGCTACGTCGCGATATTGCTCAATACAGAGGCGCCGCACACCCACTATGCTTCACTGACGAAGTAATGGACCATCAAATCCCTGAAGGGTTTAAACCCATTAATATCGAATCGTACGATGGCACAATAGACCCCGTGGTTTGGATTGAGGATTATCTCCTCCATATACATATGGCCCGCGGCGACGATCTTCACGCCATCAAATTCTCCCGCTCAAGCTTAAAGGACCAGCTCGGCATTGGCTTAACAGCCTGCCCGCAGAGTCAATTGGATGCTGGGAAGACCTGGAAGCCGCATTCCTCGACAACTTCCAGGGCACGTATGTGCGACCACCGGACGCAGATGACCTAAGCCACATAATCCAGCAGCCAGATGAATCGGCCAGGCAATTCTGGACACGGTTCTTAACAAAGAAAAATCAAATCGTCGACTGTCCGGATGTAGAGGCCCTCGATGCCTTCAAACATAACATCCACGACGAGTGGCTGGCCCGGCACCTAGGACAGGAAAAGCCGAAATCCATGGCAGCCCTCACATCACTCATGACCCGCTTCTGTGCGGGAGAGGATAGCTGGCTAGCTCGCAGCAACAACCTCAGCAAAAACGCTGGCAGTCCGGATACCAAGGACCGCAATGGCAGGTCGCGTCAAAACAAAAACAAACGCCGCATTAACGGCGACAGCAATGAGGATACGGCAGTCAACGCCGGATTCCGAGGCTCCAAGCCCGGTCAACGGAAGAAGCCATTCAAAAGAACCACTCCGGGCCCGTCCCATTTGGACCGAATACTCGACCGCTCCTGTCAAATACATGGAACCCCCGAAAAGCCAGCTAACCACACCAACAGAGATTGTTGGGTATTCAAGCAGGCAGGCAAATTAATCGCCGAAAACAATGACGAGGGGCTACACAGCAATGACGAGGAAGAGACCCGGCCGCCAAACAACAGAGGACAAAAGGGATTCCCCCCTCAAGTTCGGACGGTAAACATGATATACGCAACGCATATCCCGAAGAGGGAGCGGAAGCATGCACTAAGGGACGTATACGCGATGGAGCCAGTCGCCCCAAAATTCAACCCATGGTCCTCTTGCCCGATCACTTTCGATCGAAGAGACCATCCGACCAGTATCCGCCATGGCGGATTCGCCGCATTGGTTTTAGACCCAATCGTCGATGGATTTCACCTCACGAGAGTCCTGATGGACGGCGGCAGTAGCCTGAACCTACTTTATCAGGATACAGTGCGCAAGATGGGCATAGACCCTTCAAGGATTAAACCTACAAAGACAACCTTTAAAGGCGTCATACCAGGTGTCGAGGCCAGTTGTACAGGCTCAGTCACACTGGAAGTGGTCTTCGGATCCCCAGATAATTTCCGAAGCGAGGAGTTAATCTTCGACATAGTCTCGTTCCGCAGTGGCTATCACGCTCTGCTCGGACGAACCGCGTTCGCAAAATTCAACGCGGTGCCACATTATGCATACCTTAAGCTCAAGATGCCAGGCCCTCGTGGAGTCATCACGGTCAATGGAAACACGGAACGCTCCCTCCGAACGGAGGAACATACAGCGGCTCTCGCGGCAGAAGTACAGAGCAGCCTTTTAAGGAAATTCTCGAGTCCGGCCGTTAAACGACCGGACACGGCCAAACGCGCCCGGAGCAACATCAACCAAGACCACCTGGCACGTTCCGAGCACGCGTAGCAATGCGGCCTCAACCCCAGCCCTCGCACAATTGTAAGACAAACTCTCCGCGTACATAATTACGCCCTGGAGATACCATGGGCATAGGGGAGAGGCACAACCACAACAGACCCAGAGTGCGGTTCGACCACACTAGGGGCTCCCAAGTGTGTTGCTCTTTTTATCTTTTATTTCTCTCTTTTTTATACAGAACTCTGTCCGGCGGCGAACCTGCCGAACTCATGATGCAACAGCCAGGGAGGGACAAAGGCTGCGACGAACACTCAAGTGGTCTCCATTACGAGCATTAAAATTTGTTAAATACACCATTCCGCGGCCTACCCCTGGAGGGAGACGCCTTTAATTCATCCAATCCCTTGCTTTCCGCACTATTTGTATCATTCCGCACTCATAGCATATCTTCTCGAATAAAATGCAGCACTTTTTGCCCATAATTGCATTACATTATATATATATATGTTCATTTACGACATGTCGCATCCGTACATTTTGGTACGGCCAAATACACCAGGGGCTTATGTTCCCCGCATTATGGTGTGATAAAGTCCGCACACTTTCACAAGTGCGGCACCCCGAACTTATAGCATTATATGAATCGGCTCCGAATCATGTCTTGGGTCAATAGTTGGGTTTGCCCGGCTCCCAAGTTTGGCACCTTACGTTCCGTTCTATCAGCTAAGGTAGCACTGGGAGAACCACTGCGATTGCGCCCCGGTTGAGCCGGGTTAACGCCTCAGTGGAGAAAGCTAAAACTGACTGTCATGATAAGGCGAGAGACTGGTCGCTGTTCGAGAGGTCTTTTCGGGTCCTTAAAGACCTACGCCGCTTCGAGCGAAGTTCCGGATAATGTCCGACGAAGGCGTGGATAGCGCCCCGAATTCGGTCTTCCGAATACTAGGGGCTTCACCGAAATTTAAAATTATAGAATTCTATGGCTATGTGAGAGTGTTCAAGCACTATAAGTCCGGTTGCCTTGTTCGTTGTGTTGAGCGCCTCCCTAGATGGACCCAAAAATGGGAACAAGAGTGCTCAAGTTTATCCCGAACACCCTAGCACTCGTGGCATGGGGGCTCAAGCCGACGACTTGCCATCTCTCAGATTTAATAAACGGCCGCACAGAAGGTAATATTTTAAATTAAAAAGCGTTGCTTAGCGCATATGAACAAAGTTTTCAGCGCACAGGATAACACATTGCGAATTTACTCAATAATTACATCCCTGGGGCACTCATCCGCAATCTTGCGGGCACCCTTCAGAACAGTCTTATAGTACATCTCGGGCGTACGATATTCCTTGCCCACTGGTGGCGCGTTAGTGATTAGCTTTTCCGCATCCAGCTTGCCCCAATGCACCTTTGCGCGGGCAAGGGCCCGACGAGCACCTTCAATACAGGCGGAGCGCTTGATAACCTCCACCCAGGGGCACGCATCCACCAACCGTCGCACGAGGCCGAAGTAGCTCCCAGGCATGGCCTCTCCAGGCCACAGCCGGACTATGAGGCCCTTCATGGCCTGCTCGGCCACCTTGTGGAGCTCGACCAGCTGCTTCAGCTGGTCGCTAGGGGGCACCGGATGGCCGGCCTCAGCATACTGAGACCAGAAGACCTTCTCCGTCGACCTCCCCTCCTCGGCTCGGTAGAATGCGGCGGCATCAGACACACTACGAGGCAGATCTGCAAACGCCCCTGGAGAGCTCCGAATTCGGGTAAGTAACACGTAACTTACATTCACATGCTTGCTTTGCATGAAAAATGCCTTACCCGCCGCTATCTTCCTCACCAACTCAATCTCCTGAAGGGACTTATGGGCATCGGCCTTGGCAGTCTTGGCACTTTCGAGAGCCGAGGCAAGCTCGGACTCTCGAGTCTTTGAGTCACGCTCCAAACTCTCATGCTTTTCCATGAGAGCCTGGAGCTCTTGCTGAACCACCGCCACCCGCGCCTCCTGCTTTTCTCGCTCTGCCCGTTCCGCGGCCGCATTGCATTCGGCCGCAGACACGGCCTCCTTCAGGGTCGCCACCTCGTTCGTGGCCCCTGCAGTACCCATGTTATCCTTGTTATTTTTTGTTGCAACCTAAATCCTTTTCTGTAAGGTACAAGTCCAAAGTGGTGTTACTCACCTTCTTTGTCCTGGAGCTGCTTCTTGGCGCGGCCGAGCTCTTGCTCGGACCGCTCGAGCTCCTGCTTCAAAGCACCGATCTCCGCAGTCAGTGCGGCAGAGGTCAGCAGCGCAGCCTGCAACCCATATTGACATAATTTTTTAGCAACCCTGCGTATATCTTCTTTTTTTTCAGATCCTCGGTCCGGCTTTTCTTTCCGAACACCGAACCTAGCATCAGGGGCTACTGTCTATGCGGCATTACATTGCATATTTTTATCTTCTTACCTCAAAGCCTGATACAAGGCTACTGCAGGCTTCGGTCAGCCCGCTCTTGGCGAGCTGTACCTTCTGAATCACCGCACTCATAATAGTGCGGTGTTCTTCCTCGATGGAAGCGCTCTGGAGCGCCTCCAACAAATTGTCCGGCGCCTCCGGTTGGACGGAAGCCGCCGGCATCACGGTCTTGCCCTTCGTGCGAAGGGGCCGCCGGCCGGACTCCGGAACCACTACGGGTTCTGATATGGAGTCCGGCGCAAAGTCCGGGAGGACGCCTTGTGGCGCCTCCGGAGCCTCCCCCTGATGGGTCCCTTCTTGGGATCCCACCTCGGCGTCCTCGGTGTCGCGAGGGGTGGAGGCGGTTGGGATGGAGTCTACATCCGACGGAGCCAACGACCCGCTCGATGAAGCGGGGAGATCATCATTGGCCGGACTACAGGCAGCATGCGGCATCAGAATGACGCTATGTGACACAGAAAAAGAAATTATGAATCACTCAGGAATCCGGATACTTACGATCTCGCTGGGGGCCTGGCCCTTGAAGCCCATTCTTCCTCGCCAACGTTGATGTTGGCAGAGCTGTCCGGGGGAATAGTCCTTCCCCTCTTGGACCCTTCGGCCTCCCTTGTTGGGGAAGCCTTCCTCTTCCTCTCTCCCTCCTCTGGGAGAGAGTCCTCCTTCTCCTCCTCATTTTCGGGGGAGGAGTCCGCCCCGGAGTCGTCGGACACCTGAAAGAAGGAACTCTTTCGAGCACCCGTGGCCTCCTTCTTGGCCTTCTTCTCCGGCACCACGTGCGGTGCCGGAACCAGCAGCCTCGCTGGACGAGCGTCTACTGGGTTTTCTGGCATGGGAGCCGGGCAGATAATCTGCTCCGCCTTCCTCATCCAGTCCTGTCAAAGGAAAAGGGGAAATTAAAACCCGCATAGAGTCAAACTATGAAAAGCAAGTGTCTCGTAAAGGGGTAGAATCACTTACCTCGTCGGCTTGGCGCTGCGAGCGAAATCCGCGATCTTCAGTCGCGGATGCGGGGGCTTCGGTGCCCTTAAACAGCACCCTCTAGGCGCCTTCGTACATCGTGTCGAAGAGCCCGCTCAGCGCCTGGTGCTGTTCCGGATGGAACTCCCACAGATTGAATGCCCGCTCTTGGCATGGGAGAATCCGGCGGACGAGCATGACTTGGACCATGTTAACCAGCCTGAGCTTCTTCACCAGCTTCTGGATACAGGCTTGGAGTCCCGTCAGCTCCTCCGAACTACCCCACAGCAAGCCCTTCTCTTTCTAGGAGGTGAGCTGTGTGGGGATACCAGATCTGAACTTCGGGGCCGCCGCCCACTTGGGGTCGCGCGGCTCGGTGATATAGAACCACCCCAATTGCCACCCCTTGACGGATTCCACGAAGGCCCCTTCGAACCAAAGGACATTGGGCATCTTGCCCAACATGGCGCCTCCGCACTCCGCTTGAGTGCCCTTCACTACCTTCGGCTTCACATTGAAGGTCTTGAGCCACAAGCCGAAGTGGGGCTGGATGCAGAGGAAGGCCTCGCACACGACGATAAACGCCGAGATGTTGAGGATGAAGTTCGGTGCCAGATCATGGAAATCCGGGCCGTAGTAGAACATGAGGCCCCGGACAAAGGTGTGAAGTGGAAAACCCAGTCCGCGGAGGAAGTGGGGAAGAAAAATGACCCTCTCATGGGGCCTGGGGGTGGGGACGAGCTGCCCCTCGTCGGGCAGCCGGTGCGCGATGTCGCCGGACAGGTAGCCGGCGCTGCGTAGTCTTTCGATGTGCTCCTCCGTAACAGAGGAGGTCATCCACTTGCCTCCCGCTCCCGACATAACTGGGGAAGGTTGAGACGAGATGTGCGGGCTTGGGCGCTGGAGCTCGAGTGCACGGAAATGGATAAGCAAAGGAGGAAGAAGGCGTAGGTGAAAAGGTGAATCCTTATCCCTTATATGGGCGGATGAAGTCTACGCGTCCCCCACCGGCCTGGTAAAACTCGCTTATCCCCCAAGCGTCACTATCAATGGCGCGGTTGGGTTACCCACATCCGTATTGATGAGAATCCCGGATTAAGGGGGAACACGATCTCTGCTTCGACAAGACGTGCCAAGGAAACCGCTTCGCTAAATGCGCTGAGGTGGTAGAGTAAAAAACGATTCAAGTAATGGCTTGGTAGTGGCGTGACGTCATGCCGCAAAAAACGTCAGCAGATTGAACTTGTGTATATATTATTCTCTCTAAGGTGGAATGTGGAATTTATTTTGCAGAGCCGGACACTATCCTGGTGTTCACAATCTTCTATCATTCGGAGGAAGAACCCGCCTTGCAATGCCAAGCAATATACGCGCCGGACTTATCGTCATTGAAGCCTGGTTCAGGGGCTACTAAGGGAGTCCTGGATTAGGGGGTGTCCGGATAGCCGGACTACCATCATCAGCCGGACTATCATCATCGACCAGACTCCAAGACTATGAAGATACAAGATTGAAGACTTCGCCCCGTGTCCGGATGGGACTTTCCTTGGCGTGGAAGGCAAGCTTGGTGATACGGATACTTAGATCTCCTACCATTGTAACCGACTCTATGTAACCCTAGCCCTCTCCGGTGTCTATATAAACCGGATGGCTCTAGTGCGTAGGACACAACAACAACCATTACAATCATACCATAGGCTAGCTTCTAGGGTTTAGCCTCCTTGATCTCGTGGTAGATCCACTCTTGTAAACATCCACAATATCAATATCAATCAAGCAGGACGTAGGGTTTTACCTTCATCAAGAGGGCCCGAACCTGGGTAAAACATCGTGTCCCTTGTCTCCTATTACCATCCGCCTAGACGCACAGTTCGGGACCCCCTACCCGAGATCCTCCGGTTTTGACACCGACACTTACCTTCTCTCTCCTCTTCTCTTTCCTCCAACTAAGGTTGGTCGTAATGGTAGTATCATAGCTAGTATCATGCATGCCAACTAGGCAATTATGACGAGGTGTCATAGCATTAAATGAAGAAAGAAAGAGTGGAGTATCATATCATGATACTGTATCATAATAAATGCTATGCTACTTTGTGTCATGCATGACAATAAATAGAGTACTACATGATACTACTATATGATACTATGCATTACAGAGGTAGTATCATACACTAGTATCATATGCATGATACTAGTATATGATACTCCCCATTACAACCAGCCTAAGCAGAAATATACTACTGTTTATTCCTTATAGCCCGCTGACTCGGCTCTATTGTACTTGCTCTAAACACATCTAAGCACTTGCTAGCACCCCCTTGACCATGGACCTTGACGGTGTACGTCACCTTGTGTCTCATAATTTTCCTCGTCATCATCTGAGTCCTAGAAGACCTCACCCACATCATCATTAGCATGCAGCCGCGTTGATAGACAACGTGCGCAAAAGGAGTGGAGGCGATTGGGGATGCACCACCACCACGTCATGGGCACTCCGTATGTGCTCGTGTGCGTGCAGCGTGCGTGTTTTTTCATTGGTGCTAGCTCTAAGGCCGAGGCTGCGGTCGTCTTCGTCTCCGACTAGTAGTTGAGCAACGACGACAAAGAGGTACTGCAAGAGATGCGTATGCGCTGTTGCGTGCGAGCTTCGCCGTAGCACGACGAACCGAACGTCACCGCAGATGGCGCACGCCTCCATGCAGCCGAGTGTGTGCGCATGCATGTGTTATTCACGTGCATTCTGCGGCCGAGCGTGTGTGCATGCACGTCTTCTGTACGTGCATTGTGTGCTCCATGTTGTGCACGTATGTGCATGAGTTGGATCAGATGGAGTTAATGCGTTGGCTTGTGTACATATTTTAGAGTGTAGATTCACTCATTTTGTTTCGTATGTAGTCCCTTATTGAAATATCTAAAAAGACTTATATTGGGAACGGAGGGAGTATAAAACATCTTCAACTTAGCATCCTGATGTACCATTTCTAGTGGTTAGCGAAAAGTTCATGTTCTTTTAGTTGTTTATAGGTAGGCAGGCAGCAAAAAACAGGGGGAAACGTGCAAGGTTCCTTGCAGACGCTCCACCGCGAGGTTCCTTGCTCCTCCTCGGTCGTCGGGAATCTATGCTCTTCAACTCTTTTCTTTTACGTGAGCTTTGTTCATCCTTTTCCCAACACGCGAGACATCTAGCATCAAGGTGCACGTGTCATACAAGAAAATGGAGATAATCAGATAAGCAGTGTGTAAGTTAGTC
>NC_041385.1:748449939-748455897 GCF_002162155.2 Triticum dicoccoides | reverse complement strand
GGGGGGAAACCCTTTTCCATAAGTGAGTCGTGCACTTCGATGGCACCTACGCAATATTTTTTCTCCTCGATGGCACGTGAATGGCATGTGAATAGTGCACGTACTCAACGATGGAGCACGGGATGGTAGCAATGACATGGTCAGCCCTTTTTTGGAGAGAGTACATACTACTAGTAAATAACTTTGATGTGTCCCGTCAACTCGCAGAATGACGAGAAGCTTGATTATGCCTTCTCCCTCGCCAACGCGTGCGTGGTGGCTCGCAGCACGAGGAGAAACTTTTGCTTACAAGCGGTGGACGTGCAGCAGTTCATTTGGTGTCAGATTGCCAGAAGCACTACTGTAGAACCATCGACTTCCGGAAGAGGCGAAGAGCCAAGCGCAAGGTCACCTACTAACCTTAGGCTAGGTGTAGTGGGAGTAACATAAGTAGAGGTACCTCCTTTTTTTATTCTAGAAACAACCACACGCGAATATCAAGGTGCTGGTTACGTAGAACAAATTTCCTGCAGTCCGTGCTCAGCCCTCCTCTATCTCTCTTCTCAGCCAGCCAGTGGACGCGCGGAGCCCGTCGTCTGTTTGCTCACATGCGGCCCCACATGTCAGTGAAAACGCAAGAGGACCCACTGAACCTGCACATCTTTCACCTCGACGTGCTGGTGATGAAAAACAAATCCAAGAAAGATCTTCGGTGGCCGCTTTTGGAGTTACTCAAGAGTAGTAAGATTCTATTTACAGTTTAACCCAAGATGCACATCTCGTGGCTTCAACTACCACTCTATTTTCTTTCATGACACGACCTGGATGCTGGATGTCCCATGTGTCAGCAAAAGGAGGAAGAACCCGACCAAATCTTCGGTTGTGCTCTCGGGTTAGACTAGTTGTGCTAACTTAAAAATTTTATTGTGTACTCCCTCCGTTCCAAAATACTTGACTTTCATTTGTCCAAAAATGGATGTACCTATATACTAAAACATGTCTAGATACATATATATTTTGACAAATAGAAGGCATGTATTGTGCAACGGAGGGAGTAGAATGGATGCAAGTTTTTGTATTGGGAAGAAGAGTACATCCATATATTGATAGAGCGCAATTTAGTAGATGTTCTATCACTTTTAGCTAGCACAGAGGCTATAGATGAGATTAGTGCACTTGTTGATACTCCTACTTGGTATGCATGTTGCTACTTAGACGCAGAGAAAAACGGACCAGAGGGAGTACTAGAATAGAGGCTAGACATGAGACTAGATGTGAGGAAGCAACGTCTACTTCTTTACACTCGAAGAAGAAAGAAGCACGCAAGATCGAGTCTCCGCAGATCAACAATGAATGCATCGAGAAGGCACTAATCCAACTTACAGGAGTAGTAAAATGTATTCTTGTGGTTCTTGTTTTCTTTGGTCTTGCTTTTCTAGTCAAAATTATCGTTGGAGTTCGTGCAAAACGGAGGTCCGTTTGGGGTTGTGCGTTGCAGTTGGCCTTACAAGTGGGACCGCAGATAAGGAAATCGACTATCGGCAAACCCCCACCTCGCCCGCCGCGCGATGGCTGAGTTAGAGAAAAGATGAGGTTGAAGAGATTGCTCTAGCATGGACTCCAAGAAATATGGTGTCAGATGGAAGTCGTGCTGGTGGCGTGTGCCGTACTCCTGGACGTGAATGCTTGTTATAGCCCATGCCACCCTACTACTCCTACTACTTACTATATAGTACTACTAGTATCGAGGATTCGAGGTGCTGGTTATGTAGTACAATATGGCTACAGTAAAAACACCCGAACAACGCGCGAAGCATGTGAAGCTAGTACAAATAGTGTACTACTATTGTTGATTGGCCTCATCCGATAACCTGTTGCAATGCACGTACAATTATGTATTCGGAAAATATTTTTTGCCTCGTCGCACCACTCACTCACAGAAGCGACCCGAAAGTCGTTCATAAATTTAGTAAGTTTATCACAGGCATATTATTTTATTACATACAACTGGTCATCAACCCACATCGACAACGAGGATACATTATAAATACTAAAGTTTTCACCACACAACAAATAACAAGCAATGAAATGAACTTCAACTCAACCATTCCTCGGCGTTGGAAATGCTTGCTTTGAACCACAAGTGATTCTCTGGGATGGGCCATCCATTGTCGATCTGGAGACCAACGCAGGACTGATCATCCAGGCTGAAGCGGCCTACTATATCAGTACCAGGGTATGGAACCACCCAAATGTCCGAGGTATAGACACAGTTGCTTCTCATAAATGGTAGTAACGTTGTGTCAACATCAGTTGGATCGTCTTTCACCATCATTGGATAGTTTTGTCCAAGGAAGAGCGAGTTTTCTCCAAGACTATCAATTATGTACCAGGGAGAAGGAGTTGGAGCTAGCACACTAGTATCCATCCCGAATACCATGCAACGGGTGTTGGAATAGGTCCGGAGAGTGCGACATGGGAGACTACACCTGCTTCCTTAGCAGTAACATCATTAGTGGGCTGTATACACACAAGAAGAGGTGATCCATCGGAATTAGTTGCCAGGCGCCACAAAGTATATGGGCACTGCTCGTCCTCATGCTCATGATCATCACCATCGTCATCTCCCCCTTGGTTATAAAAATTTTCAAGTATGGGTGGTGGAATGTTCACAGGACCTTGGAAACACAAGAAGAAGGTTAATTAGTAAAGGGAAACTTGCTAACCCGCATGCATGTGGATGAAACAATTATAATTACGGTGGAAGACAAATGTACCGAAACTACGAGGATTCCATGCAAAAACAGTGCCATGAGTGGTGGCAGCAAACACAAGGCCCTCGTATTCAACTGCATCACAGTACTCATCCATGTACAGAAACTGATTTTTGAACAATATCCATCAAGTCAAACCAGCAAGGACGGCAACAAGCTTGTCGAAGATAGCAACAACTTCATAGTTGTTGTAATTCCAAGAGCAGTTGGGAACTCGAGAAATTGCTATCTTCCGTAGAAGACAGTCACCATGATTGTATTTGAACGTGCGTACAATACCGGTGTGCTCAACCTCTGGGCAGACTGCTGAGATTTTTGGAAGTGGAACCCGGTCACGAGTGTACACATTCACAAGTTCCCACTCGCAGTTGGACCCAATGTAAACAACCCAATCTCCATTTGTGCCTGCGCAAGCCTTGCCCTCAAGCGATGGCATCTTAACATCATACGTCATTATCAAGCGGCATCAACTTGCACAGGGCGAGGCCTCCATCGTGACGGCGCCAGTCATCAGGGTCACGGCAAAGAAGATAGGGGAGATCAAACCGCTCCTTGACTCTTGGGTTCCTTGTAATGATGTTATTAGTTGAGTCAAGAATGGGCTTGAATGAACCTGCCATGCTAGCCGAGGTGATGACATCGCACCGATCAATGAGTTCCTCCACCACGTCATCTTTCAGATCGGGGCAAGAATAACGGGGTCATTTCCGTCCTGTTCCCTCCATGGAGAAGACGATCGAACAATGGCAGAAGAAAGGGTGAAGGGCTGAAGGAAAATGGAGGAGGGAGAGGAAGAGCGTGTGACAGCAGTTCCAAATCAAGATGGAAAGGCAAAGAGTCGGTGGACGGTTGCCAGTTTGCCATGGTTCACGAAGGGGCGCCGCGGCCTACACGTCGGTTCGGAAATACTCCTACTACTCGCCTTCGTCTCACTGATATGTTGGAACGGGACCACTGTCAACAAAACATGGTGTGTAATTTCTCGTGCAAAATGCGATCTAGCCGCGTTGGCCCGAGGTGCCGCATTAGTTTTTTTAAAGTTTGCGGCATTAGTTATCGACCTTTATTTTTTTAGCATGCAATCTGAATGGATAGCTCCTGTGGTCATCACACGTGAGCGGATATGGTGATGGTTGATTCGCCCGAGCAACTTATTACTGTGGGAATATGGGAGTACCAGCGGATTCAAGGAACAGGGAAATGATGGTTGCTTCGTCCGAGCAACTTACTGTGGCGAAGGTGGGGCTCTGTGATTTGACTGCTCACTAGTCATTACTACTGCGGCGTAACGACCGGGGTGAATCTTTCCCTGAAGTTGTGTTGTGCACTCAATATTGCTGCATGGCAGGTGGAGCCGGATGAAGGATGTCCAACATGTCGGTGAAACGAAGTTGAATTGTTTCTGGCATTGCTACCAATCCTTCAGGATTTATTTATATGTACGCATAATTTTGATGAAATTGTATTGTGATGCTATGAAGGTTTCAACTCTGGTTCCCGCAGGAAAAAAAAGGTTTCAACTTAGGATTCATGTGTCTTGCCTCGAGATTATCTCGTTACAACATTCCATCAAATACAAATGAAACTACCATGGCTAATGCATCTCAATGGTTCGCAGATCAGCGCCAATATTCACATCACAACTGAAGACAAAGTTGTGAGAAGGTGTACAAATAAAGAAAAAAATATAATTGATCGATGTTGTTCGTAGGCATGGCTCCATTTCCTTGGCATAGTGTTCATTGCTTGGCAGCTAGTTTCACCCAGCTCTGTAGCCAAAAAAGAGGTGTATGAAGGACACCACAATCCGATCATTTTGTGCAGCTCCACTAAAATCAGGCGGACCATCCCTGTTTGCAAAGATATCCAGTCAGTGTGATTACAATAATAGTGGAACTAGATGATGAAACATAACACACATAAATCGAAGCCGATCACCTCTATGATCTCTCTTTAGGACTAACTTC
This sequence comes from Triticum dicoccoides, assembly GCF_002162155.2. Lineage (NCBI taxonomy): Eukaryota > Viridiplantae > Streptophyta > Magnoliopsida > Poales > Poaceae > Triticum > Triticum dicoccoides. The sequence continues at coordinate 748,451,177 of NC_041385.1, read as the reverse complement.
TTGTTGGAGAAGATTAGGCACGTAGTTGGATGAGGAGGATAGCAAAACCAATCTCCCTTTCCACAGTCCCACAAAAATGTAAAAACGTTGCCCGTGTGACATTTTGGCAAAACTAAACAAAACACTCTTCAGAAAAGTGATTTGTGCAGTTCACCAAAAGGTCGCAATAGCAACGAGGTGAAAATGGATAGCCCTGTTTGCAAAAGGAGGTCGAAAGGAAACAATTACTACCCAATAACACGAGTTGAAGACACATACACCGACAAAAAAGAAGCATGTTCCATGTAAAAAGGGAAAGATAGCACATGGTGGTTTATCAAAAATGGTTTGAGGACGAGATTGCAAGATGGAAAGTACGTCGGCCGAGATGCGATTTAAGAAAACAACTAAAGAAGATCCACATGCAGCAACGTGGGAAGATGGGCAGTGGAGCAAAGCCGGAGGAAGCTGTACCTAAGGGTCGTTGGGATATTACTAGGAGGGCGCCGGCGGCCGGGATCTGCCCATACCGCGGCAGCGAGCAAGTGGTGAAGGCCCTACCGCGCCGGAGCTTGGTCAGAGAGAACGGCGGGTACCGCAGATCGGGACAAGCTGCCTCAACACCATCGAACGGAGAGATGATGCACATCCTCCCTTTCCGCTGGCGGACGGGATGCGGCCGGATCACTGACCAACGCTGAGAGAGAGAGGCCACGACGGCCTTGTGTGAGATTGTGTGACGAGACTCACGAGAGACAAACCCATTTTTCCATTTTCCCCACGACAATCGTTTTATATTCTAGGTGTGGTACCCGACCCTCCTTCGAGTAAACAACCACTACACGCGTCAAATTATCACGTGGGCTGCCTTTTCGTACAGAAAGGAACTCCACCGTGTACCCGCGCGGGTGTGGCCGGGAACGAGACGTGAGTACGTGCGTCCTGCGTGCACTTCTTCTTTAGGTGCAGGTACATACGTGGGTGGGTGTGAGAGAGATGGTTTGTGCGAAACAGAGGCAATGTGTTGATGATATCTCAATCAGAAAAACATAACATATGCAATGTGTGTGAAACAGAGTCATGGACGTGAGATATCGATAGAATTGAAAACAGGGATGAAGTGTGTGGCTGCGCGATCGATAAAGAGTGCCATCGAATTTGTGTTTGCCCACGTCAAAGATACAGGGCAGCTGGCCTACTGGAATTTGAGAGGGCAGAGGTGTAGTTCTTCTCCGTGGCATGGATACCTACCTACAACG
>NC_041385.1:748446774-748449578 GCF_002162155.2 Triticum dicoccoides | reverse complement strand
AGAGACCGGTCGACTAGTATATGTGTGGGGAAGGAGAGAGACCTAGCTATGTATGGAGGGAGATCGATCGACATCCATGGATATGTGTAGCAGAGGAATAAGGTTGGGAAATAGACAAAGGTAGAGCGTCTGAGGGTTGGTGGAGGAGTGGCGTCTCACAAATGGTGGGAGAGGCCTGCTAGACAAACGGAGGGTATGAGTGCAATATCAATAAGAGAGGGTGGGGGATGTCTGTCTGCCTATGCACGTGCGTGTGAGAGACGGGTCGGGAGGTATTCAAGGATGATGAGGGGAGAAGATATGGTTGTGGTAAGCATGCGTAACTACATAGGAAGATTAACCGTCGTGTGTCCGAGAAAAGGAGAGACATAACTAGCGAGGTAAGTGTATTGGTGCTTGGTGAAAACGAATTATAGTCGACCTGGCTATATGTAGGGAGATCAGTTCATATACACGCCTGCATGTTTTAGAAGCAAATAAGGTCCGGAGAGGCAGACAGGGGGAGAGGGTGTGGCTAGGAGGTGGTGCGAGAGGCCTACCATGTCGAGGGGGGAGGAGTGTGCGAGCATGTGATTAATGAAAAGAGGGGCGGGAGTGTGCACCTGCGTGGAATCGTATTGGACATATGGGGGCATGGACGGTGAGAAGAGAAGAGGGGAAGTATATATGTGTTTGTTGTAGGCACACTTGGTTAGAGAGGTATATCGACCGGTGTGTGCCAAAAAGAAGGAGCCGGGGGCCTACACACACCGCTGGTGGACGACCTAAACAGAAATAATGAACATGCGCGATGGAGGGGACGCTAAGCGTGTGTGAGGGGGCGGGCGTGTGCATGCACGATAGAAAGTTATCGCTAGCTAGCTACAAATAGAAGAGGATCGTGAAGGTGTAAAAGACAAACAAAGATCATAATTCATTATAAAAAGGTGGATACAGATACTTGAAGAAGATATCATAATGTAGAACATTGATTATAATTTGGGCTAATGTGTGGCTTTTGCAACTCGGGTCTAAATACTTGTCATAATGTAGGGGGCGGGGCACTATATTTTGTGTGATAAACACGGTGTACGTATGGACACATGGTTTAGATTATGAATATATAGTTAGTACATCAAATGTACTATTATTTGGAATCAACATCAAGTGTATTCAAAAAATAGAATTCGAGTTCATGTAGTACACATAGTTCATATCTATCTCTATAGTAATCATGTGGTGTGTTATTAAGGTAATACACGAGTGATGGTTGAAGTTGGCAACAATCATGATTGTAGATTCTTATTGAAATAGAGAAACGAATTCAAATTTAGTTCGAATTGCAGTGGTAGTATAGACATTTGGAATGCACTAAAATGTTGGTATGAGTAGGTTACATGCATTATACAGCAAGCGAAAAAATTATTCGGACATAACATGGATTCATACTCCCTCCTTCCATCTATATAGGGCGTAATGAGATTTTTAAGACCGCCTTTGACTATTGACAAGATTAATAGTACATGACATGCACAATGTGAAAATTATATCATTGAAAGAACCTTTCACAGACGAAGTTAACGGTGTGCTTTGTGTAAGTTGCATGTCATATATCATTGCTCTAATATTTGGTCAAAGTTAGCATCGAAAAACGCATTAGGCCCTATATAGATGGAAGGAGGGAGTAGCTTTGAATAGCATTTGTATAGTAAAAAGGGGCAAGACTCTCTCTTTGTGTGGTGTGAATAGTTTTACTTTTTTCATTTTCTTTTTGGTTGAGGGATGTGCGAATTGATTTGGTACGTACAAGTGCAATATTACTACATGTTAGGCTTGTCCCTAAAATTCAACCTGCGTCTTGTTATATCCCGAAAATCCAGATATCGTGCTCCCAAAACTGGTGCCTTCACAACCCGCGCCTTGCTATCCCGAAATTACAACGCGCGCGAAAACTCCCTCCAGCTGCCAAATACCGACACGCGAAATCCCCCTTCTAACCCTGAGCCGAAAGCGTCGCTAGTTCAAATTGGTGGGGGGTACTTTTGTAACACACCCTACATTTTGGACAAGCGCATCCCTAAGTCATGCTTCACCCCCTCCCATCGCCCCCTTTTCGCCATTCAAAATCCCAGGCCGCCATAACCTCTCCGCTCCAGCCGCCAAACCCCACCCTCCTCCGTCCGCCACGTCACCACTGCCCAGCCGGAGCCTCTTCCCCGACGATGTTCTCCACCGCAACAGCTCGATGTCCCTCGTCCACCTCCCCGGATGAGGATCCGTCGTCCATCTCGCCGTCCCGCCGGTTCAGCCGCCCCGTCCTCCACCTCCAAGGAGCTGCTCCGACGATCACCTCGTCTATCGCGGCCGCTCCATCCCCACAGCGCCGCCTTAACCTGCTCCAACGGAACCGCAGCATCCTCACCGACTCCTCGGACGAAGCCGAGGCCTACTCGGCGCCACCAAAGAGGTTGTACACTCATCGCATCGCACCTTCTCATTAACTCGACCTCCCAGCGCCGACGGTGCTCCATCCCGCACCCCCATGGAGCGGCTACCTTGAAGCCGGCGCCGCGGGCAACATCTCCATGGCGGCTCTCCCCCAGTGCGAGGCCCCTTCGGCGGCGGTGTCCATACCAGTCGGATCTGCTGTTGCTGCTCCGACTCTCGCTCGCTCGCTCGTGCTGCTGCTGCTGCTGCTCCGGCTCTCGCTCGATCGCTCGCTCGCCCAACTGCTGCTTCTGCTCTCCCCTCGCTCGTTTTGCTGCTCTGCTCCGATTAAGCCACACTTCGGTCGACTGAATCGACTTTTGGGTCAGTCGATTTTC
>NC_041385.1:748373916-748446553 GCF_002162155.2 Triticum dicoccoides | reverse complement strand
GAGTTAAGGAAGAACCACCCGCAGCGGGGACGGGGGCTCGCCGGAGAGGTACCCCACTATCTATCTTATGGTTCAGGGTGGGGGCGGGGGGCCTAGAGGGTTGGCCGGGGCGGCGGTGGCGAGTTGTTTCAGGGCGGCGAGGCGGCGCTGGGGCCGGCGGTTCGGCCGGTGGTGGCTGGCGGCTCGGGGGGGTGCAGGTTGAAGATGAACTGTAGGCCCTCCCTAAACTACATGTCAAGTGCCTCTCTGCTACCATTGCGTTCAGTTTCGACAGTAGCATTCAGATTCCACAATAAATTTCAGCTTCGACAGTTAAGTTCAGAGTCAACAGTTTTTACCTCATCTGTTGTAGTCAAGTGGTTTTTGGTGATGTTAATTTTACATCCATTTTACATTATCTATTGGAGATGTTATTAGAATCCCACTTGAGATTGACAATGTTTGTCTTGTGCTGCTTCAGCCTTGACGTCTTACGGCTCACCGGAGCTGCTCCAACGACAGAATGATCCATCACAACAGAGCAGTGCCCTGGACGCCGTCTACAGATTCCTCAGATCTTCCTCCACACCTCCGACAGCCACCTCTGCCTCAACTGCTTCAGCGACCAACCCAATGATGCTGGGGTCGACACGGCTACGGCAAAGAGGTTGTACACTTGTTGCATCACTTATTACTATACATTCACGTCGATCCATTAGGGCTATTTTGGTTCAACGGAAAAACATAGCAATAGGGAATTTTCCAATGGCACTCTACTATTCAATTATTCATGCATTTTGTTGAAAGGAATGAAGCAAAACATCCACCTGGAACTACTTTTCAAAATCCTATACATGAAAACAAGACCAAGTGCATTACTGCCAGAATAACATTCTAACTGTACACGCTTTCATATGGTTTCTATTTATTTTGGCCATGTTTCTTTGCATTCCTCTGCTCTTCCAATTCCTATAAACCAAACACCCAAGTTGACAGAAATCATGTGTTTACAAATGCTCTATTTACCATGTGCATTTTCCTATCCTATTCTGGTGTTTTTCCTATCCCTGCATTTTAAGAATCATGCAAGCCAAATGAGCCCTTACAGAATTACTTCAGTTACAGGTACGTGTCGAAGGGAACTTTGTGTGGTTTGTCCTGCTCCTGCCGTGATATCGTCCACCTCACCTGAGCTGCTCCATCGACAGAAGCATCCACCAAACCAGACATCACGACTCCTGACCGTCTTTCGCCGCCTCAGATCTCCTTCCCTGCCGCCGGCACCCACCCCAACGGCATCACCATCATTGACTCAGTAGATGAACCTGAGGAGTACACGGGTCCACAAGAGAGGTAGCACTCTTTTGTTTCTGCTTATGTTATGCATTGCTTAAACTTACCTGCTACTTTATCGTCCTGTTCAACTCTTGGACTCCCAACTCAGGTCCAAATTAATGTTCAAACTTGAGTTCTAAATTAGTTGTGGGGCACATATCGAGGCAGCAATGAATAGTATGTCTGTCTAATATCTGGTTCACCTAGGGTATGCCTATGTTGTTCATCTTGGGTGGGAAACAAATAGTAAAGCAATCATCATCTGTCTTTTTATTAATTTAAAGCAATCATCAGCCTGCTATCATTATTTTTGGATCCATCCACTGGTTGTTACCATCACTCTAAATTTCTGCATGCTCTCCTTACATAATCTCACCATATTTTTTCGTATGCATGTCATATATTGTACACAGTCATGTTGAACATGTAGAGAAAAAGAGAAGAGTTTTGCGCGGCAATACAATGTCATGCAGACATCGCTCCATGGTGGGTTCAATGGCAAACCCTCCCCACCCCTCTCCAGATTGTAATCCAGAGGAAGATATCTGTTCTGAGGCGAATTCAGACGCCGCTGACCACTCCTATTTACCCCCCAAGGTGTTTGCTCTACCTTGGCATGATGATGTTAGTCATACATGCATATGCTGCCTTGCAGTGCCTACTTTTGACATCATATATGTCATCTGCTTAGTTTAGACATGTTCTGTAATGCCACCTGTTTAGTTTCTATATCATATATGGGAATTATGCAGTCTCATGTCTTTTAGCCAGCCATAATATATGTGAAATGTGCAATGCCATCCTGTTTAACCAGGCATCATATATTTGAATGATATCTTGCCCATCCTTTTCTTCATTACATTTCCATTTGTCGACAATGTTTGTACATTAAACTACTCTTCCTGTGAATCATCCATTTGGGTGGGAGATGGAAAAATCTGGAGTGAAAACAAGGCCTTCAGAGCAGACAGTGCTACCTGCCGAAGCAGATCTCTTGTTGGGTCCCGATAGCTCCTTAGAGATGGATTCAGAGACAGATGACTAGTCCTATTCCCCTACTGAGGTGTATGCTCTAACTTGGCACGGTTATACTGCTCATATCATGCATACAGTGTCTTGCATTGCATAGTTTAGACATCATATACACAATATTCAACACCATGTTCTTAGTTCAGACATGATATCGAATGCCCTTTGTTTAGCATATAAATCACATATGTGAATTAAATGATGCGATCATGATTACTTAGATAACATGTAAGTGAATTATGTCATGCGATCCTGTTTAGTTATTCATCATATCTTTGAATTATGTTATGCTATGCTATCCAGTTTAGATAGACATCATATATGTGAAATTATGTCATGCTATCTGTTTTAATTAAACAATATACATGTCAACTATTTCATGCCCTCTTTTTTCCACACTATCTATTGCATCTGTCTCTCATACAGTGTCTGTACATTCAACTATGTTTCGTGTTTATCAGCCATTTGAATTGGAGCGGGTGATGCTAGTATCTAGCGGAATAAAAACATGGTCTTCAAATAAAACAGTGCTACCTCTTGGTGGAGATAGCACCCCGGTTGTACATGCACAAGAACCAGCCCTACCACACATAACTCAAACTCTCGCAGATTGTACCCCTACTGCTATGGACAGAGAACCAGCTTCACCCAATCTAACCCCAACCCCAGCCGATAGTAACCCAGTTCCTGTTGACACAGCACCATCTCCACCACAGAGCTCCCAAACAAGAGCAGTTAGTAAGGCAGCTCTAGTGCCCAAAGGGCCAGTACTATCATGGCGAACCCCAACTCCACCAGTTAGTATGCCTATTCCTGTGGAGGAAGCACAACCAGCCAATCGTAGTTTAGCATCTATCGCATTTGATGTTGTTAAATCGTATGTGTGTATCTTCCCATCTTGGAAATATTATACTGAAGATGAAGGAAAATGCCAGTTGCAGGTGTTTGTCCAGGAGTTATGTGTAAGTAATGTTATTCATGGCAATTACTTTGCTTTGTCCCATACATCCTACCTCCATGATGGTTATAATACAGCAAATTTCCCCATTTTTCTCTATAGAGAAGGACCGAAATTGGAAACTCAGGATGAGGTAACCTGTGCTAATACCTCTGCTATCTTCAAGAATGCTTGGTGGCAGTATCGGAATTACCTGAAGAAAACGTACTTCACCGGCAAAGAAACTCATCAAATTCCCTTACGTTCTCCCGAGACACATTTACTGGACATGACTGGGAAAGCCTTGTTCTGTACTGGTCCCGAACCAAGAATGTGGTAAGGTCTATGAGCTCATTTTCTATTTTTAAGTATTATATTCTTGCATCTTACTGTACTCTGTTCATGTAGAACAAGTGCCTAAACCTGAAGAACAACTGTTCTAATTTAAGATTCCATTGCTATCATAGTTCAAAAAAGTGCTAGGCATTAATTGTGCGTTTTGCCACCGCCTTGCACTTTACTGACCAAAGCACATGCTTATGCGCAGTTATGCATAGATTAAGCGTAGTTATGCGCAATGCGTTTTGCCAACGCCTAGAGCCTAGGTGCGCTTAAGTGCTCGCTTAGGCGCACCTTTTTTAACTATGATTGCTTTGCTCTTGTATCACTGTATTTACTGATACAAACTTATTTTTAAATTGAAGGATCCAATCGAAACTCCAATGGCACAGCAGGTATGTTCACGCATGTTTCTTTAACAGGTTTGCTCTTATCAATAGCTTTTTTGATTTCAATTTCAATTGTGTATACAGTTGACTTTCATATCATGCACATTACTAGCATCAAAACAGAGCCAATAGTGTTGTTGTACATGTAGACCCGTGGTACCCATCTGACATCTTGTTGTGCCGTGTAGTTTCCCACGCTTTGTATTCTTTCGCTGTTGCTTTGTCTTGAACTGATATGATTTGAACCGTGTCTCTATTTTGATTTGGCAAGACAATGCAGTGACCATAGGACATAGATATATGTTTGTTTGATGCTTTTATTATGTACTAGTACTTGGCAATAGAAGACTTGGTAGTTTAATCATGTCCACCTTACTAATGAACTGGTTCACGGAAATGAGTTTCATATACTAGTACATGCTAAACTTGTTATGTGTCTGCTTGTTTCTTCTTTTAGAATGCTGACAGAATATTGGGGAAGAGTGCCTTATTAAGCAATGGTAAAGGAAGTAATGCAGATAAGGTTTAGGATAGTGACACATCCTTGTTGGTCTCCAACAAAGCTGATAAAACAGCTAAGGAAGACTATCTAGAAGACAACAAGACAACCCCAAAGTCCTGTCTTGGTTTAGTGTTCGAGTTACTGGCCACTACCGCTTGCACAAGCTATTCAAACTCATTGTCTGAATCAGTTCGGTTTCTTGAGTCTCAACTACAAGCTGAAAGACGTCGATCAGTTGTGCTGCGACAAGAAGCAGAAGGACTGCAAAAGTCCCTGGAGCATTCAGATGCATACTTTCTGGTGCAACAGCAAGCATTGGAGGATTTTAGCACCAAATAGGACAAAGCTAATCAGCTTGCTAAGCTTATTGCCAGCATGGTGGATACCCAGGATAACGTTTCTTGAGCTCTTCTGAAGTTGTTTCAGTTATGCTCTTGTTTTGTTGCCGCGTTTATTTGCACTGGTGGCCAATTTTGACGGCCAGTGTATGTAATATGCTGCTTTGTTCCCTATATTTGCACTGGTGGCGAACTTTGATGCCCAGTGAATGTAATATGTGTAATAGCGGTAATAGGCTAGCCTTAATTGCTTGCTTATTTATTTCCTTATTGTCTTGTTTAGTTGTTTGCTTGTAGTCACTGCAGTTCTTTTTCTGTGTTTTTCTAGTGGCCATAATAGCCTATTTTTGGTAACTAGGCCAAAATAATCATGGCAACACATGGACTGTTGTAACCATGGGCCTCCTGCAGGCCGTATGATCCATGGGCCTTCGTTCGGTCGTAGGACCATTGGCCTTCTATACAGGCCATAGGATCCATCGGCCTTCTATACGGGCCTTAGGGATCAATGGGCCTTGTACAGGTCGTAGGGTCCATGGGCCTTCTACGGGTCGTATGATCCATGGGCCTTCTACGGGCCATACTATCCATGGGCCTCATATGGTCCGTAGGATCCATGGGCCTTCTATGGGGTGTATCATCAGTTCGCCAATCATGGGTCATACTATTCGTGGACCATAACGGGCCGTTAATAGGCCGTATTTGATAACTCTATGAAAACAGCCCAACGGGTTTTTTTACATGAAAACGGCCCAACGTATTAACGGTCCGCAAACGGGCCGACTGTAACGACGGGCTGAATTTGGCCCACAAGCAGAAAATGACAGTAACGGGTCGTATGTAACCGAATGCTGCAAGTGAGCCCAAGAATCAATGGGCCCTGAGAAGGCCGAAAGATAACTTGGGATAGAAACGGCCCAATGGAATAACGGGCCGTTAATGGGTATAAAGTGATACATTGTTCATTACGGGCCAGTTTCACCACAGGCCGTTAATGGGCCAAGAGTTACAAAGGTCCTCATATGGGCCGAAAGAAGTCATGGGCCACACAAGGGCCGGAAGTTAAAATGGGCTGAATCATATTGGACGGCCCAGATGATGCTACTGGGCCTAATTCGGATAGGGCGTAACGGGCCCTGGGTTAGCGGGTTGTAAATGGGCTATATGCGAACAGGCCGTTAACACGCTTTCCGTGGGCCAGCCCGCCACCTTTTGACCAAGTCAAATGGGCTGGCCTTTTCACAGGAATGGGCCTCTGTTGGGCCGTGCCACGTGTCGTCGTATCATAGGCGCCTTCGGTCCAATGAGCGGATGACATCTGTCCCAACGGTGAGCCGACACGTGTTTCCTCCGGCCAATGATGATTTTACACATGGAAAATCCCCATTGGTCGGGGCTGTTAACGGGTTATCGGATCCAAAACCCGACCCGATAGCTTAACGCGTTCCGTTACGGTGGATGCCACGTGTCGGTCACCCTTGACGAAAGCACTTCTGTGACGCGCAATTTATCGTCATGGAAGTGGACACTTCTGTGATGATAATTTTGGTAATGTCATGGAACACTTCTACGATGGCACAGGTAAGACTATCTTGATTCTGTCATAAATTTTTCATGCATGTACATGCATGACAAAAAACGCGACCTACTGTGACAAACACGTATCATCATGGAAGTGTATTTTTTTGTAGTGCTACGGGCACCAAATTTCTATTTGCAACAATGAGGACATCATTGATCCTTCCCATTGGCTTTTTAATGGTGGAATCCACAAGGTGCAAATTTAAAGAGCAATCATCAAGATCATGTAAGTTTTAGGAATCGTGGAAACACTAGCACCCAAATCACACAAAGCAAAACACTCATGATCTTTAGTTTTAATCTTTATAGTAGGTTCCCACTCATCATTAAGTTTTCTAGGTATATAAACTTCCAAATTAAGTTTTTCATCAAAAGATTGCATCAAGGCATCAACGATATGTTTGGTAAAAGCTTTATTTTGACTATAAGCATGACGAGAATTAACAACGGATTGCAACAAGGAAATACAACTTTCTAAAGAACAATTATCATAATCAAATTCCTTGGGATCCGAGATAGTGGGTTCAATACTGTTTAAAGTCATGACCTCTCCAATCCCACTTTTACCAAATTTAGCATCAAGATCTAAAAACTCCGAATTCTTGGAACGCCTTCTAACTAAAGTTGACTCATCTCCAGTCCCATTATTATCAAGTTTCACATTGCAAAACAAAGATCTAATAGGAGACACATCAATAACTTTAAGATCTTCATCATTATTTTCATGAAAACTAGAAGAACATGCCTTTACAAAGCAATCTTTCTTAGCACACAATCTAGCGGTTCTTTCCTTGCACTCATTAATGGAAATTCTCATTGCTTTTAGAGACTCATTGATATCATTCTTAGGAGGAGTAGATCTAAGTTTAAGAGAATCAACATCAAGCGAAAGTCTATCAACATTCCTAGCCAAATCATCAACTTTGAGCATTTTTTCTTCAAGCAAAGCATTAAAATTCTTTTGAGAAATCATAAATTCTTTCACACTATTCTCAAAATCAGAGGGCATCTTATTAAAATTACCATAAGAATTATTGTAGGAATTTCCATAATTATTAGAGGAATTATTAGGGAACGGTCTAGAATTAAAGTTTCCTCTATAAGCATTGTTTCCAAAACTATTCCTACCAACAAAATTCACATCCATAGATTCATTATTATTCTCAATCAAAGTAGACAAAGGAATATCATTGGGATCAAAAGGAGTATTTTTAGTAGCAAACAACTTCATAAGTTCATCCATCTTTCCACTCAAAACATTGATTTCTTCTATAGCATGAACTTTTTTACTAGAAGATCTTTCGGTGTGCCATTGAGAATAATTAGCCATAATATTATCAAGAAGTTTTGTAGCATCTCCTAAAGTGATTTCCATAAACGTGCCTCCCGCGGCCGAATCTAAAAGATTTCTAGAAGCAAAGTTCAAACCGGCATAAAAAATTTGTATGATCACCCATAAATTCAAACCATGAGTAGGGCAATTGCGAATCATCAATTTCATTCTTTCCCAAGATTGGGCAACATGCTCATGATCAAGTTGTTTAAAATTCATAATATCATTTCTAAGAGTGATAATCTTAGCGGGAGGAAAATACTTAGAGATAAAATCATCTTTGCACTTGTTCCAAGAATCAATGCTATTTTTAGGCAAAGACAAAAACCAAACTTTAGCACGATCTCTAAGTAAAAACAGAAATAACTTCAATTTAACAATATCATTATCCGTATCTTTCTTCTTTTGCATATCACACAAATCAACAAAGTTGTTTAGATGAGTAGCGGCATCTTCACTAGGAAGGCCGGCGAATTGATCTTTCATAACAAGATTCAGCAAAGCAGTATTGATTTCACAAGACTCAACATCATTAAGAGGAGCAACCGGAGTACTAGCGAAATCATTATTATTGGTATTGGAGAAATCACACAATTTGGTATTATCTTGCGCCATGGCGACAAGTAATCCAACACACAAGCAAACAGAAAAAGGCGAGCAAAAGAGAGAGAGAGAGAAGAAGATTGGGAAAGAGAGGGCGAATAAAGCGGCAAGGGTGAAGTGGGGGAGAGGAAAACGAGAGGCAAATGGCAAATAATGTAAATGCGAGCCAGATGAGTTTGTGATGGGTACTTGGTATGTCTTGACTTGAGCGAAGACCTCCCCGGCAACGACGCCAGAAATCCTTCTCGCTACGTCTTGAGCTTGCGTTGGTTTTCCTTGAAGAGGAAAGGGTGATGCAGCAATAGTAGCGTAAGTATTTCCCTCAGTTTTTGAGAACCAAGGTATCAATCCAGTAGGAGGCTCCTCAAAAGTCCCACAAACCTACACAAACAAATAAAGAACTCGCAACCAACGCAATAAAGGGGTTGTCAATCCCTTCACGGCCACTTGCGAAAGTGAGATCTGATAGAGATAGTATGATAAGATAAATATATTTTTGGTATTTTATAATATAGATGCAAAAAGTAAAGATGCAAATAAAGGTAGATTGAAAGCAAATATGATAGGAGATAGACCCGGGGGCCATAGGTTTCACTAGAGGCTTCTCTCAAGATAGCATAAGTATTACGGTGGGTGAACAAACTACTGTCAAGCAATTGATAGAAAAGCGAATAATTATGAGATTATCTAGGCATGATCATGTATATAGGCATCACGTCCGCGACAAGTAGACCAACTCCTGCCTGCATCTACTACTATTACTCCACACATCAACCGTTATCCAGCATGCATCTAGAGTATTAAGTTTATAAGAATAGAGTAACGCATTAAGAAAGATGACATGATGTAGAGGGATAAACTCAAGCAATATGGTATAAACCCCATCTTTTTATCCTCGATGGCAACAATACAATACATGCCTTGCAACCCTTTCTGTCACTGGGTAAGGACACCGCAAGATTGAACCCAAAGCTAAGCAATTCTCCCATGGCAAGAAAGATCTATCTAGTAGGCCAAACCAAACTGATAATTCGAAGAGACTTGCAAAGATAACTCAATCATACATAAAAGAACTCAGAGAAGATTCAAATATTTCTCATAGATAAACTTGATCGTAAACCCACAATTCATCGGATCTCGACAAACACACCGCAAAAAGAGTTTACATCGAATAGATCTCCAAAAGAGAGGGGGAGAACATTGTATTGAGATCCAAAAAGAGAGAAGAAGCCATCTAGCTAATAACTATGCACCCTAAGGTCTATGGTAAACTACTCACAACTCATCGGAGGGGCTATGGTGTTGATGTAGAAGCCCTCTGTGGTCGATTCCCCCTCCGGCGGAGCGCCGGCGAAGGCTCCAAGATGGGATCTCGCGGATACTGAGGGAGTCCTGGATTAGGGGGTGTCCGGATGGCCGGACTATAACCTTTGGCCGGACTCCTGGACTATGAAGATACAAGATTGAAGACTTCGTCCCGTGTCCGGATGGGACTTTCCTTGGCGTGGAAGGCAAGCTTGGCGATACAGATATGTAGATCTCCTCCCATTGTAACCGACTCTGTGTAACCCTAGCCCTCTCCCGTGTCTATATAAACCGGAGGGTTTTAGTCCGTAGGACGAACAACAATATACCATAGGCTAGCTTCTAGGGTTTAGCCTCTCTGATCTTGTGGTAGATCTACTCTTGTACTACCCATATCATCAATATTAATCAAGCAGGAGTAGGGTTTTACCTCCATCGAGAGGGCCTGAACCTGGGTAAAAACATCGTGTCCCTTGTCTCCTGTTACCATCCGCCTAGACGCACGGTTCGGGACCCTCTACCCGAGATCCGCCGGTTTTGACACCGACATTGGTGCTTTCATTGAGAGTTCCTCTGTGTCGTCATCTTTAGGCCCGATGGATCCTCCGATCATCAACAACGATGCGGTCCAGGGTGAGACTTTTCTCCCCGGACAGATCTTCGTATTCGGCGGCTTTGCACTGCGGGCCAATTAGCTTGGCCATCTGGAGCAGATCGAAAGCTACGCCCCTGGCCATCAGGTCAGATTTCAAAGTTTGAACTACACGGCTGACGTCCGCGGAGACTTGATCTTCGACGGGTTTGAGCCACAGCCGAGCGCGCCGCACTGTCATGATGGGCATGATCTAGCTCTGCCGCCGAACAGTGCCCAGGAGGCCGCACTAGTGTCCGCTCCGACCCTTAGCTCGGAGCCGACTGCACCAATCGAGGACGGGTGGCTGGACACCGCCTCGGGGGTTGCAATCTCTACGGCGATCGAGCCGAACACCAGCCTTGTCCTTTGCGAAGCTCGTGACTCCAAGGTGCTGGACTCCTCTCCGGACTCCGAACCTTCCGCGCCCCTGCCGATCGAATCTGATTGGGCGGCGATCATGGAGTTCGCCGCCGCGGACATCTTTCAGCACTTGCCCTTCGGCGACATTCTGAATTCACTAAAGTTTCTCTCTTTATCAGGAGAGCCCTAGCCGGACTATGGTCAACAAGGTTGGGATGCGGACGACGAAGAAATTGAAAGCCCACCCACCACCCACTTCGTAGCCACTGTCGATGATTTAACCGACATGCTCGACTTCGACTCCGAAGACATCGACGGTATGGATGCCGATGCAGGAGATGACCAAGAACCAGCGCCTATAGGGCACTGGAAGGCCACCTCGTCATATGACATATACATGGTTGACACCCCAAAAGAAGGGAATGGCGATGGAACAACGGAGGACGACCCCTCCAAGAAGCAGCCTAAGTGCCAGCGTCAGCGGTGCCGCTCTAAATCACGTCAAAGCAAAAAACAGTGATTCCGGCACGGGAGATAATAACACCCCGGACAGTGCCGAAGACAACCCCCTCCAGCAGGATTCAGCACAGGAGGATGGAGAAGCCAGCCCTCATGAGAGAGCGGCAGACAGAGAGGTAGAGGACGATAATTACATGCCTCCCTCCGAAGACGAGGCAAGCCTCGACGACGACGAATTTGTCATGCCTGAGGACCCCGTCGATCAAGAGTGTTTCAAACGCAGGCTTATGGCCACGGCGAGCAACCTCAAGAAAAAACAGCAACAGCTTAGAGCTGACCAAGACTTGCTAGCCGACAGATGGACTGAAGTCCTTGCGGCCGAAGAGTACGAACTCGAATGCCCCTCCAAGAGCTACCCAAAGCGCAGGCTGCTACCCCGACTAAAGGAGGAAGCACCTAAACCTACATCACTAGCGCACGACGCGGTCGACCGGCCACCCGGTGGACGCGACAGAGAGGCCTCTCGGCCATCCACTCAAGCCGCACCCCGACGTCGCTCAAAAAATACCAAGGCACGGGGAAATGCGCCAGACCTGCGAGATATATTGGAGGATAAGGCAAGGCAAACAAGATCAATCTACGGATCGCGTGGGCTCCCCACGACACGTGACGGTAACCGTCATGCCGGATATGGAAAATCCGGCCAGGCCAAACACAGCAGACAAAGCTCATTTGAGCTATGTCGTGATATAACCCAGTACAGAGGCGCCGCACACCCACTATGCTTCACAGATGAAGTAATGGATCATCAAATCCCCGAGGGTTTTAAACCCGTAAACATCGAATCATACGATGGCACAACAGATCCTACGGTATGGATCGAGGATTATCTCCTTCATATCCACATGGCCCGCGGTGATGATCTACACGCCATCAAATACCTCCCACTCAAGCTTAAAGGACCAGCTCGGCATTGGCTTAACAGCTTGCCAGCAGAGTCAATTGGTTGCTGGGAGGACCTGGAAGCCGCATTCCTTGACTATTTCCAGGGCACCTATGTGCGACCACCAGACACCGATGACCTAAGCCACATAATTAAGCAGCCAGAGGAATCGGCCAGACAATTCTGGACACGGTTCCTAACCAAGAAAAAACAAATAGTCGACTGTCTGGACGCAGAGGCCCTCGCAGCCTTCAAACATAACATCCGTGACGAGTGGCTTGCCTGGCACCTAGGACAGGAAAAGTCGAAATCCATGGTAGCCCTCACAACACTCATGACCCGCTTTTGCGTGGGAGAAGACAGCTGGCTAGCTCGTAGTAATAACATGACCAAGAGCCCTGGTAATTTGGATACCAAGGACAGCAATGGCAGGTCGCGTCACAACAAGCACAAGCATCGCATTAACGGCGATAATGCTGAGGATACGTCAGTTAACACCGAATTCAGAGGCTCTAAACCCGGTCAGCGGAAAAAGCCATTTAAAAGAAATACTCCGGGCCCGTCCAGTTTGGACCGAATGTTGGAAATATGCCCTAGAGGCAATAATGAATTAGTTATTATTATATTTCCTTGTTCATGATAATTGTTTATTATCCATGCTATAATTGTATTGATAGGAAACTCAGATACATGTGTTGGTACATAGACAACACCATGTCCCTAGTAAGCCTCTAGTTGACTAGCTCGTTGATCAATAGTTGGTTACTGTTTCCTGACCATGGATATTGGATGTCTTTGATAACGGGATCACATCATTAGCAGAATGCTGTGATGGACAAGACCCAATCCTAAGCCTAGCACAAAGATCGTGTAGTTCGTATGCTAAAGCTTTTCTAATGTCAAGTATCATTTCCTTAGACCATGAGATTGTGCAACTCCCGGATAACGTAGGAATGATTTGGGTGTACCAAACGTCACAACGTAACTGGGTGGCTATAAAGGTGCACTACAGGTATCTCCGAAAGTGTCTGTTGGGTTGGCACGAATCGAGACTGGGATTTGTCACTCCGTGTAAACAGAGAGGTATCTCTGGGCCCACTCGATAGGACATCATCATAATGTGCACAATGTGACCAAGGGGTTGATCACGGGATGATGTGTTACAGAACGAGTAAAGAGACTTGCCGGTAATGAGATTGAACAAGGTATCAGTATACCGACGATCGAATCTCGGGCAAGTACAATACCGTTAGACAAAGGGAATTGTATACGGGATCGATTGAGTCCTTGACATCGTGGTTCATCTGATGAGATCATCATGGAACATGTGGGAGCCAACATGGGTATCCAGATCCCGCTGTTGGTTATTGACCGCAGAATGTCTCGGTCATGTCTGCATGGTTCCCGAACACGTAGGGTCTACACACTTAAGGTTTGATGACGCTAGGGTTATAAAGGAAGTTTGTATGTGGTTACCGAATGTTGTTCGGAGTCCCGGAAGAGATCCCGGATGTCACGAGGAGTTCCGGAATGGTCTGGAGGTAAAGATTTATATATGGGAAGTCCTGTTTTGGTCACCGAAAAAGTTTCGGGTTTTATCGATAACGTACCGGGACCACCGGGAGGGTCCCGGGGGTCCACCAAGTGGAGCCACCATCCCCGGAGGTCTGCATGGGCCAAGTGTGGGAGGGGACCAGCCCCAGGTGGGATGGTGCGCCCCCCCTCCCCCCACAAGGGCCCAAGGCGCCTAGGGTTTGGGGAGGGGGCGCCTCCACCAGACTTGGGGGGCAAGTTTCCCCCTCTCCCCCCCCTTGGCCGCCCCCCTAGATGGGATCTAGGGCTGGCCGCCGCCCCTAGGGGTGGAAACCTAGGTGGGGGCACAGCCCCCTCTCCCCCTATATATAGTGGAGGCAAAGGAGCAGCCCAACACACGAAGTTCATCTCATGTTGGCGCAGCCCTACCTCTCTTTCTCCTCATATCTCGCGGTGCTTGGCGAAGCCCTGCAGGATTGCCACACTCCTCCACCACCACCACGCCGTTGTGCTGCTACTGGATGGAGTCTTCCTCAACCTCTCCCTCTCTCCGTGCTGGATCAAGGCATGGGAGACGTCACCGGGCTGTACGTGTGTTGAACGCGGAGGTGCCGTCCGTTCAACACTAGGATCTCCGGTGATTTGGATTACGACGAGTACGACTCCTTCAACCCCATTCTCTTGAACGCTTCTGCTTAGAGATCTACAAGGGTATGTAGATGCACTCTCCTTCCCCTCGTTGCTGGTCTCTCCATAGATAGATCTTGGTGACACGTAGGAAAATTTTGAATTTCTGCTACGTTCCCCAACAGTGGCATCATGAGCTAGGTCTATTGCGTAGATTCTTTGCACGAGTAGAACACAAAGTAGTTGTGGGCATTGATTTTGTTCAATATGCTTACCGTTACTAGTCCAATCTTGATTCGGCGGCACTGTGGGATGAAGCGGCCTGGACCGACCTTACACGTACACTTACGTGAGACAGGTTGCACTGACTGACATGCACTTGTTGCATAAGGTGGCTAGCGGGTGCCAGTCTCTCCCACTTTAGTCAGATCAGATTCGATGAAAAGGGTCCTTATGAAGGGTAAATAGCAATTGACATATCACGTTGTGGTTTTTGCGTAGGTAAGAAACGTTCTTGCTAGAAACCCATAGTAGCCACGTAAAACATGCAAACAACAATTAGAGGACGTCTAACTTGTTTTTGCAGGGTATGCTATGTGATGTGATATGGCCAAGAAGAATATGATATGTGATGTATGAGATTGATCATGTTCTTGTAATAGGAATCATGACTTGCATGTCGATGAGTATGACAACCGGCAGGAGCCATAGGAGTTGTCTTAATTTATTGTATGACCTGCGTGTCATTGAACAACGCCATGTAATTACTTTACTTTATTGCTAACCGGTAGCCATAGTAGTAGAAGTAATAAGTTGGCGAGACAGCTTCATGGAGACACGATGATGGAGATCATGATGATGGAGATCATGGTGTCATGCCGGTGACAATGATGATCATGGAGCCCCGAAGATGGAGATCAAAAGGAGCAAAATGATATTGGCCATATCATGTCACTTTTTGATTGCATGTGATGTTTATCATGTTTATACATCTTATTTGCTTAGAACGACGGTAGTAAATAAGATGATCCCTCATTAAAATTTCAA
Organism: Triticum dicoccoides; assembly: GCF_002162155.2. Taxonomy (NCBI): domain Eukaryota; kingdom Viridiplantae; phylum Streptophyta; class Magnoliopsida; order Poales; family Poaceae; genus Triticum; species Triticum dicoccoides. The sequence goes on along the minus strand of NC_041385.1, from coordinate 748,431,280 downwards.
GAAAGTGTTCCCCCTAACTGTGCACCATTGTGAAAGTTCGTCGTTTCGAAGCACCACGTGATGATCGGGTGTGATAGATTCTTATGTTCACATACAACGGGTGTAAACCAGATTTATACACGCGAAACACTTAGGTTAACTTGACGAGCCTAGCATGTACAGACATGGCCTCGGAACACAAGAGACCGAAAGGTCGAGCATGAGTCGTATGGAGGATACGATCAACATGAAGATGTTCACCGATGATGACTAGTCCGTCTCACGTGATGATCGGACACGGCCTAGTTGACTAGAGGGATGTCTATCTGAGTGGGAGTTCATGAGATGAACTTAATTATCCTGAACATATTCAAAAGAACTTTGCAAATTATGTCGTAAGCTCGCGCTTTAGTTCCACTGTTTAGATATGTTCCTAGAGAAAATATAGTTGAAAGTTGACAGTAGCGATTATGCGGACAGTAGAAAGCTTATGTCCTTAATGCACCGCTCAGTGTGCTGAACCCCAAACGTCGTCTGTGGATGTTGCGAACATCAGACATACACGTTTTGATAGCTACGTGATAGTTCAGTTAAACGGTTTAAATGTGCCCACGTCAAGAGGTATAAGACCTCCGACGATTTTCTTAGCCTGCAAACTAAGGGAGAAAAGCTCAATCGATGAGCTTGTGCTCAGATTGTCTGAGTGCAACAATCACTTGAATCGAGTGGGAGTTGATCTTCCAGATGAGATAGTGATGTTTCTCCAAAGTCATTGCCACCAAGCTGCTAGAGCTTTGTGATGAACTATGACACATCAGGGATAGATATGATGATCCTTGAAGTGTTCGCGATGTTTGACACCACGAAAGTAGAAGTCAAGTAGGAGCATCAATTGTTGATGGTTGGTAAAACCACTAGTTTCAAGAAGGGCAAGGGCAACAAGGGATACTTCATGAAACGGCAAAACAGTTGCTGCTCTAGTGAAGAAACCCAAGGTTGAACCCAAACCCGAGACTAAGTGCTTCTGTAATGAGAGGAACGGACACTGAAGCAGAACCACCCTAGATACTTGGTAGATGAGAAGGCTGGCAAGGTCGATAGAAGTATATTGGATATACATTGAGTTAAATGTGTACTTTACTAGTACTCCTAGTAGCACCAGGGTATTAAGATACCGGTTCAGTTGCTAAGTGTTAGTAACTCGAAATAAAAGAGCTACGGAATAAACGGGGACTAGCTAAAGGTGAGCTGACGATATGTGTTGGAAGTGTTTCCAAGTTTGATGTGATCAAACATCGCACGCTCCCTCTACCATCAAGATTAGTATAAAACCTGAATAATTGTCATTTGGTGTTTGCGTTGAGCATAGACATGATTGGATTATGTCTATCGCAATACGGTTATTCATTTAAGGAGAGTAATGGTTACTCTATTTATTTGAATAATACCTTCAATGGTCTTGCACCTAAAGGAATGGTTTATTGAATCTCGATCGTAGTGATACACATTTTCATGCCAAAAGATATAAGATAGTGATGATAGTACCACTTACTTGTGGCACTGCCATGTAAGTCATATTGGTATAAAACGCATGAAGAAGATCCATGTTGATGGATCTTTGGACTCACTCGTTTTTGAAAATTTTGAGACATGTGAACCATGTCTATTGGTGTATACGCATGAAGAAACTCCATGCAGATGGATCGTTTGGACTCACTTGATTTTGAATCACTTGAGATGTGCAAATCATACCACATGGGCAAGATGACTGAAAAGCCTCGTTTTCAGTAAGATGGAACAAGATAGCAACTTGTTGGAAGTAACACATTTTGATCTGTGCAGTCCAATGAGTGCTGAGGCATGCAGTGAATATCGTTATGTTCTTACTTCACAGATGATTCGAGTGGATGTTGTATATTTAGTTGATGAAACACAAGTCTGAATTATTAAATGGTTCAAGTAATTTCAGAGTGAAGTTGAAGATCATTGTGACAAGATGATAAAATGTCTATGATATGATCATAGAGATGAGTATCTGAGTTACGAGCTTTGGCATGCAATTAAGACATTGTGGAAATTGTTTCACAATTAATACTGCCTGAAACCATAGTGTGATGGTGTTTCCGTACATCACAGTTGCACCCTATTGGATATGGTGCGTACCATGATGTCTCTTATCGAATTACCACTATCGTTCATGGGTTAGGCATTAGAGACAACCGCACTCACTTTAATAGGGCACCACGTAATTCTGTTGAGATGACATCGTGAGAACTATGGTTTAGAGAAACCTAAGCTGGCGTTTCTTGAAAGTTTGGGGCTGCGATGCTTATGTGAAAAAGTTTCATCGTGATAAGCTCGAACCCAAAACAGATAAATGCATCTTCCTAGGATACCCAAAATGGTTGGGTATACCTCCTAATTCAGATCCGGAAGCAAAAGTGATTGTTTCTAGAAACAGGTCCTTTCTCGAGGAAAAGTTTCTCTCGAAAGAATTGAGTGGGAGGATGGTGGAGACTTGATGAGGTTATTGAACCATCACTTCAACCAGTGTGTAGCAGGGCACAGGAAGTTGTTCCTGTGGCACCTACACCAATTGAAGTGGAAGCTTATGGTAGTGATCATGAAGCTTCAGATCAAGTCACTACCGAACCTCGTAGGACGACAAGGACGCGTACTTCTTCAGAGTGGTACGGTGATCCTGTCTTGAAGGTCATGTTGCTAGACAACAATGAACCTACGAGCTATGGAGAAGCGATGATGGGCCCAAATTCTGACAAATGGTTAGAAGCCATGAAATCCGAGATAGGATCCATGTATCAGAACAAAGCATGGACTTTGGTGGACTTGCCCGATGATCGGCAAGCCATTGAGATAAATGGATCTTTAAGAAGAAGACGGACGTGGACGGTAATGTCTCCATCTATGAAGCTCGACTTGTGGTGAAGGGTTTTTCACAAGTTCAAGGAGTTGACTACGATGAGATTTTCTCATCCGTAGTGATGCTTAAGTCCGTCGGAATCAAGTTAGCATTAGTTGCATTTATGAAATTTGGCAGATGGATGTCAAAACGAGTTTCCTTACTAGTTTTTGTAAGGAAAGGTTGTATATGATACAATCAGAAAGGTTTTGTCGATCCTAAGGATGCTAAAAGGTATGCTAGCTCCAGCGATCCTTCCATGGACTGGAGTAAGCATCTCGGAGTTGGAATATGCACTTTGATAAGATGATCAAAGATTTTGGGTTTATACAAAGTTTATGAGAAGCTTGTGTTTCCAAAGAAGTGAGTGGGAGCACTATAGAATTTCTGATGAGTATATGTTGTTGACATATTGTTGATCCGAAATGATGTAGAATTTCTGGAAAAGCATATAGGGTTATTTGAAAAGTGTTTTTCAATGGAAAACCTGGATTAAGCTACTTGAACATTGAGCATCAAGATCTATGAGGATAGATCAAAAACGTTGAATGGTACTTTCAAATGAGCACATACCTTGACATGATCTTGAAGGTATTCAAGATGGATCAGTCAAAGAACGAGTTCTTGCCTGAGTTGTAAGGTATGAAGTTAAGAGTTAAAGCTCGACCACGGCAGAAGAGAGAGAAAGGACGAATGTCGTGCCCTATGCTTCAGACGTAGGCTCTATAGTATGCTATGCTGTGTACCACGCCAGAAGTCTGCCTTGCCATGAGTCAGTCAAGGGGTACAAGAATGATCCAGGAATGGATCATTGGACAGCGATCAAAATTGTCCTTGGAGTAAATAAGGATATGTTTCTCGATTATGGAGGTGATAAAGAGTTCGGCGTAAAGGGTTATGTCGATGCAAGCTTTAACACCTATCCGAGTGACTCTGAGTAGCAAACCGGATACGTATAGTGGAGTAACCATTTGGAATAGCTCCAAGTGGAGCGTGGAAGCAGCATTTACAATATGACCTAGAGATTTGCGAAGTACATACGGATCTGAATGTTGCAGACCCGTTGACTAAAACCTCTCTTACAAGCAAAACATGATCAAACCCCAGAACTCATTGAGTCTTAATCACATGATGATGTGAACTGGTTTAGTGACACTAGTAAACTCTTTGGATGTTGGTCACATGGCGATGTGACCTGTGAGTGTTAATCACATGGCGATGTGAACTAGATTATTGACTCTAGTGCAAGTGGGAGACTGTTGGAAATATGCCCTAGAGGCAATAATGAATTAGTTATTATTATATTTCCTTGTTCATGATAATCGTTTATTATCCATGCTATAATTGTATTGATAGGAAACTCAGATACATGTGTGGGTACATAGACAACACCATGTCCCTAGTAAGCCTCTAGTTGACTAGCTCGTTGATCAATAGATGGTTACTGTTTCCTGACCATGGATGTTGGATGTCTTTGATAACGGGATCACATCATTAGCAGAATGATATGATGGACAAGACCCAATCCTAAGCCTAGCACAAAGATCGTGTAGTTCGTATGCTAAAGCTTTTCTAATGTCAAGTATCATTTCCTTAGACCATGAGATTGTGCAACTCCCGGATACCGTAGGAATGCTTTGGGTGTACCAAACGTCACAACGTAACTGGGTGGCTATAAAGGTGCACTACAGGTATCTCTGAAAGTGTCTGTTGGGTTGGCACGAATCGAGACTGGGATTTGTCACTCCGTGTAAACGGAGAGGTATCTCTGGGCCCACTCGGTAGGACATCATCATAATGTGCACAATGTGACCAAGGGGTTGATCACGGGATGATGTGTTGCGGAACGTGTAAAGAGACTTGCCGGTAATGAGATTGAACAAGGTATCGGTATACCGATGATCGAATCTCGGGCAAGTACAATACCGTTAGACAAAGGGAATTGTATACGGGATCGATTGAGTCCTTGACATCGTGGTTCATCCGATGAGATCATCGTGGAACATGTGGGAGCCAACATGGGTATCCAGATCCCGCTGTTGGTTATTGACCGGAGAATGTCTCGGTCATGTCTGCATGGTTCCCGAACCCGTAGGGTCTACACACTTAAGGTTCGATGATGCTAGGATTATAAAGGAAGTTTGTATGTGGTTACTGAATGTTGTTCGGAGTCCCGTATGAGATCCCGGACGTCACGAGGAGTTCCGGAATGGTCCAGAGGTAAAGATTTATATATGGGAAGTCCTGTTTTGGTCACTGAAAAAGTTTCGGGTTTTATCGGTAACGTACCGGGACCACCGGGAGGGTCCCGGGGGTCCACCAAGTGGGGCCACCATCCCCGGAGGTCTGCATGGGCCAAGTGTGGGAGGGGACCAGCCCCAGGTGGGCTGGTGCGCCCCCGACAAGGGCCCAAGGCGCCTAGGGTTTGGGGAGGGGGTGCCTCCACCTGACTTGGGGGGCAAGTTTCCCCCTCTCCCCCCCTTGGCCGCCCCCCTAGATGGGATCTAGGGCTGGCCGCCGCCCCTAGGGGTGGAAACCTAGGTGGGGGCGCAGCCCCCTCTCCCCCTATATATAGTGGAGGCAAAGGAGCAGCCCAACACACGAAGTTCATCTCATGTTGGCGCAGCCCTACCTCTCTTTCTCCTCATATCTCGCGGTGCTTGGCGAAGCCCTGCAGGATTGCCACGCTCCTCCACCACCACCACGCCGTTGTGCTGCTGCTGGATGGAGTCTTCCTCAACCTCTCCCTCTCTCCTTGCTGGATCAAGGCATGGGAGACGTCACTGGGTTGTACGTGTGTTGAACGCGGAGGTGCCGTTCGTTCGGCACTAGGATCTCCGGTGATTTGGATCACGACGAGTACGACTCCTTCAACCCCGTTCTCTTGAACGCTTCCGCTTAGCGATCTACAAGGGTATGTAGATGCACTCTCCTTCCCCTCGTTACTGGTCTCTCCATAGATAGATCTTGGTGACACGTAGGAAAATTTTGAATTTCTGCTACGTTCCCCAACACCGAATACTCGATCGCTCGTGCCAGATACACGGCACCCCCGAAAAACCAGCCAATCACACCAATAGGGATTGTTGGGTGTTCAAGCAGGCAGGCAAGTTAAGTGCCGAAAACAGAGACAAGGGGCTGCATAGCGATGACGAGGAGGAGCCCCGGCCATCGAACAATAGGGGACAGAAGGGCTTTCCCCCACAAGTGCGGATAGTGAACATGATATACGCAACCCACATCCCAAAAAGGGAGCGGAAGCATACATTCAGGGATGTATATGCGTTGGAGCCAGTCGCCCCAAAGTTCAACCCGTGGTCCTCCTGCCCAATCACTTTTGATCGAAGGGACCACCCCACTAGCATCCGCCACGGCGGATTCGCTGCATTGGTTCTAGACCCAATCATTGACGGATTTCACCTCACTAGAGTCCTTATGGACGGAGGCAGCAGCCTGAACCTGCTTTATCAGGATACATTGCCAAAAATGGGCATAGATCCCTCAAGGATTAAACTCACAAAGACGACCTTTAAAGGCGTCATACCACGTGTAGAGGCCAACTGTACAGGCTCAGTTACACTCGAAGTGGTCTTCGGATCCCCGGATAATTTCTGAAGCGAGGAGTTAATCTTCGACATAGTCCCGTTCCGCAGTGTCTATCACGCACTGCTCGGACGAACCGCATTTGCAAAGTTCAATGCAGTGCCGCACTATGCATACCTCAAGCTCAAGATGCCAGGCCCTTGAGGAGTCATTACGGTCAATGGAAACACCGAATGCTCTCTCCGAACGGAGGAGCATACGGCGGCCCTCACAGCGGAAGTACAAAGTAGCCTCTCAAGGTAATTGTCCAGTCCGGCTATTAAACGTCCGGGCACCGTCAAGCACGCCCGGAGTAACCTACAACAAGACCGTCTGGCACGTTCCGAGAAAGCGTAGCAGTGTGGCCCCAACCCCAGCCCTCGCGAAATTGCGAAACCAGTACTACGCGTACATAATTACGCTCTGGAAATACCATGGGCATAAGGGGAGGGGCACAACCATGGCACGCCCAAAATGCGGCTCAACCGCACTAGGGGCTCCCGATTTTGTCATTCTTTTTTTCTTACTTTCAGGACTCCACTCTCCGGAAGGCCTGTCCGGTAGTACAATCGCCGAACACACGATGCAACAGCCAGGGAGGCAGCAAGCTACGTTGAATGTTCAGGTGGTCTCTATAACGAGCTAAATACCTGTCTCACATAAAGTCTCGCAGCTTGCCCCTGGAGGGGGACATGTCAAATAATCCCATCTCTTTCTAATCGCACTATTTGTACCGTTCCGCTTTCACAGCAGCCTTTTAATAAACAATACATAGCTCTTGTCTATTATTGCATTCATTTTTTATGTAAATATGTTCAGTTATGACATTATGCAACCGTACACTTTGGTACGGCCAATACACCAGGGGCTTAAGTACCCCAGAATATGGTGTGAGAAGTCCGAACACTCTCATGAGTGCGGCACCCCGAACTTATAGCATTATATGCATCGGCTCCGAATCATGTCTTGGGTCAATAGTTGGGTTTGCCCGGCTCCCATGTTTTGGTACCTTACGTTCCTTTATATCGGCTAAGGTAGCACTGGGAGAACTACTGTGATTGTGCCCCGGTTGAGCTGGGTTAAGCACCTCAGTAGAGAAAGCTAAAACTGACCGTCATGATAGGGTGAGAGCTAGTCGCTGTTCGAGAGGTTTCGAGTCCCTAAAGACTTATGCCGCTTAGAGCGAGGAGCTGGCTTTGTCCGGCCTAGGCATGGATAGTGCCCCGAACTCGGTCTTCTGAATACTAGGGGCTTCGCCGAAATTTAAAATTATAGAATTCTATGGCTAAGTGAGAGTGATAAAGCATTATAGTCTGATTGCCTTGTTCGTTGTGCTGAGAGCCTCCCTCGAAGGACCCAAGAATGGGAACAAGAGCGCTCAGGTTTATCCCGAACACCCCAGCACTCATGGCATGGGGGTAGAAGCCGACGACTCGCCATCTCTCAGATTTAATAAACAGCCGCACAGAAGGTAATATTTTAAATTCAAAAAGTGTTGCTTAGCGCATATGAACAAGATAACACGAGCGAGTTTACTCAAAAATTACATCCTTGGAACATTCATCCACCACAAGGCGGGCACCCTTCAGGACGCCCTCATAATACATCTCGGGCTTGCGATGCTCCTTGCCCTCCGGTGGCCCATCTGTCACCAGCTTCTCAGCATCCATCTTGCCCCAGTGTACTTTAACACGGGCAAGGGCCCTATGGGCGCCTTCGATGCATACGGAGTGCTTGATGACTTCAAGCCGTGGGCAGGCATCCGCCAGCCGCCTCACCAGCCCAAAGTAGCTCCCAGGCATGACCTCCCCAGGCCATAGCCGGACTATAAGGCCCTTCATGGCCTGTTCGGCTACCTTATGGAGCTCGACCAGCTGCTTCAGCTGGTTGCTCAAGGGCACCGGGTGTCCGGCCTCAACATACTGGGACCAGAACACCTTCTTCGTCGAGCTCCCTTCCTCAGCTCGATAGAATGCGGCAGCGTCGGACACACTGCGTGGAAGATCTGCGGATGCTCCTAGAGAGCTCCGGACTCGGGTAAGTAACAAGTAATTCACTTTCACATGCTTGCTTTGCATAAAGAATGCCTTACCCGCCGCTATCTTCTTCATCGCCTCAATTTCCTGGAGGGCTTTTTGGGCTTCGGCCTTGGCAGATTTGGCGCTCTCAAGGGCCGAGGCGAGCTCGGACTCTCGAGTCTTTGAGTCAAGCTCCAAACTCTTGTGTTTTTTTCACGAGAGCGTGGAGCTCTTTCCGCACCTCCGCCACCCGCGCCTCCTTCTTTTCTCGCTCGATGCGCTCCACGGCCGCATTGTCTTCGGCCTTGGATAGTGCTTCCTTCAGGGTCGCCACCTCGGTTGTGGCCCCTGTAATACTCACGTTAGTCCTGTCATTATTTGCAACCAGATCTTTTTATATACTTACATAAGGTATTACTTACCTTCCTTGTCCTCGAGCTGCTTCTTGGCAAGGCCGAGCTTGTTCTCGGACCGCTCGAGGCACTGCTTCAATGCATCGACCTCCGCAGTCAGTGCGGCAGAGGTCAGCACCGCAGCCTGCATTCCCATATTGACATACTTATGTTAGACTCCTGCGTATATCTTTTAGATCCTCAGTTCGGCTTTTCTTTCCGAACACCAAACTGAGCATCAGGGGCCACTGTCTATGCGGTAATATTTTTACATATCTTCAATACATACCTCAAAGCCTGTTAGGAGGCTGGCACAGGCTTCCGTCAGCCCGTTCTTGGCAGACTGAACCTTCTGGATCACCGCACTCATAATAGGCGGTGCTCCTCGTCGATGGAGGCGCCGTTAAGCACCTCCAGCAAATTATCCGGTGCCTTAGGTTGGACAGAGGTCACCGGCGTCGTAGGCTTGCCCTTCTTACTAGGGGGTCGCCTGCCGGACTCCGGAACCACTCAAGGTTCCGGTGTGGTGTCCGGCCCAGGGCCGGACTTAGAGCCCTTTGGGGTTTTATCCCCTTTGCTTCTGGAGTCCAGGAGGTCGCCTTGCGGCGCCTCCAGGACCACCTCCTCCTGGCTTGGCCCCTTTTGGGACTCCACCTCTGCATCGTCCGTAGGGCGAGGGGAGGTAGCACTCGGGAGTGAAAGACTATTCACATCCGACGAATCCAGGGAGCCGCTCAATGAAGCATCGAGCCGGGCCTTGGGTGGACTGCATGATTATATTCGGCGTCAGAAGATACTGTGCAACAAAGGAACGCCATGAGTTATTCTGGTATCCGGATACTTACGATTTTGCCAGGGGCTTGGCCCTGGATGGCCACTCCTCTTCGCCGTCGTCGGCGTTGGTGGAGTAGTCCAGAGGAAGGGTCCTTCCCTTCTTGGACCCTCCACCCCCCCTAGTTGGGGCGGGCTTCCTTCTCTTTCCTCCCCCCGCTGGAGGGGGAGAGGCCTCTTCTTCCTCCTCCTCGTCTTCATGGGAGGAGTGCGCTTAGGAGTCATCGAACGATGAATCCGACACCACCAGGCGCTGGGAACTCTTTTGAGTTCCTGTGGCCTTCTTCTTGGCCTTCTTCTCCGGCACCACGTAAGGTGTCGGGACCAGCAGCTTCGCCAAGCGGGCATCTGCTGGGCCTTCGGGCAAAGGAGCCGGACAGTTGATCTGTCCGGCCGTCTTCTGCCAGTCCTGTCAAAGGAATGGGAGCTTAGATCCCGCATAGAGTCAAACTATGAAAAACAAGTATCCCGTAAAGGGTAAAACAAGCTTACTACGCTGGCTTGGCGCTTCGCGCAGAATCCGTGATCCTCGGTAATGGGAGGGGGAACCTCGGCGCCCTTGAATAGCACCTTCCAGGCATCCTCGTGCATTGTGTCAAAGAGTCTAGTCAAAGTTTGGTCCTGGGCCGGGTCGAACTCCCACAAGTTAAAAGCCCGTCGTTGACACAGGAGGATACGGCGGATGAGCATGACCTGGACTACGTTGACAAGTTTAACCTTCTTGTCCACCAGGTTTTGGACGCAGGTTTGGAGTCCGGTCAGCTCTCCCGAATTACCCCATGACAGGCCCTTCTCTTTCCAGGAGGTGAGCCGTGTGGGGATACCAGATTGGAATTCGGGGCCCGCTGCCCATTCAGGGTCACCGGCTCGATGATGTAGAACCACTCCGATTGCCACCCTTTGATGGTTTCCATGAAGGAGCCCTCGAGCCATATAACGTTGGGCATCTTGCCCACCATGGCGCCTCCGCACTCCGCTTGCTGGACGCCCACTACCTTCGGCTTGACATTGAAGGTCTTCAGCCATAAGCCGAAGTGGGGCTTCATGCGGAGGAAGGCCTCGCACACGATGATAAACGCCGAGATGTTGAGGATGAAGTTCGGGGCCAGATCGTGGAAATCCAGGCCGTAGTAGAACATGAGCCCCCGGACAAATGGGTGAAGTGGGAAACCCAGTCTGTGGAGGAAATGGGGGAGGAACACCACCCTCTCATGGGGCCTGGGGGTGGGGATGAGCTGCCCCTCGTCTGGAAGTCGGTGCGCAATGTCGTTGGACAAGTATCCGGCTTTCCTCAACTTTTTGATATGCCCCTCCGTGACGGAGGAGGCCATCCACCTTCCTCCCGCTCCGGACATGCCTGGAGAAGGTTGAGGTGGGAAATGTGGACTTGGGCGCTGGAGCTCGAGTGCGCGGAAATGGATAAGCGAAGGAGGAAGAAGGCATAGATGAAAAAGGTGCATCATTATCCCCTTATATGGGCGGACGAAACTATGTGCCCCCACCAGCCTGGTAAAACTCGTTATCTCCCAAGCGCCATAATTAATGGCACGGTTGGGTTACCCACGCCCGTATTGATGAGAATCCCGGAATAAGGGGGCATGATCTCTGCTTCGACAAGACGTGCCAAGGAAACCACCTCGCTAAACGCGCTGAGGTGGGACAGTAAAACGATTCGAATAAAGGCTTGGCCGTGGCGTGATGTCATGCTGCGGAGTATGTCAGCAGATTAGATTTGTGCAAATATTATTCTCTCTATGGTGGTATGTGGAACTTATTTTGCAGAGCCGGACACTATCCTTGTGTTCAAAATCTTCTATGAAGTATTCGGAGGAGGAACCCGTCTTGCAATGCCGAAGACAATCTGCGCGCCGGACTCGTCGTCATTGAAGCCTGGTTCAGGTGCTACTAAGGGAGTCCTGGATTAGGGGGTGTTCGGATGGCCGGACTATAACCTTTGGCCGGACTCCTGGACTATGAAGATACAAGATTGAAGACTTCGTCCCGTGTCCGGATGGGACTTTCCTTGGCATGGAAGGCAAGCTTGGTTATACGGATATGTAGTTCTCCTCCCATTGTAACCGACTCTGTGTAACCCTAGCCCTCTCCGGCGTCTATATAAACTGGAGGGTTTTAGTCCGTAGGACGAACAACAATCATACCATAGGCTAGCTTCTAGGGTTTAGCCTCTTTGATATCGTGGTAGATCTACTCTTGTACTACCCATATCATCAATATTAATCAAGCAGGAGTAGGGTTTTACCTCCATCGAGAGGGTCCGAACCTGGGTAAAAACATCGTGTCCCTTGTCTCCTGTTACCATCCACCTAGACGCACAGTTCGAACCCCCTACCTGAGATCCGCCGGTTTTGACACCGACAGATACAGAAGGTTACGGTGGTGGAAATTGTGTTTCGGTGGCTCCCTGGATGTTTTCGGGGTACGTAGGTATATATAGGAGGAAGGAGTACGTCGGTGGCTTCTCGAGGGGCCCAGGAGACAGGGGCGCACCCAGGAGGGGTGGGCGCGCCCTCCTACCTCCTGGCCACCTCGATTGCTTCTTGACTTGCACTCCAAGTCCTCTGGATCACGTTCGTTCCAAAAATCACGCTCCTGAAGGTTTCATTCCGTTTGGACTCCGTTTGATATTCCTTTTCTTCGAAATGCTGAAATAGGCAAAAAACAGCAATGCGGGCTAGGCCTCCGGTTATTAGGTTAGTCCCAAAAATGATATAAATGTGTAAAATAAAGCCCATAAACATTCAAAAGGGGTAATATAATAGCATGGAACAATAAAAATTATAGATACGTTGGAGACGTATCAGGTAGCTGTCTGGTGATCCAACATCTAGCTGGTGAGCTAATCCCTTGCCAGCATCAGCAACAACGCATCCTTCGTTCACAGTTGCTGGGTCCAACTCATCCTCATCTATGACAACCACGTTGGCTTCCCCTGTTTGTGCTGCTGGAGCAAGTGCTCTAGCAGGCCCAGCATCATCATCTATGCCCAGGCCAAAGGTTGGTGCATCGCAGTACCCGTCACCATGATAGCTGTAAGAATTTGATCTGTGTATGGGTTGAAGACCTGGGGCATCTCCTTGCGGCAAATTCATAGGTGCATCTTTCGCTGACCTGGTTCGCAGTAATGTTGTGGTTGGCGGCCTGGGAGGCTTGCACCTGCTTAAAATGTTGAACACCTCCTCTTGTGTTAATGTGTGCTGAAAATCAGCTCTTGGTGATGCAGGCTTGCTTGGATGCTCCGTGATAGCTCTTGGAGATGGCAGTTTGGCAGATTGATGACCTCCTTTCGTGTTTGGCATTAAAGAATCTCTATGAGTTGTCACCTTGGGGTTGCGGTTGCAGTTGTGTCTTCCTGAGCAATAGTGGTAGTTTTCACTGTGACCCGCGTGCTAATTGACACTTCAGTTGGTACACTAGTATCTGCAGTTGGCATCTTTGCAGCCTGAGTTGGCAGCAAACTAACAGAACTTGGCACTCATGCATCGATGGTTGTGGCACATTGTTCTGTCTCGTGTCTGGACCCCACACCTTTTCTGCCCTGTTCGGCCTTTGTGCCCTTGGCAAACTTGACAATCTTTTGCTTCTTAGCTAGTTTAGGTGGGGCTATTGACAGAGGAATCTCCCCCTTGATCTGTTGAACTCCTGTGATGGTTGTAGGCTCAACAGGAATTGCTGACACATCTTGAGTGGTGGTTGGCTCTGTGATCACTACAGTTTGCGCCACACCTTCCTTCTCCACATTTATTTATGCATCTGCTCTCGGCATCTGTTTCTTGGTTTGAGGCAACTTCAGATTCTTCTTCATTGTAACTCCTTTGCTCTTCTGGACCACATGAGGGTTTGCCATAGATGTTGCCTTGCTCTTGCTAGAGCTGATATCTGGAAGCTGCTTCAACTATTCCTTGTATTTCTCCTTCGAATGAACCCAGTCAAGACCCTTCCTTGCTTCCTCCATGTCAACTGGATTCTTTTTAGCCTCACTCAAGAAGAACAGTTTCTGGTCAATAGCAAAATCTATCTTGTCACACAAATCTTGCTCATGGAAGTTTGGCACAGGGAAAGTGGTTGGCAAAGTTGGCTTCATGTTGCACAGCTTGAACATATCAGTGCTCCCCTGAGACTCTGCTTCATCATTTTTCTTTGACTTTGGCAAATTCTTCTCTTTCTAGCAAGTTTTGTCAATCAACATCTGTAGTGTGCTCCTTCTACTCATTGAGTTGCTGCTGCTGACAGGGTTGACAGAGCTGCTACTCACCCTAGTTGTGTTGCCGCCTGTACCACCAGAACCAGGGCCATTGTCATCATCATCATCGGAGTTGTCACTGCCTCCATTGGATCCTCCTTGATCATCAGGATCAGCATCCTCGTCTTCTTCCTCGTCATCTCCTCCCCCCTCACTGCCATCAATTGTTGCAGCTTTGTCTCCATCTCCTTCTTTGGCCTCATTTTCTTGTTCCTCCTCCTCTGCCTCACTATCTTCTTCCTTGACCTCCTCCTCTTCTTTGTCCTCTTTTTCTTTGTCCTCCTCCTCCTCTTCCTCCTCCTCATCATCATCATCATCTTCTTATTTGTCATCCTCCTCTTTGTCCTCCTCATCTGATTCATCCTCATTTGTGTCCCCGTCATCTTCAACATCTTGTGGTACTTCCATTTCATCATCTTCTTCTGACTCCTCCTCATCAAACTCTTCTTATTCTTGTATAGGTGAAACCCGTGTCTTCCTTTTTGGAGCACGGCGTGACGGAGCGGTTCCCGTTTATGTCTGTTGTACATATGGATCAATATCCGGTTCCTCATCATCAATCTTGGCAACTGCTTCAATGAAGGTGCCAACCTGTTCATTTACTGCCTTGCACAAGTCATTGACCACTTTGGCAATCTTTCCTTTTTCTACATCAACACAAAAAAATGAGTACTCATTCAATTAGAAATAGTTTTAGAAAAGAAGATGTCGGTAAATGATCGAAACTCCTTTATGCAAAAGACTTACCTGCGGATTGTACGTTAGTGGTAATTTGGATGCAAGGAATGCTTTAACTTGCAAAAGACCACCAAACAGCAGTGTCTGCTTCGTGCCCCTATACTCCTCTTTAAGCTGATGTAAAAAAGAGAAAAAGAAAAGAACAAGGTTATCAAACAGATATTGTGTTGAACGAAAACCAGAATGTTATAACCTGTGCAACTACAACAAAATGCTAGGCAGACTGGATTCTACATGTATGCAACTGCACAAACCAAAAAAATTGTGCACCCCACAGGTCACTTAAAAAAATGTTTCTGCCAACTGATGTCACACATTTGTGCAACAAGATAAGTAAAACTATGCAACTTGAATCATATGATGTGCCATATAAAAAAGAACATGTGTCCAGATGCCAAACTAGAGCTACAAGTTGTGCAACTACAGGCATTATTGTGCCAACTGATTACAGTTTTTGCGCAACTACCAACAAGTGTCAAAAAGCTGATCTCAAAAGCGTATATGCAGCTACCAAGGAATTAAAACTGAGCAGAAATGGATAGAACATAAAAATAGCCACTCTTGGAAAAAACAAAAGGGAACTCACTTGTAATTTGCCGAACACGCCAGGAAAGACCGAGTCCTTCTTGATCACCTTGGCAATTAGGTTACTGTCCCATGCGTTTGCTCATATCACGCAGTTGCTTACTGGGATGTCATGAATGAGTGCGTCAAGATACAGGATCTGCCGTAGAACCAAAAAAGGAAACCCAACTTCAGTTATTATGAGGGGTATTTCAGAAACTATAACTGCACAAAAAGAAGAAAAACACATGGAAGTGCTACTTTTCACTCACCATCAAGTGATACAAGCAACAGCAAACAGTTTGCTTTGCCTGGTCCATGTTCCGGAAAGCTTCTTTAGTGTGTTCTGCTACAAAAAGGCAGATGTTTGTGTTCTTGAGGTTTGGATGATCTAGCACGAGTCCGTAGCACTTTGGGCTCAGCCTTAGGGTTGTGGTTGGTGCTAGGAAAGTGCTGAATGCAATCGCAAGCCAGGCCATAAAGAATGCGTCATCCGTTCTTCCTGCCATATCCTTAATCATCTTGCACCATGTAGTGATTTGGGGATGAGAACCTCCACATATGTTGAAAGCCTCTCTGAATCTCCTAGTTGCATCCTTGTCAACTACATATCTGACTTTTTGACCCCTGTTAGGAGGATCAAATACACTTTGAACACTGTCAGCATCAACACAGATCCTTCCCCTGCCTGGGAACACCATTTCAGAGGTCTCTGGCTGGTAGGACTGCACCAGGAATTTATTGAAGTCCCCTGGAAGTGTATCTGATAAGTTCAAGAGGCCCCCAAACAACCTTGAAACTAGCTCAGACTTCTGCGGCGGGGATAGCAAGTTGTTGAACTTCGCAAACCGCCCTGGTGATGTCCTTATCCTGCCAGCTTGTGATGGTTGCTCCACATCTTCCCGGGCAGCCACCTCAACTCCTTCACCGCTGGCCTGATGATGAAAAAAATAAAAAAATAAACATAGGACAGAAAACTGGACTGTGAAAAAACTAGCAATGATCATGTGGGTTAGTATTGCAAAAACTATATAAACATAAAATGGATCATGCCAACAAATATGATGTTTTTGTGCAACTAAGGAAGTTCATCATGGCAACTAAAGACTACCAGTGAGCAACCTGCAAGAAAACTAAGAAAACATACTAGACCTGACAACTACAAAAAGTTCTAGGGGATGTGCAACGATAAAGCATGATATTGCAAGAAGATAACATCAACTAAGAAAAAAGGATTGCAAGAAATTGTTCAATAGCTCATAAACACACACAAAAAACACATATCTCAGCATCTGCTGCGGAAGATGAGGCAGCTCCTCCACCAACTACTGCCTGCACAAAAATGGTAATCAGTGATGTCAACTACAAAGATGCCAACTCATGTCAACTTCTGCCAAAACTATATTTACATCAAGATGACCAGTGATGTTAGCTACAAAGATGGTAATTGAGCAACTAGAACAAAATAGTGGTGCCAACGGCTGCATAATTTCATCAGCGCCTAAAAAACAAGAAACATTGATATTCAAGGATTTACTTACCCTAGTAGATGATTCAGCTTGCCCTGCTGCTGCTGCACGTTTAGTCCGCTTTACAACCTGAAACTGATCAACATCCTAAGAAAATAAAAAAACATGGGCATGGGGAAAAAATTATTATATGACCCAAACCAAACCAAAATAAGGTGAATGTGTAATCAGCATGCCCTTACCTCAACTTCCTCTCCCTGCTGAACACTACGTGCAGGGCGTGGCTGGAGATTAGCAGCACGCTTCGAGTTCTGGCGAAGGGACTGACTTCCAGAACCCTAATTAAGCAACCAAAAAAACATGAAAAAAAGGACATAAGCATACATGGATAAGTTGAAAACAACTCAAAGACACAGAAAAAAATTAAGAAAAGTACATCTCCTTCATTGCCATCCGCATCTCCTCCTATTATAACCATTTTTAGCCTGTGGGGGAAATATAAGAAAAGAAAACATAGTTAGAAGATGCGCAAATGAACTAGAGAAAACATAAAAGCTTGCTTTGATCTGCAGACCTCTACACATAAGCAGGACACCTGGTGCAAAAAATTGTAAAACATGAGGATAGCCAACTACTACAGTGATGCAGCCAACTTGGAAATCAACCTTGTGCAACTGGACAGCTTATAAGCCAACTAGTTTCACTAAGGCAAAAAATAACTAAGCAGAAAAATAGTTAACTAAAGGCAGCCAGCTGAGTATGATAATTTGTACAACTGGGACAAACAAAAAGCCAACTAGTATAGCCAACTAGAATATATGGACAATTAGGTGCACCAGCAGGGCGCCTACGGGGGCAACTCGAACACGGAAGCAGAGCAACTTGTGCAACTCAAAAAACAACATATAGACAACCTAGTACAAATCAGGAAGCAAACCTAAGCATGACAGCCTAGCAGCCAACCTAGTACAATGCAGAACATGTGGACAACCAATTAGTATATGGATGCGACCAACTAAGCAGACAAATTGTGCAAATGGACAACATATAGACAGTCAACCTAGTGCAAAACAGCAAACCAACTAAGCAAGACAAGTAGTGCAAGTGTAGAACATATGGACAACCAACTAGTAAAACTGATGCAACCAACTGAGCAGTCAACTTGTGCAATTGAACAGTGTGTAGACACCCAACTAGCACAAACTGGTGCAACTGCAGAACATAAGGACAACCAACTACCATATAAATGAAGCCAACTGGATAGAATTTTGTGCAACTAATAGAAAATCTCTACCAACTTGTGCAACAGAACAACATATAGACAACCAACCTAGTACAAACAGGAAGCCAACTAAGCATGACAACTAATGCAAAGTGCAGAACATGTGAATAGCCAACTAAAAAAAGGGATGCAACCAACTGGGTAGAATTTTGTGCAACTAAACCAAAAACTAGTTCAATCAGCCATTGCATTGCACACATCTAGGACATCATCTACCAATAACAAAAACCGCAGCAAGGACCAGAACATGGTATATATATGGACGGTATATTGGGCGCACATGTACCTCAAACCGCAAAAATCCCAAGCACCACTCAGCCATGAACAACAAAACACTCAGTAATGAATCCCCACCATCACTACCCCTTACAACCGCACAAAATCGAAGCAAGCACAGAAAGGGGCAGAAAAGGGACCCTATGCAGCCCGCCAGATCCGCCACCGCCAACCTGGCCACGGCCTCATCCCCGGCGATGAGACAGAGAGGGGAAGGACAACAGAAGGCCTTTGCGGATGTCTGCGTCGATCGCAAATCCCAACAACCACTCCACCGACACCAACTCACCCTCCCACCATGAATCCTCACCACTACTGTCCCTTGCTGCCGCACAAATCCAAGGATAGGAGAGTCCAACGGAAGCACACATGACACGTCTACACCAAATCGACCATACGAGGTAGTTGACGCCATAGGAACCCTAGGAATCCCAGCCCACCATTTCCTCCACCGACGACCTCGAGACAACCTAGACCCCCGGCGACGTGACAAAGAAAGGAGGGATGCGGGATGCATTGGGTACCTGTAGCGTCGATGAGGGCCAGCACCGAATCCCCCCACGGTCCACCGGAGATTTGGAGAGCAGCAGCGCGAATCACCCCGGAGCGAGAGCAAGGGCGGAGGAGAGGAGCGCAGAATGGGGAGGAACGGGAGAGAAAGGGGGAAGAAAGGGAGAGAACGGCTCGCATTTTGAAAATGGCCGCCCATGATCTACGCCAGCCCGCTTACATGTGGGTCACGCTCGTCCCGGATAAGGACAAACCGCCCATGATGCACGGTTGCACGAAACCGACCAGGGAACACCTGGCGCTCATGCGATGCCGATCGCGAGCGATCGTGCGGTCGTGGGTCGGCCGCCCGTTCTCTCCAATTAGTGCGTATGCACTTTTAAGGTTTTGGGTTTATTTTTTATCTGATTTGTCGTCTGGTATTCTTTTTGTAGCACTAAACCGAACCGGCACACCGCACCACAGATTTCACCTCATTTCATTTTCTTGTCTTGCCATACAGTTGACATCAAAATTGTTCCTTATGTTATTCAATAAGCCATGCAAGAGAAACATCCTTAGGATCGATAGGAACATGTTTGGTACAGCAAGCATAAACATAATCGGACTAACCTTATCATTTAAGCAAGCAACATCCTCAACAAAGTTTACCTTCGCATTATTTGGATCTTTTTCAGTGTGCCACTGGGCATAATTTTTAATTGTTGGTTCATATTCTGGAAGATCCCTTGATAGGGTGTCGTGACTAGCCGAATGACATAGATGGGAAACAAGAGGCAAGAGTTACCCAAGTTCATGACCTTGCGGTGGAGGTAAAACCTTACTTCCTGCTTGATCATATGAATGGATGGGTGCATAGGTTACAAGGTTGGCATCTCGAGGATCAGTAGGTGTATCGAGGGTTTGATGGTGGATTGTGTTGTATGAGAGATGACTTTATTGACTATTCCGACCACGTCATGGTTACATGATTCCTAATTGGCTATGGCAGCTAGGAGTCTGTGTGATCTCTTGTAGGCTTGACTTGGACGTCAAGTCAGTTCCTTCCTTCTTGGGAGGCCGTAGGAAGTGTAGCAAGCCTAGGTCGTATATATCATAGCTTAGTGGGCCTCACTTGGCCTGGTGGTCTGACTTTCGATGGCCCAAAAAAACCCTCGTACATGGCACTATCGGGAGCCCCTAAACTGGTCTTTGAACTTGGCAACCTCCAGGTTAACGTTGACTAAACGTGCCATCTTCGGGTTGCATGACGAGGTCTTGACCAGATCCGATAATTCCCGAAAGGTAAATTTTGCTGGAAATATGCCCTAGAGGCAATAATAAAATTGTTATTATTATATTTCCTTAATCATGATAAATTTTTATTATTCAAGCTAAAATTGTATTGACCAGAAACTTAAATATGTGTGAATACATAAACAAATACCGTGTCCCTAATGAGCCTCTACTAGACTAGCTCTTTGACCAAAGATGGTTAAGGTTTCCTAACCATAGACATGAGTTGTCACTTGATGACGAGATCACATCATTAGGAGAATGGTGTGATGGACAAGAACCATCTGTTAGCATAGCATATGATCGTTAAGTTTTTTGCTACTGCTTTCTTAATGTCAAATACATATTCCTTCGACCATGAGATCATGCAACTCCCAGATACTAGAGGAATACCTTGTATGCTATCAAACGTCACAACGTAAGGGTGATCATAAAGGTGCTCTACAGGTATCTCCGAAGGTGTCTATTGAGTTGGTGTGAATCGAGATTGGGATTTGTCACTCCGTATGACGGAGAGGTATCTTTTGGCCCTCTCGGTAATTCAGCATCACAAGAAGTTTGCAAGCAAAGTGACTAAGGAGTTAGTCACAAGATGATGTATTACGGAATGAGTAAAGAGACTTCCCGGTGATAAGATTTAACTAGGTATGGAGATACCGACGATTGAATCTTGGGCAAATAACATACCGACAGACAAAGGGAACTACGTATGTTGTCATAAAGGTTCGGCCAATAAAGATCTTCATAGAATATGTAGGAACCAATATGGGCATCCAGGTTCCGCTATTGGTTATTGAACGGAGAAGCATCTCTATCATGTCCACATTATTCTCAAACTCGTAGGGTCCGCACGCTTAACGTTCATTGACGATATAGTATTATATGAGTTATGTATGTTGGTGACCAAATGTTGTTCGGAGTTCCGGAATGGTCCCAAGGTAAAGATTGATATATGGGATGATAGTATTTGGTCTTCGGAAGAGTTTCGGAATGCATCGGATATTTATCGGATCATCGGAAGGGGTTCCGGGAGACCTCGAGGAGTTATTAGGCCAAACGGGCCAAGGGAAGGAGCACACTAACCCACAGGGGGCTGGTGCGCCCACCTCCTGGTCGTCGGCCCTCTAGGAAGGAAAGGGGGGCGCCCAAGGCAGTGCAGCCGCCGGCCCCCCTGCCATCTCCTCCACCACCTAAAGAAGGAAAGGGGGAGGCGCCTAGGGCAGGAGCCCAGGACGGCCGCCAGTCCCCTTAAAGGCGCGCCTAGGCAGTCTCCCCTCGCCCTCCGCCTATATATATGAGAGCAGGGGTGGGGAAACACACACCATGATTCCAAGCCGTGTGCGGTGCCCCCTCTCCCTCTAGTTCCTCCTCCGTCCACATCCGCTATGCTTGGCGAAGCCCTGCGGAAAAGTTTCACAACCACCGTCACCACACCGTCGCGCTGCCGGAACTCATCTACTACTTCACCCCTCTTGCTGGATCAAGAAGGCAGGACGTCATCGAGTTGAATGTCTGCTAAACGTGAAGGTGTCGTGCGTTCGGTGCTTGATCGGTATGGATCGTGAAGGTGTACGACTACATCAACTACGTTGATAAACGCTTCTGCTTAGCGATCTACAAGGGTATGTAGATGTTCTCCCCTCTCGTAGCTATGCATCTCCATGGATAGATCTTGCATGTGCATAGATTTTTTTTTGTTTTCCATCCAACGTTCCCCAACAGTGGTATTAGAGCCAGGTCTATGCGTAGATGATATGCACAAGTAGAACACAAAGGAGTTGTGGGCGGTGATTTTCATATTGCTTACCACCAATGTCTTATTTTGATTCAGCGATATTGTGGGATGAAGCGGCTCGGACCAACCTTATATGTCCACGTACATGAGACCGGTTCCACCGACTAACATGCAACTTGTTTTGCATAAAGGTGGTTGGCGGGTGTCAGTTTCTCCCACTTTAGTTGAATCTTACTTGACTACAACGGTCCTTGCAGAAGGTTAAATTTCAACTTTATAATCACCGTTGTGGTTTTGCATAGTTAAGAATGGTTCTTGCTAGTTGCCCATAGCAGCCACATAAAACTTGCAACAACAAAGTAGAGGACGTTTAACTTGTTTTTGCAGGGTATGTTGTGATGTGATATGGTCAAGATGTGATGTGATATATGTTGATGTATGAGATGGTCATGTTTTGTAATAAATTCACAACATGCATGTCGATGAGTACGACAACCAGCAGGAGCCTTAGGGTTTGTCTTTGATTATTGTATGACCCGTGTGTCAATCACTAAGCGCCATGTAATTGCCTCACTTTATCGCTATGCCTTAGCAACAGTTGTAAAAACAATAGTTGGCGAGATGACCCCGACGCGATGATGGAGATCAAGGTGTCTCGCCGGTGATGATGGAGATCATTCCGTTGCTTTGGAGATGGAGATCAAAAGCACAGGATGATGATGGCCATATCATGTCACATATTTTGATCGCATGTGATGTTTATCCTTTATGCATCTTATTTTGCTTAGAACGACGGTAGTTGAAAGATTGTGGATGTCGCCTAGAGGGGGGGGGGTGAATAGGCGCTTTAAAAAAATTATGGTTTAGGCTTGAACAAATGCGGAATAAACCTAGCGGTTAATTTGTCAAGCACAAAACCTACAACAACTAGGCTCACCTATGTGCACCAACAACTTATGCTAAGCAAGATAAGTAAGTATGTGATAGCAAGATATATGACAAAGAACAATATGGCTATCACAAAGTAAAGGGCTCTGGTAAGAGATAACTGAGGCACACGGAGACGACGATGTATCCCGAAGTTCACACCCTTGCGGATGCTAATCTCCGTTTGGAGCAGTGTGGAGGCACAATGCTCCCCAAGAAGCCACTAGGGCCACCGTAATCTCCTCACTCCCTCGCACAATGCAAGATGTCGTGATTCCACTAAGGGACCCTTGAGGGCGGTCACCGAACCCGTACAAATGGCAACCCTTAGGGGCGGTCACCGAACCCGTACATTTTGGCAACCCTTGGGGGCGGTCACCGGTACCCGTCAAATTGCTCGGGGCGATATCCACAACCTAATTGGAGACCCCGACGCTTTCCCGGAGCTTTACACCACAATGATTGAGCTCCAAACAACACCAACCGTCTAGGGTGCCAAGGCACCCAAGAGGAACAAGCTCTAGGGTGCCCAAACACCCAAGAGTAATAAGCTTCTCAAACTTCACTTCCACATATCACTATGGAGAACTCAAACCGATGCACCCAATGTGATGGCAAGGGCACACGGAGTGCCCAAGTCCTTCTCTCCCAAATCCCACCAAAGCAACTACCATTGCATCCGCTCCTGTCCGCGGTAATACCGCTGCAGCCTTTTCAGAACACCAAAACTGCCACAACTTCTATAAATGGACTATGAATTTGAAGAAACCAAATTTGTTGGAAAGCTAGCGGTAAGGGCTAACACAATCTTGATAGAAATAACAATAAGAAGGAAATTTGAAAAGGCCCAAGAGAAAATGGTGAGAACCCTTCCTCGAATAAGACCAGTAAAACCTCCAATGCCGAAAACGCAATAGAAGAGGCATATGAAATCCGTTTTAGAAGTACTAGAGCCTTTCACGGAGATAACCACAAGCTCTAAAACCTCAAAAGACAAAACAAATAAGAATCAAGAAAGAGGATGCAAGGATGCAATGGTTTGAGCTCTCGATGAATGATATGATCAACCTACTCACTTGAGAGCCCCCCTTGATAGTACGGCTATCGATCCTATAACCCGGTCTCCAAACTATCACCATGAGACCGGTAAAATATAAAACCTATCAAGGTTAAACCTTTTCCTTGCACGAAGTCCACTTGAGCTAGATGATGACGATCTTGACTCCCTCAAGTTGGACCACCTTTCTTGATTGCGTTCGCTCGATGAAGACTAGTTGATTGCTCCCCATACTCCACTGTGGGTGAGACACTCTTTGGCACATCTTGACAAGTCCATTGATACCATAATGGACGGCAAGCTACAAGCATGATTTCTTCGTGATGCTCCACTTGAACTTGCACAACACAACCTTGATTTGATGTCATCCTCCATGGGTTGTATGTGATCTTCCTCTTGACGCAAGCCCATGGAAGCAAACCTAACCCCACATAGAACTCTCACAAAGAATGTGGGTAAGTACACAAAGTGCAATGGACAATGCTTACCAAACCGTGAGATCACTTGATCCCACTCGGTGTATCTTCTACGCTTTGTGTTATGATCAGCTTGAATCACTCTCTGTACTTAGTCTTGATCAACCTTGACTCTTTCCAACTCTCTTCATTTGGATGATGTCTTGAAGGTAAACATGAATGATCACACAATCTTCTTCTTCAAGACATGCTTGCAATAAGCTCAATACTCACATGACCAATCTTTGGATAATTCCTTAATAGCACCTTGGTCAACTCATAAACTCCTTGAAACCAACACATGTACTTCAAGAAATGCCTATGGACAAATCCTTCAAATATAACTCAATGCAACCATTAGTCCATAGAGAATGTCATCAATTACCAAAACCACACATGGGGGCGCCGCATGTCCTTTCAGCAGCATTATAAGATGACCCCTTCACTTAATTTCAAGATAAAAGTGTTCTCCCCGAGTATGCACCGTTGCTAAAGTTCGTCGTTTCGAAGCACCTCGTGTTGATCGAGTGTGATAGACTCTGCGTTCGCATACAATGGGTGTAAGCCAGTATTGCACATGCAAAATACTTGGGTTAAACTTGATAAGCCTAGCATGTATGGACATGGTCTCGGAACACTAGAGACCGAAAGGTCGAACATGAGTCATATACTAGATATGATAAACATGGAGATGTTCACCATTGAAAACTACCCCATCTCACGTGATGATCGGACTTGGGTTAGTTGATTTGGATCATGTATCACTTAAATAATTTGAGGGATATTGATTTAAGTGGGAGTTCATTAGTAATTTGATTATTTGAACTAAAATCTATCATGAACTTAGTCCTTATAGTTTTTGTAAATCTATGTTGTAGATCAATGGCCCGTGCTACCGTTCCCTTGAATTTTAATGCATTCCTAGAGAAAGCTAAGTTGAAAGATGATAGTACCAACTACACAGACTGGGTCTGTAATTTGAGGATTATGCTCATTGCTGCACAGAAGAATTATGTTCTTGATGCATCGCTAGGTGACAGACCTGCTGCAAGAGCTG
Source organism: Triticum dicoccoides (assembly GCF_002162155.2). NCBI lineage: Eukaryota > Viridiplantae > Streptophyta > Magnoliopsida > Poales > Poaceae > Triticum > Triticum dicoccoides. The sequence continues at coordinate 748,405,952 of NC_041385.1, read as the reverse complement.
ATGCAGACGTTGTGAATGTCTAGCAAGCTCGATCTGATGAGTACTCGATAGTTCAGTGAGCCATGCTTTGCGACTTGGAACCAGGACTTCACAAGTGTTTTGAACGCCACGAAGCATATGAGATGTTCCAAGAACTGAAGCAAATGCCTAGGTTGAGAGATATGAAGTCTCCAACAAGTTCTTTAGATGTAAGATGGAGGAGAACAATTCTGTCAGTGAACACATACTCAGAATGTCTGGGTACCACAACCACTTGACTCAGTTGGGAATTGATCTTCCAGCTGAGAGTGTTATTGATAGAATTCTTCAATCACTGCCACCAAGCTATAAAGGCTTCATGATGAACTATAATATGCAAGGGATGGAGAAAACAATTCCCGAGCTCTTCGCAATGCTTAAGACCGCGTAGGTAGAAATCAAGAAAGAGCATCAAGTTTAGTTCACTGGGTGCAAGTATTTGTTTGTTTGTGTAGGTGCGATCATTGGGGACTTGTGTGTTCACCTACAGGATTGATACCTTGGTTCTTAACCGAGGGAAATATTTATCTCTACTTTCCTGCATCACCCTTTCCTCTTCAAGAGAAAACCAACGCAAACTCAAGAAGTAGCATTGTGCAGCCCGAAGTACGCTAGAGTCGACCCTCAAGAAGTAGTGGCGCCTCACAAGGATGTTTGACGCCTCGCCGATGGTGGGCTCAGCATGGTAGACGGGATGTTGATGTGCCTAGGGAACTAGAATCAACCACTCAAGGCAAGGGCTCACATGGCCTAGTTAAAATAATTATTCACTAGAGTTGAACTAGCTCACACAATATTTTCAATAATTGTACACTAGAGTTGAACTAGTTCTTTGTCTTAGGTCCAATAATTTCACACTAGACTTGGGCTAGCTCTTTGTCCTGTTACTCCTACTAGATGACCCATTGCGCCAATTGGAAAATTTGAAAATATTTTTTATTGCTCACTTGAAAACTCAAGGAGTTTTTTTGTTATCCGCTTATGGCATATCCTGAAATTTTATTTCTTATTTTCATATGGCAATTTCAAAACAATTCACCCCAAAAACATGAAATTTTTTAGTAGTTTTGTAATGCTCACATGGCAACTATACGATTTTGTTCCACACACAAGAAACTTCTAAAATTGTTTCTTACGGTCACATGGCAATTTAGAAACATTTTTCCTCCAAAAAGTAGCAAATTTTACAAAAATAATGCTCACTAGGCAACTCTATGAATGTTGATTCTACGCATGCCAAATTTTTAAAATTGATCTTATGTTCACATGCTGATTTCAAGCACGTGGCAAATTGTAAAATTTACTAATTCTCACACAAAAACTCACATGAAAGTTCAGGAAAGTTATTAGTGGGACATTTTTAAAATTAGTGGCCCCAAATTATGGAATTGTAAAAGAAAACTAGTGTGCCATGGCAATCAAATTTTCCATGGTTTTTTTAGAACATGGCAATTTTTTCTTTGCACCATGGCAAATTTAGTTTACCTACGATGGTAAATTTAGTTTATGGAAGATGCAAATGCAATTTCCAAACCGTGGTGATTTTAGTTTTCTTTAAACTTTTAAACTTTATTTTTTGGATCAAGGAAAAATTGTTGAACAACCCATGGTATTTTTTCTATATTATGTTTTTAACGATCCATGGCAAATTTATTTGAACAATCCTGGTAAATTTCTTTCATTGGACCACGACACATTATTTATCGTTCTTTATCATGGAAAATTTATATATTTGGCCATTGCAAAATTTTATTTTGGAACAGAGAGAAATTCATTATTTGGACCATGGGCAATTATATCTTCGGAACATGCAAAATTTGTTCAAAAAACAATTGTAAATACCTATTTTTATCATGGCAAAATTAGTTTGTGAACGATGGAAAATATACTTCACAAACCATGCAAATTTCTTTTTTGGACCATGTCAAATTATTAAACAATCCATATTAATTTATTTATCTATTATGTTTTTAACAACCCATGGAAAATTTATTCAATAATCCATGGTAAATTTCTTTTGTTGGACCACGAGATATTGTTTATTGTTCTCTACCATGGCAAATTAATATATTCGGCCATGGCAACTTTAATTTTGATACCAATGCAAACTCATTTTTTGGAACATTCCAAATTTGTTGATCAATCCATTTGTAAATTCATGTGCATCATGACAGATCTATTTTTTTTAACATTCCATGTCAAATTTGTCTCATGAGTCTTTTTTCCATTAAAAATCATTTTATTGCCATCATCTTTAGAAAACAATGGCAATTTAGGTTCAAACATGATTGTTAATTTTCTATAATGTTTTTAAGAATAGCATATTTAGTTTCTCATGCATGTTATTTAGAGAAGGCAACTTATGTTCAAACATAACCCCACTATCAATGCAAACTTACGTTGTTTTTGTGTTTCTTTTTTTTGCTTTGATCTATGTCACGTCAAATTTTATCCCATTTTTATACAAGTTCTTGTGTCTCTATATTTTGCATGGCATTTTTACTATCCATGCTTTTTTGGGTAATGTACTAGATGTTGGCAATTTTTTTGTACATACAACACGACACTTCATTTGTTGTACACCCCATACTTACTACATTTGTCATCATGAATTTTCTATATTTTAGATATAATAGTTTTTTCTGGACAATTTTTACTTTTTTCAAAAGGTATTTTGTTGGGCCATGTTGCATAGGAAAGGGCATGGCTGGCCTGTTCAGTAGGGAGTGTTTTTGTATCGTGGGATGAAGAACTCCTCTTCATGAAATCACTAATTAAGGAGTACTCTTTGCAAAGATCACTCCCACCTCCCCATGTTGCGACAAGTGGTGAATGTTCAACACTTGTCGCAACTTGTGAGTTTCCTTTTTTCCGTAGATTCATTTATTCAAAACGTTTTATCTCTTACACCGTGCATCTAAATCTTGAACTATTTTCACCGTTTGATTCACCGCGTTAAGATTTTCAAAATTAGATCTCATGTTGATAGGTTTCGATGAACTTTCTTCTCATGAAAAAATAGGATGAAAACACCCGAATCAGGAGCATTTTTTTCCTTTCCGAAGAGGTATAACTTGCGAAAGCAGATCCGTGACTCCACATGAAGTAAATTTGTGACTCTCACGAAAGGAAAAACACGTTTTTTCCATTTTCCGAGAGGCACGACTCACGAAAGCAAATTTTTGCCTCCACAAGAAGTAAATGTGCCTCTCGCGGAAGGAAAAAGAAAAAAAAAACATGTTTTCTCCCTTTTTAGGAGGTACGACTGTGCATCTCATGGAAGCAAATCCATGCCTCCATGAGAGGTAAATATGTGACTCTGTCGGCAGAAAAGAAACATTTTTTCCTTTTCCAAGAGGCACGACTATGCCTCTCGCGACAGCAAATCCATGTCTTCAAGAGAAGTAAATCTATGCCTCTCCCAGAAGGAAAAAAACGCGTTTTCTTTTACCTTTTCTGCGAATCCTACCTTCACGAGAAGTAAATTTATGCCTCACGCGGAAACAAATCCATGCCTCCACAAGAAGTAAATTGTGCCTCTCGCGAAAGGAAAAGAAAAAAAGCACGTTTTTTGCGTATTTTTTTTGTCCAAAACCTAGGAAAAACCCAAGAAAAATATCTGAAAGATGAAAACGCATACAAAAAAATATAATAAAAACAAAATCTGAATGAAGCGCCCAGAGCGCGCCAAATGGCCCACCAAAAGTGAACCTTGCGGGGCTCCAAAAAAGTACTCGCCGATTAGTTGCTATCTCCCACTTGAGTGCCTTGTGCGGTTAGGAGGAGTGCTCACGCACGTGCATCGCGTGGGCTGGCACAACACACGTACATTAGGTTGGTCGCCTAGTTCGCCACTATGCTGGGTTTGATCAGTTAACCTGTCAACCATTGATCGATTGACACGGTCAACCATTGACTATTGCGAATTTATGAGTTTTAAAAGAGTCAATAGACTTTCAAAAACTGTGAAATTCAAAACGTTTGTGTTTTTAAAATAACCACAAATTTCAAAAAGTTTGTGGATTTTGAAAACAAGGTCACGGGCTTGAAAAAAGGTTAGGAATTAGGGAAAATAAGTTTTTGTATTTTGGGAAAAAGTTTATGGGGTTGAAAGAAGTTCTTGAATTTGAAATGTTTTTGTGGATTTTGAAAAATAAGTTCACATATTCGAAAAAGGTCATTGATTTTGAAAAGGAAGTTCACTAATTTGAAAAAAAAGTTTGCCGATATTGAAAAAAATCATCGTTTTATGAAAAAAATCATGGATTTCCGAATAAAAAAATCACAGATTTGAAAATAGTTCACGAATGTTCGGAGATTCAAATATATTCATGCATTTGAAAAACTTCGCAAATTTGAAAAAAAGTTCACGTGGGTTCAAAATTTGTAAGAACATTTTCGTATTTGAAAAATGTTCATGTATTCAAAAAAGGAATAAAATAAAAATAATAAAATATTTTCAAATTCCATAGTAGTTCATAATTTTATAAAGAAAAGGGAAAAATTAAAACAAAAATAGAAAAAAAAAGAAATAGGAAAAAATGTGAGAAAAAACATATAGAAAACAAGCTCCCAAAACTAGCCTGTGAAGCTTCATGAAACTGGAACGAAGTTGTTGTTCGAAAAACTGTAACGTCCCGGACCAATTGGATCGAACGCGAAGGGGTGAGTGTGCGCCAATTAGCGAAAACGCTAGCGCTAAAGACGTCAAATAGGGTTTGTCCGCGAGATGGCCCAGATTGGGGGAGGGGCTGCATTCCTATCACCGGCAGAGCTAACGTGAGGGCAAAACCAGTTAGTGGCCCGCCCAGCCCATGAGAAAAAACATATAATGTGCAGTCCAACACTCCATCAATGGCATACAACACTAGCTCGCTCGTTTCTCACTGGTTGTTTCTTCGCTTCCTGTGCACTGGTCTGTCAGGTAGGCTAGTGGCTAGCTAGCTCCGAACCAGCTGCAGGATTGTATTATCAGCTGAACATCAGTAACTATTACACTAGCAACCAGCATTGCACATACACGTGTAACCAACTAATGTATGTTGAATACGTATGATTCGAAATTTAAATTTCTTTTGTATTCTCCTCTAGGCTGGCTCGCCCAGCTTTTTCCTCCTAGCTCCACCACTGATTCCTATCGAACGTTTTCATTTGCGCAGGAGGATTCCTCATAGCGAACCACTCGTTCGCTTCGGGAAAAATATCAGGTGCTCCCATGCGAGCTCGCGCGTTGGATCTTAGTTCCAAGGGCTCTTGTGAGATGATGAACAATTTTGCAAAAGTTTCCCCGAGAAGTCAAAAAATGCGCACAGATACAATAGCTACAACAGCTCCTTAGATGCTGAGATCTAACGGCCCGAAAGCCCGTATCACGGGAGCATCGTTGGCCGGTATCAGACAATACTCTCCTCGTCCGCTCCTGCCCTTCTTAGAGAATTGAAGTCCTTTCATTGCGGTTGTACTTTCTTCCATAAAAGTGATCCGCGGCAAGTGATATCGGAAATTATTACTCCCTCCGTCTCAAAATTCTTATCTTAGATTTGTCTAAATAGGGATGTATCAAGTCATGCTTTAGTATTAGATACATCCGCATCTAGGTAAATGTAAGACAAGAATTTTGGGACGGAGGGAGTAGTATTTTCCTAAAATATAAAAATATGTGTTTCTATCTACATCTATTTATAAACTTAGAAAGATGTTGCGAACCAACTTATGATTGGATAATTAGTAGGACAATGGTATCCCAGCCCATCAGGGTTCAAGTTACAATTTTTTTTTGCGAGACTTGACGCTGATGCTCACATTTTTCATGGACTTATTTTAGCCCTTCGACCATGTGTGTTCAGTGAGAAAAGACATCTCTGACGACTTTGTCAATCTCAAGATAATGTGCCAGCTTAATCTCTAGAAAGTACGAGGGTCTTCCTCTATGCTGTGTTCAAAGAAATAAGTTAGAAATATGATATTTTTTTTCATAATGCCACATACTACATCGCAATCATGTGAAGCCCCTAATTTCTTACGCTCTATCCGTCTCTATCGAAAGAAGGATATAAATTGCTCAATTGGCCAACGTCAACGAAGGAAAGAAAACCATCCAAAAGCAGATTCCATACCACGACGTCACTTTGCAGGATTCCTTTCTTGTGTCGCTCAAAATTACACGACGACCAAGTTTGATTACAAAAAAACAAGAATTAATCCTCGTAAAATGGAAATCACCCAAGAACTCGACGAGACTTTGGGTTCTTTTTTTGCAAAATTAGTCCAAAAAATCCAGTGAAAATTTTGAACTAATTCAGTTTCGGTTGAAGGCAACGAGAATGTTGGCGTGGCAACCGAGGCCTCAATGTCCGGAGGAAAGGAAGGAGCAATACTTTCCCAGAACACAAAGCCAAAGCCAATCGGATTCTGCTTAGACGATCCAGTCAGACGGATTAATTAGCAGATGATGATGATTATCGAGTGATTAGTTAATCAGCATAATTATTTCCCCTTCAAAAGAAAAAGAAAAAAAACAGCACTACATACAGCTCCGCCGCCCTTCTCCCCCCCTTCTCGTCTCGCATCCCACCTATTCCCACCGCCACCGCCCCACCACCGGCCGCCTCCAGGGACACCGAGCGAGAGGGGAGGGACGGCGTTTGCCGGAGGAAGATGGTGGACGTGTCGCGCGTGCAGAAGGAGCTGACGGAGTGCAACCGGGACTCGGACATCTCCGGCGTCTCCATCGCGCTCCACGACGGGGGCTCCAGCATCACCCACCTCACCGGCACCATCGCCGGGCCCCGCGACAGCCCCTACGAGGGCGGCACCTTCCGCATCGACATCCGCCTGCCAGGTCTCGCCATCTCCCCCCCTCTCTCCTCCCCGCGTACGCCTGGCCTGGTGGGGTGGATCCCGCCTCCGGCCCGCGATTCCGCTCCGGGATTCTGCTAGATTGGGATGTCGCGCGGCGCGATTCGCGCGGATCGGGCTAGGGTTTTTGCGCGCGCTCGATCGATCTTCCAGATTAGGATTTGTTTTGGCAGGCGTCCGTGACCGCGGTAGCTATTCCGGATTGTTTGCGCCGACAGATTTGCATCTTCAGGTTGGAATTCTGCAGATTCAGGTTGTGTTTTTGTAATGTGAAGAGATTGTAGCGTTGAGCAGCAGCATGCAAACATCCCGGATCGTAGGGCACGGATTGCTAGCCGAACACCATGCTGTTGGACCAAAAAGAATCATCTGTGTCCATTCTCTCATAAAAAACTGGACTTTGTTGCTTGTTACAGAGCTGTACATCACTTATAAGCTAATAACCGGCAGCCAAAGCAGGAGCTGTGGAAAATGCTACTATTGTCTAACTGTCTGCTCTGTGGTCTTTGATTGGCAGGTGGCTATCCCTTTGAGCCTCCTAAGATGCAGTTCATCACCAAAGTATGGTATGCAGGCTTTCCTTCTCCCTTTGGCTTGTTGTTTGTATTCCCTTCTTTCTGTATGCCTTGCTGAAGGATGATGAATGTTCCTTGTCTGTAGGAATGCATTACTTTGAGCCAACAATTGCAAATATTTTATATGGTTTCCAAGTTCTTATATTTGTTGTTGTTGTTTAAGCAAATATGGTCATTACCAGTAGGACATTGTTAATCAGTTGAATGCAACAAATAGAAAATCTGCTGTTTCAATGTTGGCATAGTCTTAAGGTATTGTGATGAATTTACTCTTCAAATGGGGGCGAGCCATCCAATCTTCAAATATATGTGATATCTATCCAATGTTCTTATATTTGCAATGTGTTAACTGCTGCTTCCTGACTGACAAGAACAAGTCACTATCTACAACTCTGATTTGTGCTCAACCTATGTTGAAGGCACCCGAATATTAGCAGCCAGAATGGAGCAATTTGCTTGGACATACTGAAAGATCAGTGGAGCCCAGCCCTTACCTTGAAGACGGCATTGCTATCCCTTCAAGCTCTTCTTTCTGCTCCTGCCCCTGATGATCCTCAGGACGCTGTTGTTGCACAGCAGGTCTGAACTCAGTCTTTACTATTTAGTTCCATGTTTTTTAACACACAACTTATGCCTGGGGGCTACTGTGCATTGGAGAGAAAAATAAAACTGAAATTTCCTATTCCTCGGGCAATCTTCTAACCATTAAGTCATTGAATCAGGCATTTCTTTCTCCTGAAGTTCAGTTCTGTTCTTGTTATTGTTCGTATGTTTTGCCTGGACTACTGAGCATTTAACACCCCTATTCCTGTGGCAATATTGGTTGTCCGTACATGTCAATCAATACAGAGCTGTGGTCACCATTGCGGTTGGTTTTTAAGGTTTATGGGCATTTAATACCGGCTATGCTGCATGCTCTATGTATAGTTGGTGCTAGATGACACGATAGGGTGCATGGTAGTTCTGGTTAGATAGCAATCTTTTCAGCACTCAGCGCTTTCTACTCTGTGTCATGTCATTGATAATATACATAAAGTTTAGTATATGTCTTCCAATTAGCTCTTCAATTAAGGTGCAATATTTTACCAGATTGTTTACTAACCTAACCAGGCCAGAAATGGAGGATATCCAGTGCTAATAAAAGAATTCCACATGGTGTCCTCGTAGCGAGTAAAAGTTAGGGGTTGTTGGGCATATAAGTAACAAACTCAGCTGGGTGCTTTGTTTTTTAGTGTACCATGTTTGCTGGATGAGAGAAGTCAACATTACAACCCTGAACTTGCCACTTGGTTTAAGAATCAACTCTAAATTGCAAAACCGGTCGAAACACACCCTGAACTAACGACCAGGTTCAGGAATCAAGATGGTGTTCTCTTAGCGAGTAAAAGTTAGGGGTAGTTGGGCATATAAGCAATAATCTCAGCTAGGTGCTTTTATTTTAAGTGTACCATGTTTGTTGGATGAGAGAAGTCCGCATTACAACCCTGAACATGCCACTCGGTTTAAGAATCAACCCTAAGTTACAAAACCGGTCGAAACACACCCTGAACTAACAACCAGGTTCTGGAATCAACCCTGCACTCGGTTTTGACCACACCTGAAGCGGTTTTGACCGTGTTGGCCAGTGACTTGGCAGTGCCATGTCAGCGTGGGGCAGAAGCTGGCTCGTCTCTCTCTCTCTCTCTAGTTTCCCTGTCCTGAGCCCAAGCCCTCCCCCACAGCAACCGCTGCTAGGGCCGCCCTTGACTCAGTCCAACACCGACGACTCATCTCCACCGTGTCTATAAGCTTCAACAGTCGCCAGAGCCACCACCTCCCCAGCTTGCAGCCGACGCAGGGTAGCCACCATTGTCCGCGCGAGCCGCTGGTGTGGATCCAGTCAGGTCACCACGCTCCCCGAGAAGCTCCGTTGCTGCTACTGCTTAAAGCATGCCACAGACACCCAGTCAGCCGCCCATCCCATCAATTCAAACGTTGAGTGCCGTGCCGAAACAAAGAAGAGGCACGCGCCAGTGCAGTAGCGCTGCAGCTGCACAGCGTGGCGGCCGGGAAGCAGCAACGCAGCGCGGGCGCGGGATCAACAGCAGCAGCAACCTGTTGCGCCGTCCACATGCGGGAGAGTAGCAGCATTAGGCAGTGGTGTCAGGCCAGATGCAGGAGACCAGCCCTCGCTTCCTCCACGCCGCCTTGGTCGTCAGGGGCGGCGGCGTGCGCGTGGACAGGAGAGGATGTGATGGGGAGGGGTTCAGGCTCGGGGCGCAGCGGAGGTGCAGCGCCGCCGTTCGTCGGTCGCTGGCGGCGGACGGGTTGGCAGCGGCTGTGGCTCTGTGGGGATAAGCTTGGGCACGAGAGAGAAAGAGAGGGAGAGGGAGAGGGAGGGGGAGGGAGCAAGATCACCTTGCTGACGTGGCACTGCCCAGTCACTGGTCAACGCGGTCAAAGCCGCTTCACCTGGTAAAAAACGAGTGCAGGCTTGATATCTGAACCTGGTAGTTATTTCAGGGTGTGTTTCGATCAGCTTTGCAGTTTAGGGTTGATTCTTAAACCAAGTGGTAAGTTCAGGGTTGTAATTGGACTTCTCTCTTTGCTGGATAATTACTTGGTTAGTCAGTGTAGGCAGGTCCATAGTCTAGAAGTGACCATATTACTTGGTTAGTCCGTCTAGGCAGGTCCACAATTGGCTATGCTCCACGGCTGGCCTGAGACCTGAGTGTGTCAATTATGTTGTTTGGCACTGTCATTCAACTGATACAGGGCACACGCATAGTATGGTCTGAAGTTTCACTATGATGGTCATTCATGAACACAACAGACATGGAAATATCTGTGTGAAACTTCAGGCCATACTATCTGCGTGAAACTTCAGACCAGTCATTCATTCAACTGATACAGGGTACACGCTTATGGATTTCAATACAGTGGTGTTGAATGTCAGGTTATCAGACTCGCTATTGCATTCCACTAAGTATGTTTCTGTTCATTTGTGTTTGCAGTATCTGCGTGACAAGGCCACATTTGTTAGTACTGCTCGCTATTGGACCGAGGCATTTGCGAAGGGCGACTCCACTGGCATGGAAGAAAAGGTGTAGTTATCAAACTGTACATCATGTATAGGATAGCCATCTATTTGGATGAACTTTACTAATATCTTGTTTGTGCGAGTGCAGGTGCAGAAGCTGGTCGAGATGGGCTTCCCCGAGGATAAGGTGAGAAGCGCCCTGAAGAGTGTGAACGGCGACGAGAACCTGGCTCTCGAGAAGCTCTGCTCCGGCTGAAGGCCCTATGTGGCCTATAAGAAGTGTAAATTGCTTGCCCATTCATTATGGAACAGCGATCCTAGCTAATGCTCCTGTTATGCCATTCCGGTTTGGCCTATAGGAGCGATATATATATATATATATATATATATATATATATATATATATATATATATTATAGTGGACTGAACCATGGGACTGAACTGAAGAGTGCCTATCATAACTAGACAGTTTGTCTAGCTTGCCTTCGCATTCTCATGGTTCCTCCCCTGTCAACCATGACCCTGAACTAGTAGCAGGGTCGTGTCGGGTGTCGCCCCGCTTATGCCTGATGCAAAGCGTCTGTTTTGCACTAACCTGATGAATCCAGATGCGACGGGCCATATATCAGGTAGAGCTGCGATCCTGTCTGTTCCTGTGTCCTGGAAAGCCTGCCTGTCCGGTGATTGCGCTATGAGTTTCTTGGTTCGGCGTGCAGGCTTGACGCGTCTTTGCCATGAAGCCTGTTTCCTGTCTGCTGCCGGAGTACTGACTTGGTTGTTTCTGTGTACCGCAAACCTTGTGTGTCCAGTGAGATTGTGCTTTCGAACCTGTTTTACATGCAAGCTTGTTTCCTGTTCTTGCTGCTCTGCTGACTGAAAACCGCTCAAATGACGGAATGGTCGTGCCGCGGCTGCACGCCGGAGCATCAGGGTTGCAAATGGCTGGGCTCAGAGCACCGCATCCTACACTGACGAGTGCAGCCCAGAAAACAAAGATCAGAGCAGATTCATCTGAAGGAAAGGCACCGGGGGGATTCAGCTCGATTATTAAGACACTGGAATGATACTAAAGGGGTGTTTGGTTTAGAAGTCCTAGGACTTTTTCTAGTTCCAGGGACTAATCAAAAAAGACTCTCTAGTAGAGTTTTTTTCTAGTCTCTGTAGAAAAAGTCCCTCCTGTTTGGTTCCTAGAGACTTTTTAGGGACTTTTTCTAGTCTCTGGGACTAAAAAGTCCCTAAACCAAACACCCCCTAAAATGATGCCTTGGCTGCCTGCTCGCTAACTGGATTGTACGGCAATGATTGAGCCATCATTATCGCCGCTTGCGTGACCTCCCTCTGCTTTGTCTGCAATAATAACAGGGAGTACTGCAAATCCATCGTGTTCCTGTACCAAGAAACAACAAGTTGGCTGGTCAAATCTGGTGACGAGCGCATACATCGAAGGCCGTAAATGCTCCAGCTTGTACGTACTGTTGGACCCAAGAACCGTTCAACAAACGCAGATCTCGTCAGCCACCTAGCTATCGGTTCCAAAAAGAAAGGAAACAAATTAGACGAGTTTCTTCAGGCACCCATTGACACCTGCTCAGAAGACAGCAATAATATCTACCTCGAGGAGATTATCCGTCGGTCAGTGCGGGGTGCCTAACGGCAACCACACGCGAACGGCCGATTGGAACGGGAAAAAGAAAAGGGATAGAGCACTAGCCCGTAGCACTCACGCACCACCTTCGTTTCATTCACACCTGCGCCAGGCCGAGCCAAGCCGTGTTGAACACCTTTGGTGGTACTGTGCTGGTACGATCCTCATCCAACCCAACTCCAGTCCTCGTCAAGCCTTTTAAGACCGTTTCTCCCCTGTTTGACCCCCGAAGCCGAAAGCAGGGCCATCAACGGGCCTTGATTTTTGTTTGTTTGTTTGCACGGGAAGTCAGCCTGATCCACCTGCTCCCGACCAAAAAGTCTGCCGAATTCTCTTGTTGTTGAGAAAAAGCAAGCCAATTTTGGTGACCATCGCAGATTCCTTGTGGTAAGTTCATAGCAAAGTTTTTTGTTTCTTTACGGGAAAGTCCATAGCAAAGTTGGAGTTAGTAGTGATTAAAGGCCTGTTCGGAGTAGTCCTGGCCATCTCTGGCCCGGCCCTGTCGGCCCACCCAGACCTGACCCTAAAATCTAGGGCCTAAACCCGATGGGCTTGCCCGTGGGCTGGGCTTGGGCCTGAGTTTTGAGCCCACCAGCAAGGCTTGGACGGGCTTGGGCTTGTCATATTGGCCTTTTAAAGAAGAGGCCCGACCCACGGTCCTAAGCCCTAAGGGCTTTTCAGGGCTTTTTACCAGATGGGCCGGGCTTGGGCTTGAAAAGTAGGCCCGATGGTAGGGCCTGTGCCTCAGTTTTCTGCTATGGGCTTTTTTAGGCCCGGCCCAAGCCTGGCATGGCCCGGCCCATGGCCAGGTATAGTTCGGAGTCCCTCCGACTCTGCTCTAGGAGCGGACAAAGCTGTAGTTAAACATTTTGGAGCGAGCACACAGGAGCTCTGCAAATCTTAGGATTTCAAGGAGCTGGTGATTGCCGAATAGGTCTAAATCTGCTCCTTCGCTATTCGACGGGCGCCTGAAATAATTCAGGTGTCCGTAAAATCTTCACGGGAAATCCCAAGGGTGGTTGCGGCATAGCCGACGAGGCAAAGCCAGGACCTGGCCGGAGAGGGATGGGGATGGCAAAGTGACCCAAACTATCCAGTCGCGCCTGCCAGACAGTCGCTCTCTCAGTTTTGTTCGTTGGTCCAACAAGTTGTCTCTTGACTCAAGATAATCGATAGGAAATACAATGGCAATACAAATATGACGGTATATGGTTATGTTCTTTGTGGTGAAATCAATCCACCAGTGTTCAAGTCTTAGACTGGGCATTGAAGGTCGCATTCTTTGAATTTATTTCAGGCCTTTCAACGATATGCATTCAGTGGGAGGAGACGTCCCCGTCGACTACAAATGCGTCTGTGACGACTTCGTCAATCTTAAGATAATGTGCGGACTCGGTCTCTTGAAGGTGCTCATAGGGATAGGGCATGCCTGTGTTTATAGGAACGAGTGTATGTGCATATGTGTCCTCGTCTGTACTGTGTGGGAAAAAAATATGACCATATAAAATTTCCCAATACGGCCGTATACCACTCTAGAGGTGCACTTCCTCTCCTCTCCATTTCATGCCGGTATTCGTTTCAATCCGATAGGACGAAGAGTCACCCGCGGTCATGCTTTCGCAGATGGCCTAAACCCTAAAGCATGGATGGCATCGGGATGTCCATAGCCTAGCTAGAAATAGTGATCCAAGCATGAATAGCTGGTCTAGCGATAGTGATCCATGAATCGCTCGGTTGCCATGATGAAGGTGACATCCACATAGCTCGATCATTTGGCTGGCATCAACCATATGTTTTGGTGTCCCGGTGAAGCGAGACTTTTGGTGGTGTAGTCGTTGCCGTTGCCATTACCGTATGCACTCGTGTAGGGTCGTGCTAGCTTTTAGCCAGACATTTCCATGGTGGTTGGTTAGGCCCCGATCCTGTACATATGGATTGATCAATGGCATCACTCTAGTCAAAACCTTACGTGTATTGGTACGTGTATGACTAGTTTTCCAGAGGGCAGTTGGCCTTGCCACGACCCTTGACTAGCTTTATCTATTTTTGGCGGGAGGAAATGCCAACTTTATTACCCCTCTAAGCCAACTACAGGTGCAAGCAAATTATTACTCCTCCGTTCCTAAATATTTGTCTTTTTAGAGATTTCAAATGGACTATCATATACGTATGTATATAGACATATTTTAAAATGTAGATTCACTTATTTTGCTCCGTACGTAGCCACTTGTTAAGATCTCTAAAAAGACAAATATTTATGAACGGAGGGGTAGAAGACAAACAAAAAGACGGCAACATGTTTTAAAAGCTACAACAAATTAATTATTCTTATAAAATAAAAAGATACGCATGCAAGTGTCTGCACCTAATGGCGGCGCTGGGATTGATTCAATTCTTTTCATAAGCATCATAACGAAAAGCTCTTGCCCCAGCCACTCCCGCGGGCGGCAGGGCGAACCCTAGCTGCCGCCGGGCCGCCCCTCTTCCACACCTCCTCTCCTCCTTGCCGCCGCCGGAGGGCGAAGCCCGGTCGGCGTCGCCGTCGGCGGGGTCTCCTGGCCTCCCTCCCTTGTTGCTCGTGGCGCGAGCATGACGGCTTGGTAGGGACGCGTTGCTCGCGCGGGGTGGCGCGGCGACGACCTGGGCAGTTGTGCCGGTGGCGCCGCTTGCCGGTGGAGCGGCGGAGATGGCAGGGCCGGCTCCTGTTGCGGGCGGTGTCGCCGAATCTGCCCAGATCCCCTTGTTGGCCGACTCGGGCTGCGGCAGCTTGGGCCCGAGGGTACTCTGCCTTGGCTGGGTGTGATACGTCTCCGTCGTATCTATAATTTTTTATTGTTTCATGCCAATATTCTACAACTTCCATATACTTTTGGGAACATTTTATGACATTTTTTTGGGACTGACATATTGATCCAGTGCCCAGTGCTAGTTCCTATTTGTTGAAGTTTTTTGTTTTGCAGAGTACCCATATCAAACGAAGTCCAAACACCATAAAACTGTACGGAGAATTATTTTGGAATATATGTGATTTTTGGGAAGCGGAATCAACGCGAGAAGATGCCCGGGGGGCCCATAAGCCCTAGGGGCGCGCCTGACAGGCTTGTGGCCACCCCGTAGGTCGGTTGGAGGTGTCCTTCGGCCGCAAGGAAGCTTATATCCGGATAAAAATCATGGTAAATTTTTAGCCCAATCGGAGTTATGGATCTCCGGGAATTTAAGAAACAGTGAAAGGCCAGAAAACAAAATGCAGAAACAGAAGAAAACAGAGAGGGAGATCCAATCTCGGATGGCCTCTCGCCCCTCCGCCTCCATGGAGGCCAAGGACCAGAGGGGAAACCCTCCTCCAATCTAGGGGGAGGCCAAGGAAGAATAATAAGGAGGTTTCTCTCCCCCTCTCCCCTCGTGGCGCCGGAACACCGTTGGGGCCATCATCGTGATGGCAATCTACACTAACAACGTTGCCGCCGTCATCACCAACTCTCTCCCCCTCTATGCAGCGGTGTAACACCTCTTCTCCCCGCTGTAATCTCTACATAAACATGGTGCTCAACGCAATATATTATTTCTCAATGATGTATGGCTATCCTATAATGCTTGAGTAGATCCGTTTTGTCCTATGGGTTGATTGATGATCATGATTGGTTTGAGTTGTATGTTTTATTATTGGTGATGTCCTATGGTGCTCTCCTTGTCGTGCAAGCGTGAGGGATCCCCGCTATAGGGTTTGCAATATGGTCATGATTCACTTATGGTGGGTGGCATGAGTGACAGAAGCACAAATCCGAGTAAGTAGATTGTTTGCGTATGAGAGTAAAGAGGACTCGGTACTTCAATGCTACTAGCAAAAAGGCATGTGTGTTGCAATGGGAGGAAAAAATACCGCATGCTCTTATTTTATAAAAGATGGTCGATAATCTGAGAATGTAGCTACGGCCCAAACAAAGATGGTCTTAGCCTACAAAAGCGCAGATCAAGATTCCACATGTATTCTATTTCAACACAGTTTGCATATAGATTTATTCCGTATAAAGAAACGGCAAGTGATCATGCATTTATTCATGTCATGTGTGAAATGGGGTATTGTTACGAGCCTGTAAAGGAAAACGACAAAAACAGACGATGGCACATTAGCACACTACGGAGACTTGTGTGCATCAAGGGCGATTTCCAGTTTAAGCATCACCAACTTAGGGTAACTCTTGAACACTTTTTTCACATGCATATTTCTTAAATACATGAAGAGTTGTTGAAAGGAACATAAAGAGAGATTACCGGTCTAGTTATCGATTGCCTAGGGACAAATAACATTCTTGTGACAAAAAGCTCTCTACTAAAACTAACTTAGTTGTTTCTTTATCTAAACAATCCCTAGCTTTTATTTACGTGTTCTTTATTATTTTACAAACATATCCCTTTACACCTACAAAGTACTTCTTGTTTCATACTTGTTCTAGGTAAAGCGAACGTTAAGCGTGCATAGAGTTGTATCGGTGGTCGATAGAACTTGAGCGAATATTTGTTCTAACTTTAGCTCCTCGTTGGGTTCGACACTCTTATTATCGAGAAAGGCTACAATTGATCCCTATACTTGTGGATCATCAGGGTGGTGCTTCGGCGAGGCTGAGGGGCCTCCTGCTGCTATTGGCTGACGGCGCGAGTGGCTCGGGGGGCGTAGTGCGGCGACACATGGGCAACGCTGTGGTGGTGGTGGTGTTTCGTGCTGGTGGTGGTGCTGGCGGCGGTGTGGGATTTGGCTGGCCCTTGCGTGCGGCGACCTTTGGCGGCGAGGGTGGTGGTGTTCCTGCTGCAGGACGGCTCCGGGCAAACCCTCGGGGTCCCGGGGTGGATATTGTTGGAAATATGCCCTAGAGGCAATAATAAAATGGTTATTATTATATTTCCTTGTTCATGATAATTGTCTATTGTTCATGCTATAATTGTATTAACTGGAAATCGTAATACATGTGTGAATACATAGACCACAACATGTCCCTAGTGAGCCTCTAGTTGACTAGCTCGTTGATCAATAGATGGTTATGGTTTCCTGACCATGGACATTGGATGTCATTGATAACGGGATCACATCATTAGGAGAATGATGTGATGGACAAGACCCAATCCTAAGCATAGCACAAGATCGTGTAGTTCGTTTGCTAAAGCTTTTCTAATGTCAAGTATCATTTCCTTAGACCATGAGATTGTGCAACTCCAGGATACCGTAGGAATGCTTTGGGTGTACCAAACGTCACAATGTAACTGGATGGCTATAAAGGTGCACTACAGGTATCTCCGAAAGTGTCTATTGGGTTGGCACGAATCGAGACTGGGATTTGTCACTCCGTATGACGGAGAGGTATCTCTGGGCCCACTCGGTAATGCATCATCATAACGAGCTCAATGTGACTAAGTAGTTAGTCACGGGATCATGCATTATGGAACGAGTAAAGAGACTTGCCGGTAACGAGATTGAACAAGGTATAGGGATACAGCCGATCGAATCTCGGGCAAGTAACATACCAATGGACAAAGAGAATTGTATACGAGATTGATTGAATCCTCGACATCGTGGTTCATTGGATGAAATCATCGTGGAACATGTGGAAGCCAACATGGGTATCCAGATTCCGCTGTTGGTTATTGGTCGGAGAACGTCTCGGTCATGTCTGCATGGTTCCCGAACCCGTAGGGTCTACACACTTAAGGTTCAGTGACGCTCGAGTTGTTATGGGAAATAGTATGTGGTTACCGGAGGTAATTCGGAGTCCCGGATGTGATCCCGGAAGTCACGAGGAGTTCTGGAATGGTCCGCTGGTGAAGATCGATATATTGGACGAAGGGTATTGGAGTCCGGAAGTGTCCCGGGGGTACCAGGCTATGGCCAGCATGACCGAAAGGTGTTTCGGGAGCCCCGGCAAGTGTTGGAGGGCCTCATGGGCCAAAGGGGAAGGAGCAAACCAGCCCACTAAGGGGTGGTGCGCCCCCCACACCCTTTCCCACGTATTTGGGGAGGTGGGGTGCCTCCACCTGGCTTGGGAGGCAATCCTCCACCTGCTTGGCTTGGGGGGCAATTCTCCCTAGGATTTTCCCTAGGGAGATCCAATCTGCTTGGCCGCCACCCCATAGGGGAAACCCTAGGGTGCCTCCCCCTCTTCCCTTGCCCCTATATATAGTGGAGGGGTGGGAGGGCAGCCACACCTCTTCCCTGGCGTAGCCCTCTCCCTTCTCCAACACCTCCTCCTCATCCGTAGTGCTTGGCGAAGCCCTGCTGGAGAACCACGAGCTCCATCACCACCACGCCGTCGTGCTGTCGGAGTTCTCCCTCAACTTCTCCTTTCCCCTTGCTGGATCAAGAAGGAGGAGACGTCCCCGGGCTGTACGTGTGTTGAACACGGAGGCGCCGTCCGTTCGGCGCTAGATCGGATCTTCCGCGATTTGAATCGCCGCGAGTACGACTCCATCAACCGCGTTCTTGTAACGCTTCCGCTTAGCGATCTTCAAGGGTATGAAGATGGTCATCCTCTCCCTCTCTTGTTGCTAGGATCTCCATAGATTGATCTTGGTGATGCGTAGAAAATTTTGAATTTCTACTACGTTCCCCAACAGATATGGGCTGCCATAACGTGGTGGTGGCTCATGGCGGTGGTCTAGGTAATCACGGCGACGGGCTGGACTTCTTCGGCGTCAGCCGGCCGGGGAGCGCCTTGTTGACCTTCGATTCCTCTCCTCGTTGTTCAGGTGCTACCTTCATCGAAGGGTTGGCCCACTCCCAGTCATAGTCCATCGCTCGTCTCGCGCCCAGCAGCAGGACCGGACTCGTCTCGCACCCGGCAGCAGGACCGCACTCGTCTCACACCCGGCAGTAGGACTGAGCTCGTCTCGCGCCCGGCGACAGGACATCCCGATGGAGGCCAGTTTTGGCCATCCTATTGGGTCTCGGCGCAGGGGGCAGCTCAGGGATGCTAAAGGCGGGGCCTTTCCACTCGTCTCTTTGGTTGGGGTAGCGGTGGGCTGCAAGTGAGGTGGCATCGCAGTCTTGGATGCCCGGCGGCGGCCCTGGTGGTGGTGTCGCGGTGCTCTTGGGAAAAGCCCATGCCTTGGTGTTGCCCGGCGACCATGGTCGTGTGGGGGGCATGGTCGCCGGGGTGTGGCGTTCAGTGGCAATGAGTATTGGCCGGGGTAAAAACCTGTTCTATCTTCGGGCGTACCGGCGGCGGCGAAGCTCGTTCCCTTCTTGAAGGCGTCGTCACGGCCTTCATTGCCCGTCGGCTCGGGTCGTGTTGCTCTAGGGGAAACTCTAACCCTCGGGTGGGACGGTGGCGGTGCTCTGGTGTCATATCCTTCCTGAAGGCGCCGCCTTAGAACCCACGGTTTGTCATATGTGGCTTCACCTCTTCGCGGTGGCGTGCTCACGGTCGAGGACGCGACTACTCTTGTAGTGCTTGGGTGTGCCTATGTACGTTGTTGGGGAACGTAGTAATTTCAAAAAACAAATCCTACGCACACGCAAGATCATGGTGATGCATAGCAACGAGAGGGGAGAGTATGTCCACGTACCCTCGTAGACCGAAAGCAGAAGCGTTATAACAACGCGGTTGATGTAGTCGTACGTCTTCACGGCCCGACCGATCAAGCACCGAAACTACGGCACCTCCGAGTTCTAGCACACGTTCAGCTCGATGACGATCCCCGGACTCCGATCCAGCAAAGTGTCGGGGAAGAGTTCCGTCAGCACGACGGCGTGGTGACGATCTTGATGTTCTACTGTCACAGGGCTTCGCCTAAGCACCGCTACAATATTATCGAGGACTATGGTGGAGGGGGGCACCGCACACGGCTAAGAGATCTCAAGGATCAATTGTTGTTGTTGTCCCTAGAGGTGCCCCCTGCCCCCGTATATAAAGGAGCCAGGGGGAGGGGGTCGGCCGGCCAGGAGGGGCGCGCCAGGAGGAGTCCTCCTCCCACCGGGAGTAGGACTCCCCCCTTCCTTGTTGGAGTAGGAGAGAAGGAAAGAGGGGGAGAGGAGGAAGGAAAGAGGGGCTGCACCCCTTGTCCAATTCGGACCAGAGGGGGGCTGCGCGCCTCCTTCCTTTCGGCCTCTCTCCTCTATTCCCGTATGGCCCAATAAGGCCCATATACTCCCCGGCGAATTCCCGTAACTCTCCGGTACTCCGAAAAATACCCGAATGACTCGGAACCTTTCCGAACTCCGAATATAGTCGTCCAATATATCGATCTTTATGTCTCGACCATTTCGAGACTCCTCGTCATATCCCCAATCTCATCCGAGACTCCGAACTCCTTCGATACATCAAAACTCATAAACTCATACTATAACTGGCATCAAAACCTTAAGCATGCGGACCCTATGGGTTCGAGAACAATGTAGACATGACCGAGACACGTCTCCGGTCAATAACCAATAGCGGAACCTGGATGCTCATATTGGCTCCCACATATTCTACGAAGATCTTTATCGGTCAGACCGCATACCAACATACGTTATCCCCTTTGTCATCGGTATGTTACTTGCCCGAGATTCGATCGTCGGTATTTCAATACCTAGTTCAATCTCGTTACCAGCAAGTCTCTTTACTCGTTCCGTAATACATCATCCCGCAACTAACTCAGTAATTGCAATGCTTGCAAGGCTTATAGTGATGTGCATAACCGAGTGGGCCCAGAGATACCTCTCCGACAATCGGAGTGACAAATCCTAATCTCGAAATACGCCAACCCAACATGTACCTTCGGAGACACCTGTAGAGCTCCTTTATAATCACCCAGTTACGTTGTGACGTTTGGTAGCACACAAAGTGTTCCTCCAGTAAACGGGAGTTGCATAATCTCATAGTCATAGGAACATGTATAAGTCATGAAGAAAGCAATAGCAACATACTAAACGATCAAGTGCTAAGCTAACGGAATGGGTCAAGTCAATCACATCATTCTCCTAATGATGTGATCCCATTAATCAAATGACAACTCTTTTGTCCATGGTTAGGAAACATAACCATCTTTGATAAATGAGCTAGTCAAGTAGAGGCATACTAGTGACACTATGTTTGTCTATGTATTCACACATGTATTATGTTTCCTGTTAATACAATTCTAGCATGAATAATAAACATTTATCATGATTTAAGGAAATAAATAATAACTTTATTATTGCCTCTAGGGCATATTTCCTTCAGTCTCCCACTTGCACTAGAGTCAATAATCTAGTTCACATCAGCATGTGATTCAACACCAATATTCACATCTGTATGTGATTAATACCCATAGTTCACATCGTCATGTGATCAACACCCAAAGGGTTTACTAGAGTCAATAATCTAGTTCACATCGCTATGTGATTAACACCCAAAGAGTACTAAGGTATGATCATGTTTTGCTCGTGAGAGAAGTTTAGTCAACGGGTCTGTCATATTACAGAGTCGTATGTATTTTGCAAATATTTTATGTCTTCAATGCTCTGCACGGAGCTATTCTAGCTAATTGCTTCCACTTTCAATATGTATCCAGATTGAGACTTAGAGTTATCTAGATCAGTGCCAAAACTTGTATCGACGTAACCGTTTACGACGAACCTTTTGTCACCTCCATAATCGAGAAACATATCCTTATTCCGCTAAGGATAATTTTGACCAATGTCCAGTGATCTACTCCTAGATCACTATTGTACTCCCTTGCCAAACCAAGGCAGAGTATACGATAGGTCTGGTCCATAGCATGGCATACTTTATAGAACCTATGACTGAGGCATAGGGAATGACTTTTCATTCTCTTTCTATTTTCTGCCATGGTCGGGTTTTGAGTCTTACTCAACTTCACACCTTGCAACACAGGCAAAAACTATTTCTTTGACTATTCCATTTTGAACTACTTCAAAATCTTGTCAAGGTATGTACTCATTGAAAAATCTTATCAAGCGTCTTGATCTATCTCTATAGATCTTGATGCTCAATGTGTAAGCAGCTTCACCGAGGTCTTTCTTTCAAAAACTCCTTTCAAACACTCCTTTATGCTTTCCAGAAAATTCTACATCATTTCTGATCAACAATATGTTACTCACATATACTTATCAGAACGACTGTAGTGCTCCCACTCACTTTATTGTAAATACAGGCTTCACCGCAAGTCTGTATAAAACTATATGATTTGATCAACTCATCAAAGCATATATTCCAATTCCTAGATGCTTGCACCAGTCCATTGATGGATCGCTGGAGCTTGCACATTTTGTTAGCACCTTTTGGATCGACAAAACCTTCTGGTTGCATCATATACAACTCTTCTTCCAGAAATCCATTCAGGAACACAGTTTTTGATATCCATTTGCCAGATTTCATAAAATGTGGCAATTGCTAACATGATTCGGACAGACTTTAAGCATCGATACGAGTGAGAAAAAACTCATCGTAGTCAACATCTTGAACTTTGTCAAAAACCCTTTTCGACAAATCTAGCTTTGTAGATAGTAACACTACTATCAACGTCCGTCTTCCTCTTGAAGATCCATTTATTTTCTATGGCTTGTCGATCATCGGGCAAGTCAATCAAAGTCCACACTTTGTTCTCATATATGGATCCCATCTCAGATTTCATGGCCTTCAAGCCATTTCGTGGAATCTGGGCTCATCATCGCTTCCTCATAGTTCGTAGGTTTATCATGGTCTAGTAACATGACTTCCAGAATAGGATTACCGTACCACACTGGTGCGCATCGTACTCTGGAATACCTACGAGGTTCTGTAGTAACTTGATTTCAAGTTTCATGATCATCATCATTAGCTTCCTCGCTAATCGGTGTAGCAATCACTGGAACTGATTTCTGTGATGAACAACTTTCCAATTTGGGAGAAGGTACAATTACCTCATCAAGTTCTACTTTCCTCCCACTCACTTCTTTCGAGAGAAACTCCTTCTCTAGAAAGGATCCATTCTTAGCAACGAATATTTTGCCTTCGGATCATTGATAGAAGGTGTACCCAACAGTTTCCTTTGGGTCTTCTATGAAGACGCACTTTCCGAGTTGGGTTCGAGCTTATCAGGTTGAAAACCTTTTTCATATAAGCATCGCAACTCCAAACTTTAAGAAACGACATCTTAGGTTTACTGTTAAACCATAGTTCATACGGTGTCGTCTCAACGGATTTATCTGGTGCCCTATTTAAACGTGAATGCAGCTGTCTCTAATGCATAACCCCAAAACGATAGTGGTAAACCGATAAGAAACATCATAGATCGCACCATATCTAGTAAAGTACGATTACGACGTTCGGACACACCATTACATTGTGGTGTTCCAGGTGGCGTGAGTTGCGAAACTATTTCACATTGTTTCAAATGAAGACTCCACGATCAGATTGTAGAAATTTTATTTTTCTTGTTACGATGATTTTCCACTTCACTCTGAAATTCTTTGAACTTTTCAAATGTTTCAGACTTATGTTTCTTCAAGTAGATATACTCATATCTGCTCAAATCATCTGTGAAGGTCAGAAAATAACGATACACACCGCGAGCCTTAACACTCACTGGATCGCATACATCGGTATGTATTATTTCCAATAAGTCAGTAGCTCGTTCCATTGTTCCGGAGAACGGAGTTTTAGTCATCTTGCCCAAAAGGCATGGTTCGCAAGCATCAAATGATTCATAACCAAGTGATTCCGAAAATCCATCTTTATGGAGTTTCTTCATGCGGTTTACACCGATATGACCCAAACGGCAGTGCCACAAATAAGTTACACTATCATTATTAACTTTGCATCTCTTGGCATCAATATTGTTAATATGTGTATCACTACGATCGAGATCCAACAAACTATTTTCATTGGGTGTATGACCATCGAAGGTTTTATTCATATAAACAGAACAACAATTATTCTCTGACTTTAAATGAATAACCGTTTTGCAATAAACATGATCAAATCATATTCATGCTCAACGCAAACGCCAAATAACATTTATTTAGGTTTAACACTAATCCTGAAAGTATAGGGAGTGTGCGATGATGATCATATCAATCTTGGAACCACTTCAAACACACATCATCACTTCACCCTCAACTAGTTTCTGTTTATTCTGTAACTCCTGTTTCGAGTTACTAATCTTAGCAACCGAACAAGTATCAAATACTCAGGGGCTACTATAAACACTAGTAAGGTACACATCAATAACCTGTATATCAAATATACCCTTGTTCACTTTGCCATCCTTCTTATCCACCAAATATTCAGGGCATTCCGCTTCCAGTGACCATTTCCTTTGCAGTGTAAGCACTCAGTTTCAGGCTTTGGTCCAGCTTTGGGCTACTTCACGAGAGTGACAACTTGCTTGTCATTCTAGTTGAAGTTCCCTTTCTTTCCCTTTTCCCTTTTCTTGAAACTAGTGATCTTGTCAACCATCAACACTTGATGCTCTTTCTTGATTTCTACCTTCATTGATTTCAACATCACGAAGAGCTTGGGAATCGTTTTCGTCATCCCTTGCATACTATAGTTCATCACAAAGTTCTACTAACTTGGTGATGGTGACTAGAGAATTCTGTCAATCACTATCTTATCTGGAAGATCAACTCCCACTTGATTCAAGCGATTTCAGTACCCAGACAATCTGAGCACATGCTCACTAGTTGAGCGATTCTCCTCCATCTTTTAGCCATAGAACTTGTTGGAGACTTCATATCTCTCAACTCGGGTATTTGCTTGAAATATTAACTTCAACTCCTGGAACATCTCATATGGTCCATGACGTTCAAATTGTCTTTGAAATCCCGATTCTAAGCCGTTAAGCATGGTGCACTTAACTATCAAGTAGTCATCATATTGATCTAGCCAAACGTTTATAACGTCTGCATCTGCTCGTGCAATAGGTCTGTCACCTAGCGGTGCATCAAGGACATAATTCTACTGTGCAACAATGAGGATACACCTCAGATCATGGACCTAGTCCGTATCATTACTACTAACATCTTTCAACATAATTTTCTCTAGGGACATATAAAAACATAGGGAAGCAACAACGCGAGCTATTGATCTATAACATAGTTTGCAAAATACTACCAGGACTAAGTTCATGATAAATTAAAGTTCAATTAATCATATTACTTAAGAACTCCCACTTAGATAGACATCCCTCTAATCTTCTAAGTGATCACGTGATCCAAATCAACTAAACCATGTCCGATCATCACGTGAGATGGAGTAGTTTCAATGGTGAACATCACTATGTTGATCATATCTACTATATGATTCATGCTCGACCTTTCAGTCTCTGTGTTCCGAGGCCATATCTGTATATGCTAGGCTCGTCAAGTTTAACCTGAGTATTTCGCGTGTGCAACTGTTTTGCACCCGTTGTATTTGAACGTAGAGCCTATCACACCCAATCATCACGTGGTGTCTTAGCACGAAGAACTTTCACAACGGTGCATACTCAGGGAGAACACTTCTTGATAATTTAGTGAGAGATCATCTTAAAATGCTACCATCAATCAAAGCAAGATAAGATGCATAAAGGATAAACATCACATGCAATCAATATAAATGATATGATATGGCCATCATCATCTTGTGCTTGTGATCTCCATCTCCAAAACACCGTCGTGATCACCATCGTCACCGGCGCGACACCTTGATCTCCATCGTAGCATCGTTGTCGTTACACCATCTATTGCTTCTACGACTATCGCTACCGCTTAGTGATAAAGTAAAGCAATTATGGGGCGTTTGCATTTCATACAATAAAGTGACAACCATATGGCTCCTGCCAGTTGCCGATAACTTCGGTTACAAAACATGATCATCTCATACAATAAAATATAGCATCACGTCTTGACCATATCACATCACAACATGCCCTGCAAAAACAAGTTAGACTCCCTCTACTTTGTTGTTGCAAGTTTTACGTGGCTGCTACGGGCTGAGCAAGAACCGTTCTTACCTACGCATCAAAACCACAATGATAGTTCGTCAAGTTAGTGCTGTTTTAACCTTCTCAAGGACCGGGCGTAGCCACACTCGGTTCAACTAAAGTTGGAGAAACTGACACTCGCTAGCCACCTGTGCGCAAAGCACATCGGTAGAACCAGTCTCGCGTAAGCGTACGCGTAATGTCGGTCCGGGCCGCTTCATCCAACAATACCGCCGAACCAAAGTATGACATGCTGGTAAGCAGTATGACTTGTATCGCCTACAACTCACTTGTGTTCTACTCGTGCATATAACATCTACGCATAAAACCTAGGCTCGGATGCCACTGTTGGGGAACGTAGTAATTTCAAAAAAAATTCCTACGCACACGCAAGATCATGGTGATGCATAGCAACGAGAGGGGAGAGTATGTCCACGTACCCTCGTAGACCGAAAGCGGAAGCGTTATAACAATGCGGTTGATGTAGTCGTACGTCTTCACGGCCCGACCGATCAAGCACCGAAACTACGGCACCTCCGAGTTCTAGCACACGTTCAGCTCGATGACGATCCCCGGACTCCGATCCAGCAAAGTGTCGGGGAAGAGTTCCGTCAGCACGATGGCGTGGTGACGATCTTGATGTTCTACTGTCGCAGGGCTTCGCCTAAGCACCGCTACAATATTATCGAGGACTATGGTGGAGGGGGGCACCGCACACGGCTAAGAGATCTCAAGGATCAATTGTTGTTGTTGTCCCTAGAGGTGCCCCCCTGCCCCCGTATATAAAGGAGCCGGGGGAGGGGGTCGGCCGGCCAGGAGGGGCGCGCCAGGAGGAGTCCTCCTCCCACCGGGAGTAGGACTCCCCCCCCTTCCTTGTTGGAGTAGGAGAGAAGGACAAAGGGGGAGAGGAGGAAGGAAAGGGGGGCTGCACCCCTTGTCCAATTCAGACCAGAGGGGGGCTGCGCGCCTCCTTCCTTTCCGCCTCTCTCCTCTATTCCCGTATGGCCCAATAAGGCCCATATACTCCCCGGTGAAAGATCAAGGATGTCTCCTAGAGGGGGGGGGGGTGAATAGGCGCTTTAAAATAATTACGGTTTAGGCTTGAACAAATGCGGAATAAACCTAACGGTTAATTTGTCAAGCACAAAACCTACAACAACTAGGCTCACCTATGTGCACCAACAACTTATGCTAAGCAAGATAAGCAACTATGTGATAGCAAGATATATGACAAAGAACAATATGGCTATCACAAAGTAAAGTGCATAAGTAAAGGGGCTCGGGTAAGAGATAACCGAGGCACGCGGAGACGATGATGTATCCCGAAGTTCACACCCTTGCGGATGCTAATCTCCGTTTGGAGCGGTGTGGAGGCACAATGCTCCCCAAGAAGCCACTAGGGCCACCGTAATCTCCTCACGCCCTCGCACAATGCAAGATGCCGTGATTCCACTAAGGGACCCTTGAGGGCGGTCACCGAACCCGTACAAATGGCAACCCTTGGGGGCGGTCACCGAACCCATACACTTTGGCAACCCTTGGGGGCGGTCACCAGAACCCATCAAATTGCTCGGGGCGATCTCCACAACCTAATTGGAGACCCCGACACTTGCCCGGAGCTTTACACCACAATGATTGAGCTCTGAACACCACCAACCGACTAGGGCGCCCAAGCACCCAAGAGGAACAAGCTCAAGGGCACCAAGCACCCAAGAGTAATAAGCTTCTCAACTTGTAACTTCCACGTATCACCGTGGAGAACTCAAACCGATGCGCAAATGCAATGGCAAGGGCACACAGAGTGCCCAAGTCCTTCTCTCTCAAATCCCACCAAAGAAACTAATGCTAGGGAGGAAAATGAGAGGAAGAACAAGAAGGAGAACACCAAGAACTCAAAGAACTAGATCCAAGGGGTTCCCCTCACATAGAGGAGAAAGTGATTGGTGGAAATGTGGATCGAGATCTCCTCTCTCTTTTCCCCCAAAAACTAGCAAGAATCCATGGAGGGATTGAGAGATAGCAAGCTCGGAGAAGGTCAACAATGGGGGAAGAACACGAGCTCAAAGGATAAGGTTCAATGGGGAAGAAGACCCCCTTTTATAGGAGGGGGGAAGTCCAACCGTTACCCCACTGAACATCCCCGCACAGAGCGGTACTACCGCTAGGGAAGGGCGGTACTACCGCTCCGAGCAGTACTACCGCTCAACCCAGCGGTACTGCCGCGCTGCCAGGGCCCTGACCCCAGGGCGGTACTACCGCTAGGGAAGAGCGGTACTACCGCTTAGGGCGGTACTACCGCTCCTACTACCTCCCTTAGTGCCGCAAAACCCGACACGAAAAACTTCGTTCGAGAATCGAGGCGGAAGTAGCCCAGACACACAGCGGTACTACGGCCGAAAATTCCAAGCGGTACTACCGCTCGGAGAGCGGTACTACCGCTGGGGAGCTTCGGCGGTACTACCGCTGTGGTCGCGGTACTACCGCTGGGGCCAACCTTATGCCTCAACCACGAAAACAAAGAATACTCCAAGGAAAACCAGAACTGCCATAACTTCTTCATATGAGCTCCGAATTGAGCAAACTCAAGCTTGTTGGATAGAGCAAGACGAGTAGCATCAAAACAGCGACCAAAGGAGTGAAACCTCCAACCAAGAAGAACCGGCATACCCTCCAACATCGAAAACATCATAGAAGATGCATGAGAACTCCGTTTTCGATGAACTCGAGCTTGTCACAAAGATGACCATAAGCTCCAAATCTCACAAGGAGAAGAACCAAACAAGAACCAAAAAGATGATGCAAGGATGCAATGGTTTGAGCTCTCTACGAACGATACAATCAAGCAACTCATTGAGAGCCCCCCTTGATAGTACAGCAATCAATCCTATAACCCGATCTCCCACAACTACTGTGAGACCGGTAAAATAGAAAACCTATCAAGGGCAAACCTTTGCCTTGCACATGATCCACTTGAGCTAGATGATTACGATCTCCTCCTCCTCAAGATGGACCACCTTTCTAGATTGCTTTGGCTCGATGAAGACTAGAGATTGCACCCCCATACTCCACTATGGGTGAGCCACTCTTCTGCACATCTTCACAAGTCCATTGTCGCCACAATGGACGGCAAGCTTCAAGCATATGATCTCTTCGTGATGATCCTACTTGAACTTGCACACCGCAACCTAACCCCACAAAGAACTCTCACGAAGACCATGGGTTAGTACACAAAGCGTAATTGACCATGCTTACCATACCATGGGATCGCTTGATCCCTCTCGGTACATCTTCTATGCTTTGTGTGTTGATCAACTTGACTCATTCTTTGACTTAGTCTTGATCAACCTTGAATCTTACCAACTCTCTTCATTTGGATGATGTCTTGAAGGTAAACATGAATGATCACACAATCTTCTTCTTCAAGACATGCTTGCAATAAGCTCAACACTCACATGACCAATCTTTGGATAATTCCTTAATAGCACCTTGGTCAACTCATAAACTCCTTGAAACCAACACATGGAATTCAAGAAAAACATATGGACAGATCCTTCAAATATAACTCAAGACAACCATTAGTCCATAGAGATTTTCATCAATTACCAAAACCAAACATGGGGGCACCAAGTGTTCTTTCACCCGGCGAATTGTCGTAACTCTCCGGTACTCTGAAAAATACCCGAATGACTCGGAACCTTTCCGAACTACGAATATAGTCGTCCAATATATCGATATTTACGTCTCGACCATTTCGAGACTCCTCGCCATATCCCCGATTTCATCCGAGACTCCGAACTCCTTCGATACATCAAAACTCATAAACTCATAATATAACTGTCATCGAAACCTTAAGCGTGCGGACCCTACGGGTTCGAGAACAATGTAGACATGACCGAGACACGTCTCCGGTCAATAACCAATAGCGGAACCTGGATGCTCATATTGGCTCCCACATATTCTACGAAGATCTTTATCGGTCAGACCGCATACCAACATACATTGTTCCCTTTGTCATCGGTATGTTACTTGCCCGAGATTCGATCGTCGGTATTTCAATACCTAGTTCAATCTCTTTACCGGCAAGTCTCTTTACTCGTTCCGTAATACATCATCCCGCAACTAACTCATTAGTTGCAATGCTTGCAAGGCTTATAGTGATGTGCATTACCGAGTGGGCCCAGAGATACCTCTCCGACAATCGGAGTGACAAATCCTAATCTCGAAATACGCCAACCCAACATGTACCTTCGGAGACACCCGTAGAGCTCCTTTATAATCACCCAGTTACGTTGTGACGTTTGGTAGCACACAAAGTGTTCCTCCAGTAAACGGGAGTTGCATAATCTCATAGTCATAGGAACATGTATAAGTCATGAAGAAAGCAATAGCAACATACTAAACGATCAAGTGCTAAGCTAACGGAATGGGTCAAGTCAATCACATCATTCTCCTAATGATGTGATCCCGTTAATCAAATGACAACTCTTTTGTCCATGGTTAGGAAACATAACCATCTTTGATAAACGAGCTAGTCAAGTAGAGGCATACTAGTGACACTATGTTTGTCTATGTATTCACACATGTATTATGTTTCCGGTTAATACAATTCTAGCATGAATAATAAACATTTATCATGATATAAGGAAATAAATAATAACTTTATTATTGCCTCTAGGGCATATTTCCTTCATACGTATCTTGCCTTGGGTGTGTGTGTTGTGGTGGTGTGCGTTTGTACCAGATTGTTGTTGGTCGTTGCTTTATATATAAAGCGGGGCGAAAGCCTTTTTCGTTAATGGCAGCGCTAGAGACTGCATAGGATTTTGCTAGACCAACATATATACCGGAAATCATCAAGAAACTTATATAGATACATTTATATTTGACATCACAGTTGTAAATTGATATCACAACTTTAAACTCTTTGCTTTTCCACTATCTGCATCGAAGGTGTTTGGCTGCCATCCTCAATAGTGGCGGCGCCAGGCCCTAGTCATCCCGGGCCTTGGCCCAAAAATCCTTCACTAATAAGGACGGCCTGGACATGGTCCATCCATGGCTCCGCCACTGATCCTCGATGCAGAACCAGCTACCTAGAGACCAGGAGAGCTTTACTACACTCATGGTCACACTTTGGGCCTTGTGCGGAGCGCGCCAAAAGGCGATCCATGAGCAAATATACCAAAGTCCATTTCAGGTACATGCGTTTATTCAGTCTTACATAAGGGAATTGGAAGCTATCAAAACTGTTAAAACGAGGCGGGATGGCAACTCTATTCCTCGCCCGATGAGCTGGATTCCCCCACCAACAGGGCTGACAAAACTGAATGTAGATACTGCAGTGGGGAGGGGTAGCAGACACGGCTCTGTAGCGGCAATATCAAGAGACTCTGCTGGCCTTTTTTTGGGAGAATCGGCTGTGATTTTTGCAGGCATTTCCGATCCGGCCACTCTTGAGTGCATGGCGATCAGGGAGGCGTTGGCCCTTGCGGATGACCTGAATGTTTCAACTATACAAGTGGCGTCCGACTCGAAGGTGGTGGTCGAGGACATCCGAGACAACAATCCTACAACATATGGTGCGATCATACATGAAATAATAGAGCATAGATCAAATTTCCTTTTGTGTAATTTTTCTCACGAATTTAGGAGGTCGAATATCGAAGCTCACAAGCTCGCGAAGCATACTTTATCCCTTCCGGCTGACCGACATGTTTGGTTGGGTCAGCCGGACGGACTCTCTTTCGTCCATGTAAACATTGTGACGACGTAATAAACCTTCGGAGTTTGCCTAAAAAAAGCTGCCTAGAGACCACCACATGCCGAATCCGAACAAAACTCAAGAAGAGACCATGTCAATCGATCGGTCCGACCCGCACTGTGGGCCAGTGGCGGATGTAGAATTTCATCATAGGGGTGCCAAGTTTAACATTTTGCATTTGAGCACTTCTATTACACACATGTTAACCTGCACAATTAGATGTATGTAGTAAAACAAAATTTG